>NC_137000.1:31895449-32225449 GCF_032717465.1 Coenobita brevimanus
ACTATCCTACCATCATCCTCTAATTCATCTATCCTTCGTTACATTCATCTGTTTTTTACCTACCTTCCTTCATCCCTCATCCCACCCTCGAGTCATCGCCTCCCTTACCAATATGATCTCCCAGTCCTTCAACACGCCACGCTTCCCTTCGATCCTCTCCTTCATTTTCTCGTTCCATTTACTAATAACTTTCTTCATTTCTTCCTCCTCTACCAGCTACTATACTTCTTTCCTTGTTTCAGTTCTCTTTACAGTTCTGCCTCACCGAACTTCAACAACTAAGAAAATACCCTCTTCATTTTCCACACTGGATATTATTTTCCCTAGATCCATCAACCTTCCTTCCTCTGTTCATTTCCAATCCCTCGCTAAGAAATGGTTATCATCCCACACTCCATCACTCCATCTACTCCCTCTTCCATCACCCCAACCCACTCCTCATCCCTCCATCTCTATCCTTCTTCCACTCCATCTCTCTCTCTCTCTCTCTCTCTCTCTCTCCTGTCACACCATTGTCACATCCATATGCCAATCCCCACCAGACTCCTCCATTACTCCGCCTATTCCTTCATCCAATCTCCTTTTCCTTCCGATACCATACGCCTCTTCCATTCCACATCATCCCCCTACCCATCCTGTTACATCTGCCCATCCACTCTCCACCAACACACACCCTCCTTTCTCCACTCCCATATCTCCTCTCCTGGCATCTCTTATCCACTTCCCTTCCTCGTTCCACACTACTCCACAACTTTGCTCAATACACATCCATCATCCCACTCCCCGCCACACTCTCACATACTCTACATCTTCCATCCTCACCATCCTTATACACTCCTTTTTCCATTCCCCTATCCTGTCACCTTTCATTCTTTTCCTTTCCTCACTCCATCAAGCGGTTCCACGTTCTTAAATCGACACCCCAATATCCTTCCGCCACAGTAACTCACTCCCTCTTCCATCCCAATCCACTTCACCCCACCACCCTCACACACTTTCTGCCATTCTCCTATCTTCCCTCTTTTCATCTCTTACTCTTCCTCACTCCATTAAATATTTCCACATCTTCCACTGACATCTCTTCATCTCAGTCCTCTCTCACGCCCCATCCCTCTCATACACACACTCCTTTTCCATCTATCTCCTCTCCTCTCACCAACTTATTTCCTTTCCTCTCTCCACCAACCCGCACCACATCCTTCCATCCACACCCCATCACCCCTCCACCCATAGTCCACCCAATCCCTCTCCCATCCCCCTCCTCCCCTCCCAGTGCCACCCGAGGGACTCCGGTAAGTACACCCTCATTGTTACTTACGCGTCTTTGTGCCTTTTGTTACGTGGCCTCTCGCTGGGACCTAATTACAGAAATAGCCTACCTCTCCCTCTCACCGCCCTCCTACCCACTAGCTACTCTCTCAGGCTGGGGGAAGGCTTGCTAAGGGGTGGGGAAAGAGTGATGGGGTTGGCGAGGGTTGGTAGGTGAAGAAGGCTTGCAAGGGCTATGACAATGACTATGATATCTATTCTAAGAGTGAAAGATAAGAACAGCTTGACATGACAGAACGAGGGAGGCTAATTAGGAAGTGGGGGAGGCTATACTGCAAAGGTAGTGACAGTAATTATGATAACTATTTTATGTGTGAATTGAAGATGGTAAACCTGCCTTGCTGTGGAGACGACAAAACACACACACACACACACACACACACACACGGACAATACAGACATAAAGACAAAATCATCAGCATTTTAACACTTTCCAATAACCTCCTAATGCGGTGAATTATTTTTTCTTTTAGTTCGCTCGTCCTATTTCCAAACAATTTTTTTCAGCCTGATGGAACTTTTCAATCTAGAGAGAGAATATATTGTCATCATTAATCCCCTAATCGAAGGAAGTCCAAAAAAAAAAAAGTAAATGAAAGCAAGAAAAAAAAAATCCAGCGCAAAATTTACAGGTGTGTGTGTGTGTGTGTGTGTGTGTGTGTGTGTGTGTGTGTGTGTGTGTGTGTGTGTGTGTGTGTGTGTGTGTGTGTGTGTGTGTGTGTGTGTGTGTGTGTGTGTGTGTGTGTGTGTGTGTGTGTGTGTGTGTAGTTCGAAGTACTGTTGATTTTTACCATCATTCTTTATTCCAGTCCCATGCTCCCCATTGTTCGCAGGAGGCAATTGTTCCTGTGTGTATGTGTGTGTGTTTGTTCTGTGTGTTAAATTTACCGCCTTGATTGTGTGTGTGTGTGTGTGTGTGTGTGTGTGTGTGTGTGTGAACTGATAAGCCCATTTCTGTGTGTGGGTGCATAGGCCTACCTCAACCTTTGTTCATCAGTTCTAGCATGTCGCGATAAGAGAGAGAGAGAGAGAGAGAGAGAGAGAGAGAGAGAGAGAGAGAGAGAGAGAGAGAGAGAGAAAGAGAGAAAGAGAGAGAGAGAGAGAGAGAGAGAGAGAGAGACATGACTTATTCCGTTTCCCTGTGTGGGCCTGATTGGGTTTGCATGTGTAAATTGCGCATGTCGGTAGCTCTCTCTCTCTCTCCCCCCCCGTGTGTGTGTGTGTGTGTGTGTGTGTGTGTGTGTGTGACTGATTACCCCTGTGCCGGAGTGGTACACTTTATGATTGCGTGTGCGTGAGGATATGAGTTGCGAGCGTGTATACTGTACCTGTGTGCGTTTGATTGCGTGTACGTTGCTTTTGAGACTGTGTGTGAGCCTATCACTGTGTGTTCATGTGTCTGGCTATTTACGTATGTACACGTATTCATGTGTGTGTGTGTGTGTGTGTGTGTGTGTGTGTGTGTGTGTGTGTGTGTGTGTGTGTGTGTGTGTGTGTGTGTGTGTGTGCGTGTGCGGGGGGGATGGGGGGAGTTTATGCTGAGGGGTGAGTATACTGTGAGAGGAGAGAGGCACAAAAACGCTCCAATATTGCTCAAACTTCCCGATCTTCCATCATTCTCCACCTCCACCCTCCTCCACACCACGCCCTCTGCCACTCTCCACCACCACACTCTTCCACCACACCTCACATCCCTCCACTACATCACCCCACCCTTCCACCACACCACGCCCAAACTCCTCCACCACACTTCCACTACTCAGCACTACTGTACACTCCACCACACTACCAAATTCTCCATCACTTGCCACCACCTCACTGCCCTCTCTATGACTCTCCATCCTTCCCTTGCTTCACTTCTCCATCACTCACCAACACACCCTCTCTTCTTCCCATTATCATATTCTAACTCGCCAAATTCTCTCTACCACTCGCTATATTCCCTCAACTCTCCCGTAATTTCTCATCAGATTCTCTCCATCACCCGCCAAATTCTCTCCACCACCCGCCAAATTCTCTCCACTACCCGCCAAATTCTCTCCACCACTCGCCAAATTCTCTCCACCACCCGCCAAAATCTCTCCACCATCCGCCAAATTCTCTCCATTAACCGCCAAATTCTCTCCACCACTCGATCGATTCTCTCCATCAATCGTTCAAGTTTCCTCCACCAATCTTCAAATTCCCTCCAGCTCGTCAAATTCTCTACGTCAATGATCAGATTCTCTCTCCTATTCGCCATTTTCTCTCCACTATTCTCAGTGTTCTCCATCCAATCGCCAAATTTTCTCTACCAGGCATCCACAATTTCAGCTCTTCTCCACCTTATCCATCCCCTATCTCTCTCTCTCTCTCTCTCCCCTTCAGCAGGCCTCTCCATCTTGTGCAAATGTCAAGAGTGGTGGAGTCTGACGTCAGTACCTCTCTCTCTCTCTCTCTCTCTCTCTCTCTCTCTCTCTCTCTCTCTCTCTCTCTCTCTCCTGCAGATGATACCTCCCTCTCCTCACTTCCCTCGCTTCACTTTCCCTCCTCTTCCCTCACTTCAGTTTCTCTCTCCTTGCCTCACTCTCCTCTCCTCATTTCCTTCTCATAACTTCACATCCCTCGCTTCACTATGCCTCATAATTCCCAACTTCCTTCACTTCACTTTTCATCCCCTTTCTTCACTTTCTTCTCATTTTCTCGTCACTTTCCCTGTCCTTTCCTCACCTCACCTCCTTCTCCTCACCGTTTCTTATATCCCTTACTTCACTTGCCCTCACTATCTCACTCTCACTTTGTTTTTAATTCACTTCCTTCACTTTACCCCTCATTTCCTCACTTCCTCTACGTTTACCCAAATGCACTTCAGTTTTCCTTTCTCACTTCACCTCTCCTTCCCTCATTTTTTCCCTCTTCTACCTTCATCTCAATTCACCTCACCTTATTTCGCTCTCTCTTCAGTTTTATCTCCTCAGTTCACTTCATCTCACCTCCTCTCTCTTCAGTTCACTTCTCCTAATTTCATCTCACTTCACCTGTTCTCCCCGCTTCACCTCTCGTCACTTCACCTCACTTTTTTCACCATTCTCCATTTCAACCTGCCCTCTTCTCACCTCACCTCTTCCTATTTCATTTCTCCTCAATTCACTTCCCCTCATTTTACCTCCTCCCCTCTCCTCATTCCATTTTACGTTCTATACTCTCACGTGAACTCATTTCACTCCCTCTTTCCCCCTCTCTTCCCTTTCTTCACTTCCTCTACTTCCATTTTATCTCTACTCACTTCCCTATGATTTCTCTTATCACTCACTTCCTCTCCTCCTCTTATCTTCACTCAGTTCCCCGTACCCTCATTTTACTTTATTTTTTCTTACTTCCCGTCATTTCTGTCCACTTCTCTTCTCCTTTCCATTTCTCTCGAATACTCTACTTCACATCTTTTCACATCATCTTACTTCATCTCTCCTTTGCTGTCATCTCCTCACCCATCTTCCCCTTATTCTACTTCACCTCTTCTCCTTCCTCGCTCCATCTTCCATCTTCTCACTTCCTCTCAAAGCTCGACCCCTTTTCCTCACTGTAGAATACTTTTCTCTCCTCACAGTATAGATCTTCCTCTCCTCACTTTCCTCACAATCAATAGCCTCTCTCTCTCTCTCTCTCTCTCACTAGGCAATATGAGTTTTCCTCTCGTCAATATGATCCCTTCCTCTCTTCACCTCGCTTCACCGTCATCTTTCAATACAAGGTCTATCTCTCTCTCTCTCTCTCTCTCTCTCTCTCTCTCTCTCTCTCTCTCTCTCTCTCTCTCTCTCTCTCTCTCTCTCTCTCTCTCTCTCTCTCTCTAAATAATTCACCTCCTCATTACACACTATTTTTCTATTTACATCTCCTCGTTCATCAATTTACCTCGCTCTCTCGTCTTTCCTTCATCTTCTGGTCATCTGTCTGGCTCACCTCTTCTCTTCAACATATTTCTTCTACGTACCTAATTTCTCTTTCTCTCTCTCTCTCTCTCTCTCTCTCTCTCATCATCATCATCATCATCATCATCATCGTCTCTCCCCTTCACCCCGACTCCCTTTTCATCATCCTAACTCCATTACATCACCCAGAAGAGTCTTGTCCCCTCCTCTTCTCATCAACTGTCATCTCCCCTCTCTCTCTTTTCTCTCCCAATTTTCTCTGTTCTTGGTACTCTCTTTCTCTTGCCCTCTTTTCCTCCTCTTTCCCCTAGCTTATTCTTCTCTTCAAGCTTTCCTTCCCCTCGCTTTTTCCTCCGTTCTGGTCTACTTTTCATCCTTTCATTTCTTATCCTTTCCTCTCAACATCGCTTCATTCTGCAATCCGGAATTAACGTGCTAACCATTCCACCCCCTCTTCTCTTTTATCATCTCGCCTTGCTCATGTCCATCCACTTATTTTTCTCCTCTTCTCTTCTTGTTTCATTTGCTATGGTCTCTTCTGAATGTTCATGTGGCTTCTTTTTCTTCATTTTCTTCTTCTTTTTCCTTCCTTCCTTCTTTCCTTCTTCTTCTTCTTCTTCTTCTTCTTCTTCTTCTTATTATTATTATTATTATTATTATTTTTATTCCTCTTCATAATCTTTTTCTTCTTTTATATCAACTTTTCCTTATACCAACCTAATAGCATTTTCCACAACCAGATTTTAACGTAATAACCATTATCTTAAATCACCTTTGCTCTCTCTCTCGTCTCTATTTCATCTCCTTTCACGTCTCTTACAATAAAAAAGAATAACACTGTCATCATCTTTTCCCCACAGTAACGTAACTTCATTTTCCAACCCAATATTAACGTGGCAGTCTCTGCATATTTCACGACACCGTTTTTTTTCTTTCATTTCTTTCCCTCACATACTCTTTTCCATCTTCTCCCCTCCTCTCATCGCCTCTCCTTTCCTCTTCTCTCGTTGTTTCATTTCCTCTCACCTCAACTAATCACTCCTCAGTTCACTTCACTTCACATCGTCTCACTGCCCTCCTACTCTTCTCACCCCTTTCCTCGTATTCCTTCGCGTCCTCTCCTCTCCATTCCTCTTCTTTCTCCTCTCTTTTCCTCTCCTCACCTCGCCTTTCCTCCCTTTTTCCCTTCAAGATATTCTAAGCGTCTTCTTTCCCGTCAAGGCTACTCGTCTCCTCCATAACTTCATTCCAACCTCAGAATGAAAGTGATATCTCTTCATTACCTCAAGACTTCTCATCATTTTCATCTTTTCCCATACATCTTACTCATCTTTCCCCTGCATCTTTCTCCTTTACGGTCTCTCCACTGGTCTCTCTCGTTTTTCTGTACACACTTCCTTGTGATTCTCAGATTTCCTTATTTCCTGATCCTACCTCACATCATTTTGTGGAAATTAAGGTCAGGATGATGATGATGACTATGAGGAGGAGAAGAATGACGATGATGATGATGATGATGATGGTAATGACAGATGTGGTAATGGTGTTTCTTCTTATCCATCTTCACATTATTCTTTCTGCATTTCAAATCTCATCCATTTACTTCCTACATTTCGCTTCATTTTCCTCTCACACTCCTCTTACTATCTCTTATTCTCCTCTCTCCTTATCAGTCTCATACAATCTTCCTCTTACGCTAAGCCTTATTTCTTATTATACAGCTACTCTACTTTCACTTCTGCACTTGTTTTTGGATATAAATCTTACATAATCTTCTCACCTCTCATTATATATCGCTTCCTTCTACCTCCTGTCATCTCTCTTGTGCAGCTTTTCCCTCTTACTTCTTCCTACCCCTCTTCTCATTTCCCTTCTCGTCACTGCCTAGTTGTTTCCCTCTCACCACATCGCTTCTTTCTTACCGTCCTTGTCATGTCTCTATTCATACCTCTCTGTACATCATTTCCATCTAACCCTGTCCTCATTTTCCTCACACATCGTCTAAAATTTCTCATCTCAGTTCATATCTCGTCTTCTCTTACCTGTTTCCTGATTCAGTCTTAACCCTTTCACTCAAAATGACACCTTACTGTAGTTTATTTACCTTACCAATTTATTATTTATTTTCCTTATATTATACTTTATTTTTGTAGTTACCACACAGTTTACTCAAGTATGATACCCGTTTCGAACTGAAGGGGTTAATAACAGTCATAATTTATCCCTTCACTACCAAGGGCCTCTCCTAAGCTGACTAAAATCGTCTGAAAATAGCAAGAATAGGAAAAAAAATAATCTAAGGAGTGATTTTTCTCCCATGTCTCCTTATCTTTACACGCCCCTCTTATTTCTCTCCATGCCTCTCTTTTGTCTTGTCTTTCTTCTCAGGTCTCTTCCCCTTTTCTCCTCTTCGGGATTTTCAGTTTTTATGCTCACCCACCTTTCTCAGACATGTCTCCTTACCTACCCTCTAATCTCATAACCTTCTTCATTTTCTTCCTTCCCCTCACATATCTTCTCTTTCTTTTTCCTTCGTGTATTTCTCTTTCCTCACAGATTTTTAAAAATTCTTTTTCCCCTCCCTCTTCGTCTTCCCCTCACATACAGTACCACCTCTTCCTCTTCCTCGTTCTTTTTCACCTCGTGTCTCTCCAAGACCCTTCACTCTCACCCCCTTACCCCATTTCCATTCCCCCTATCTCCTTACAAATTTTCTTCTCTTCGTCTAATGTGTGTCTAATTTTCTTTCTCTCCCTTCTCCCATCTCCTCTTAACCTATCTTTAATCTGACTTTTCTCCTGCTCTCTCATATATCTTCTCATTTTCTCTCTTCCTCTTCTTTTCCTCACTGATCTTGACTTTTTTTTCCCACTTTCCCATCACTTATCTCCTCCTCCTCCTCTTGTTCTTGTCTCCTCAATAACCTTCTCCCTCTGTCTTTGAACCACTTCACTCGTTTCCTCTCTTGTCTTTCTCCTCACATGCAGATTATCTCTTGCTTTTCCTCATTCTTCTCATTCTTCACCCATCCCCCGCGCCCTACGTCCACTTTTTTTTTCTCTCCTGTACTTCTACTGACAACTGTTTTCTTTCTCTTCACTTTCCTCTAACACATCTCCCCTTTTGTTTGTCTTCCCTTTTTCCCCGATGCATCTCCTCCTCTTCTTCTTGTTCCTCCCCAAGATCCTTCACCCTTTCCCCTCGCCCCACTTCACTCTCTTCTCTCCTGTCCTCCTCACATATCTTCCTCTCTTCCTCTTTCTCTCACACATCATCTCTCCTCCTTCTCCTCCTCTTCTTCTTCCCCTCCTGTCCTTCTGACAAACATTTTCTTCCTCTTTCCCTCAGATATCTTCTCTCTTCCTCCTCTTCTTCCTCCCCTCGTTTCTCCTCAAGATTCTTCACCCTCTCCCCTCGTCCTACTTCACGCCCTCCGCACCCTAAGTTCTCTCTGTGGGTGAATTTAGTAAACATCGATGCGCTCATATACCGGGCGAGGCAGGTCAAGGATGGATTAGGTGGACGTCTTGGCATTCCACTTTCTTGCGCTCTCCTGCCTCCCTCTCTTCCTTCTTCCGTACTTCACATCTTCTCTCGATTCTGGAATATTCGTGAGGTTTCTTTCTTCTTCTTCTTCTTCTTCTACTACTACTACTACTTCCTCTTCTTTTTTTTTTAATCCATTTTTTACACCATATTCTCATCTCGGCAAACCTTCACTTTCCAGAACCAGGAATTAACATACTGACCATTCCATCCTCACTTCTCGTCCTGATCTCCCCTTTCTTCTTTTCATTAATTTTTCTTTTTTCCTCTCCTCCCTTCTTTATTATCTTTTATTTCCTCTCCTTCTCTCACTTTTGCAGCTCCTCTCGCAGTTCTTCAAAATATTCATACAATTTCTATTCTTTTTAGACCAAAATTTCTCATCGCAACGCAACGTAACTTCACTTTTCTCAACCCGAAACTAACCTGTTAACCACTCCATCTCCTCTTATCCTTCTCTCTCTCTCTCTCTCTCTCTCTCTCTCATCTCGTGTCTTAAAAATCACCCATGCAATTTATATTTCCTCTTTCTTTTTATTTCTTTATTTTTTTAACATCAGCTTCTCGTCCCAACATACCGTCATTTTCCACAACCCGGAATTAACGTGGTAACCATTCAGTCCCCTCTCGTCTCATATCATCTATCCTTTCATGTTTCCCTCCATTTTTTTCCTCTCACCTTTCCTTCCTCTTCCTCTTATAACTCTGATCATAATTTCTCGTTATGAGGTCCTGAATATATTAAAGTTTTCTCTATGCTGGCAGATTCACGAAGCACCAGTAGCAGTTGTAACCCCGGGCTCATTTGAACGTGAACCCAGTGGACTGCAGATCATGCCTACCCCTCTGCAGTTCTGACAGGTGAGGATAGGGGACTGACTGGCCTTTGTATTACCGGGCTCCTCCACCGCCCGGACATATGAGTGCCGCCACCTGAAGGCGTCCCTCTCCACCACCACAGAATTGTAACGTTTTGATATTCGCTGCAACGTCACGATAAGATGCATGCTTTTAATCCCTTCAGCCCGAGTGCGTCATTTTTATTTTATCTTCGCTATTTCCAGAGGATTATATTCACCTGTAAGAAGCCTTTTTCTTAAGTTCCATTTAGCTTACGATTTTTTCTCTGTACTGCACGTTGCTTTTTCTTATTCTGTTTTTCACAGTCGTATTCTGGTAAAGGATTATTCACCAAAGTACTCAATATTTCCTTATAGTATTATTCCCCTATTTCCTCTCAAGTTAGAGCCATCTCTCTTTTCGTCTCTGTTATCAGCTTCTTTCACTACTGCATCCTGGTGTTGTGCTGTATTTAAAAGTACTATTTCTTTATGCTATTACTATTGTTTCTGTCGTTTCCTCCCACGTTACATCAATCTCGTAATTTCACTTCTCTGTTTCCTTTAGTTTTTTCACTGCTATCCACGATGGCATTGAAGGCCTTATCTTTTTTCCACCAACAATTATACTGCTGAAACAGATAGAGACTTAACAGGCATCATTTCATCTCTTTCCGTTTATTCACACCTGTACTGGGCATCCACAGGTAATCCCCAGGTATTGCATTTCACCCTCCATTACTGCACACGAAAGTAAACTGTTTCTTATATACGCCATTGTACTGACGTGGCGTATATAGCGTATGTCGAATCAGATTTCCATTATGACAGTACGATTCACCTACCAAAGTCTTATCGAAACAGAGTGACTTTATAAATAAGTGTATTATGGTGGTGTACTGTGCTTTACTGAAATAGTGATTTTATAAATAACAAAGTCTTATGAGGGTGTACTGAGCTTTACTGAAATGGCGGCTTTATAAATAACACTGTATGATGGTGGCGTACTGAGCTTTACTGAAATGGCGGCTTTATAAGTAACACTGTATGATGGTAGTGTACTGAGCTTTACTGAAACAAGCAGTGACTTTATAAACACTAAAGTATTCATTTGGTGTTTACAGTTCCTATGTGAGCACCATCTATTTAATTAAGCTACCAATTTTTTACTTTACATACTTCCAAATTTATATATATAGATAAGTGTATTCTGGCAGTATGATTTATTCTGAGGAAATTTAAGCTTTCTAAACCACCACTGCATTCTGGTGACATATCCACTTTATTTCGAGGCAACGCAAGCTTTATACAGATCATTATATTCTGCTGATGCTGTGTGGACTGCTAAAATAGTGACCTTATAACACCTTTGAATTCTATAGGTGTATGAAGTATATATGGGAGGAACGCAGCCTTTATAAACAGTATGGTATTTCTGTGCTGTGTATTTCTGTAGATCACAGGCTCTATAAACAGTATGGTATTTCGATGCTGTGTATTTCCAGAGAACGCACGCTTTATAAACAGCATTGTATATCGGTGGCGATGTGAGTATCCAGAGAACGTAGGCTTTCTTGTCCATGGTTGAAAAAGTCTAGGGGACGCACTCTCCGGATTTCACTACTAAGCGTATTAGAGAGGATGATGGAGGCGCTGGAAGGTGGGGTCAATGTTGGAGGGAAAAAAAGCCAGTGTTGGAGGGAGGAAAGTCAATGTTGGAGGGAGGAAAGCCGGTGTTGGAGGGAGGAAAGTCAGTGTTGGAGGGAGGAAAGCCGGTGCTGGAGGGAGGAAAGTCAATGTCGGTGGGAGGAAAGCCAGTGTCGGAGGGAGGAAAGCCAGTGCTGAAGGGAGGAAAGTCAGTGTCGGATGGAGGAAAGCCAGTGTCGGAGGGAGGAAAGTCAGTGTTGGAGGGAGGAAAGTCAGTGTCGCACGGAGGAAAGTCAGTGTTGGAGGGAGGAAAGCCAGTGTTGGAGAAGAAAAGTTGGAGAGATGGACAAGCGGCGAAAACCTGAAGAAATACACTGAAGGAAATAAAGTGAAATTTGAGAGAGAAAGCGAGAGATGGAGAGCTGAAGGGTAGACGCTGATGGAGAGATGGAGGGAGAAGTTGGAGACAGCAACTGGAGCGAGTGTCGGAGGAATAAGGGAAAGAAGGGAGAGGAGGAAAGTAGATGTTGGTGGAGAGAACGTGGAGGATTTGGAGAGAACGGTGGAGGAAGATGGAAGGGAAGCGAGAGTTGGAGGGAAGGTGTTGACGGGGCGAAGATTGAAGGGTTTGGAGTGTGAACAAAATACATGTGTGAGAGAGGAAGATGGGGAGAGGTGGAGGCCAGGTACTGATGGAGAAGGAGCAGGTGTGAGTGGTGGAGGAGACTTAATGTTGGAGGAGACAAAATGCTGGAAGAAAAAAGAGAGAGAGAGAGAGAGAGAGAGAGAGAGAGAGAGAGAGAGTGGGTGAGTTTAAGGGGTAAGAACTGGAAAAGAATAACACAAGAGGCGGACGGGAGTGGTGGAAGTGGTGTGCCGAGTGGTGGAGGTGGTGTGGCGAGTGGTGGAGGTGGTGTGGCGAGGGGTGGAGTGGTTGATTTTTTTCCTCGAAGTGAGCACTGAAGTATCATTAAGACTTTAGGAGGTGAGAAAGACAGTGTTGGAGAAGGGAGGGAGAGATGCAAGGGCTGGTAAATATTTAAGAACTATTATTGAAGGAGAGTAATTGCTGTGTTATTAATTACGGTAGAAAAAATGAAATGTTTATGGACAGAGGGATGCATGGAAATAACAAACATGGGAGAAAATAGGTTGCTTGAGGAGTAACAAAAGAGGATGCTGTCTGTGATCTATGAAAAACCTAGGCAAATATAATAAACATACTCACAGGTAGATGGCTCTTTAAGAATTAGTACACACCTGAAAGAGAAAAAAAAAAAGCTGCATGAGAAAAAGAACAGAAACAAATTATAAACGACAGTAAATACTGTAAGGTTAAGAAACGTTATACATACCATCTCATAACGGGGAGAACTACACGGGTGCGATACTGGAACATACTTAAAATCGAAATCCTGCGTAACATAAATTTTTTTTTGTAGGAAGAATTGGATACATAGGGATATTATACACTTTCCTTATTCTTCCTGCAAATCCTACGATAATATTTCCCTCGTAGCTCAGATTTGCTTTTTGTAGGAGGAACAAGAGACACGGGAAGCTTGGCCCCTCTCCTTTCCTTGTCTCTCCTGGAAAAAGCAAGGCCAAGTTACGACACAGAATCAGTCGCAAAAATGTTCAAGAACCCCACGTTTTATTCTAAGCCAGGTAATACTAAACATTTTAATACCTTACAAGTAAACCACAGAAGCGTGAGTGTTAAATAGTATCCTTAACCCTCTCAAGGGTCGGGACAGTTCTAGTATTCTATTTCGGCTCCCACCAGACGATTTTATTCAGCTGTGTGGTAAAGTTAAAGACTATTACGACCGACTAAATGGCAAACATAATATTGATCATTTATACTGGGAAGATGGGATAAAGGAAATGTGTGTGTGTGTGTGTGTGTGTGTGTGTGTGTGTGTGTGTGTGTGTGTGTGTGTGTGTGTGTGTGTGGAGAATACGAGAGTACCTGCAATGATATGGTGAGTAAAGGGGTGGTATGCATGGAGGAGGAGGAGGAGGAGGAGGATTGGGAAGAAAAAAAAAATAAGAGGAAAGAGAAGGGTAGCGATACGGAAGGGAAGGGAAGGGAAGGGAAGAGAGGAGACGTGAAAAAAGATGAGAGAAGAGAACACAAGAGAGAAATGAAAACAGAAAAGATAAGACACACAGATAGAAAGACTGAAAGAGAGAGAGAGAGAGAGAGAGAGAGAGAGAGAGAGAGAGAGTTATGGATTATGTTAGTTAAGAACAAGTATATAATCACACACACACACACACACACACACACACACACACACACACACACACACACACACGCACGCACACACACACACAAAGCACCCAACCCTTCAATCGGACAATGCAATCTACACTTTGTTATAACTTCCATTGAACAGTTCTATTCAGCTCTGAACGTATTTCTTGCACTGAATGGGGAAAAGAAGGCTGTTTTTAATCTTACATCTACAGTGTGAAAAAACAATCTTTCCCTATTTAAGTATATAATATAATTTCGTAAACATAATAAAAAAAAAATCACCAGAAGAGGAAAGAGTTATACAAGATAAAATTGAAAAAAATATATTGGTGTTATTCATAGAAATGTACTTACAAAACCGAAAAAAGATGTTGTTACTCATAAATACCTACAAGACTCACTCCAAAAACCTGGAACATGAAGCCAATGGAGGCCTGAGCCGTGTAACAGAGGCGATAGGAGCTGGGAAATACGAGAGAGCGGAAAAGGCGGCCAGGATTTGCATACTACAAACAGAAAGGCGTGCGATGGTGAGATGGAAAAGTCGGTGGTAGGTGTGGGTGGGAGTGGGGTGGGGTGAGGTGGTGTCTGTAGGTGTGGGGTGGAATGGTGTGGGTAGGTGTGGGGTGGGGGTGATGTGGTGTGCGTGGAATGGGGTGATGTGGTGTGCGTGGGTTAGGGTAATATGAGTGAGGGTGGGATGGGGTGACGTGAGCGAAGTGGGAAGTGTGCGACAGTGGGGTGGGATGGTGTGGGTGAGTGGAGTGGGGATGATGTGGGTAAGTGGAGTGGAATAGTGTGGGTGAGTGGAGAGGAAAGGTGTGGGTGAGCAGGTTGGGATGCTGTGGGTGAGCTAGGTGGGATGGTTTGGATAAGAGTGGGATGGAACTGTGTGGGTGACAGTGGGATGGGATATAAGGACTAAGAGTGAGGTGGGATGCTGAGTGTGAGAGTAGCGTGGGATGCTGTGGGTGAACAAGGATAGAGTGCGGGAGAGTGAGGTGAGGCATGTGGGAGTAGAATATGGTAGGTGAGAGAGGTGGGCGGTGGCGATGGGTGTAGGAGAGTGGGATGCAGTGAAAAAGAGTGGAATTCAAAGAGTGAGAGTGGAATGGAAGGGTGAGAGTGGAATGGACTGAGTAAATGTGGAATGGAATGAGTGAAAGTGGGATGGATTGAGTGGAAAAGTATGATGGTGTGAGTGAAACTGGGATGAAGTGAGTGACAATGGTTTGGGTGGCAGTGGGGTGGGATGGACAGAGAGGCAGCAGGATGGAATTACTAACAGAGGACAGGATGAAGTGAGAGAGATGGGATGGGTCTAGGGACAGCTAAAACCTAAAACCGGCCTTTATCAAAGACGTATTCCCACCATGTGGTAAAGAATATACAGATATGCACTAATAAGTACAGCAATTTCATATATGGGGCATAAAGACTCGTACACTAATGATGGGGTTAATAATAATAATAATAATAATAATAATAATAATAATAATAATAATAATAAATAATAATAATAAATTCTTAAGAATCGGTCCGCCAAGTTTCATTTTCAGATTCCTAGTGCATGTCTGACTGAAATCTCCAGCAGACACAACCAACTTACCAAGAGAAATTTTTCGTTTTATGGTCATAGCTCGTAAAGTACAGACAATACAGCAATTTTACATATACGGACATCAACTACGACACATACTCTATCTTTTAGTATGATATGAAGCCAATCCACCAAGCGGCTTCTGAGAAACAGGCCCGGACGGAAACACGGGCAGACGGACAGACAGATTTGTTCTTATATGATCATGGCTCGTAAAGTACAGACAATATGGCAATTTTACATATACGGGCATCAACTAAGACATGTACAGTACTCTATCTTTCCGAGTGAAATTAAACCAATCCACCAGGTAGTTAACGAGATACAAGCCCGGACGGAAAGACGGATGGACAGGGGCGATTCCTATATCCCAACCATATGGAATAATGACGGGAATAATAAGTAAGTGTGAAAGAGGGTTGAGAGGGAGTCATTGAAAAAGGGATGAGATAAAATGAGTCAGAATGGGATGATATGAAAAGAGTAGGTGTGAAGTGAAATGAGAGACAGCGAAATGGGAGAGACTGAGAGTGTGAGATGAAACAGAGTGAGTGAAAGTGAAATGAGATATATAAATTCGGTAAGAGTGGAATGAGATGAGGTGAGTGAGATGAGAGTAAGAGTGGAATGCAATAGTGTGAGAGTAGAATGGAAAGGAGTGAGTGAAAGTAGAATGAAGCAAACCTGTGAGTGAGGGAGTGAGAAGGGATGGATGCTGTTTCTCTCCCTCTCTCTCTCTCACCTATCACCTATCACCCCCATGGAAGATAAAGCTTCTCCTGATAAAACCCACTTACATCTCCCACGCAAACAGGCTCAAAAAAATTTAAAAAAATACAATAGAAAAAATCGCCCCCTCTCTTCCAGTGCCGATAATTGGCCCGATTAACGAAAGGAAATTATCGGGGAATATCGGGAGAAGGAGAGACTATCGAGCGGAAATTCATGCATCGGCCGACTCTTGGCAAGGATCGGGGAGCGGCAAATGTCAGAGGTGAGAGAGAGAGAGAGAGAGAGAGAGAGAGAGAGAGAGAGAGAGAGAGAGAGAGAGAGAGAGAGAGAGAGAGAGAGAGAGAGAGAGAGAGAGAGAGAGAGAGAGAAAGAGAAAGAGAGAGAGAGAGAGAGAATGGTGAGATACACCATATGTAAAAGGATGACCGAATATGCAGTATATTGAAGTTACTGGAAGAGAGAGAGAGAGAGAGAGAGAGAGAGAGAGAGAGAGAGAGAGAGAGAGAGAGAGAGAGAGAGCCTGGGTGTGGCTTCAGTTCGTGCTTGGCTGCTGTTCAGTTTCCTCTCCTTCTTCTGATGTTGTGTGTGTTTCGTGTAGCTGTGCGGTTTGTTTCCTCTCTCTCTCTCTCTCTCTCTCTCTCTCTCTCTCTCTCTCTCTCTCGTGCCTCTACCCACATCTCCTCTCCTATTTTCTCCTGTCAGCAACTGAATGAAAATAAAAGCACCTTGATCGATGCAATATGGGGCAGTTTCATTGTTGGGTTCCTCCTATGTCTATTTTTTTTTCATTCATTTTCTATCGTCTTTCCGTCTTTCTTCGGCACCTACTCTTGTCACTCGCTTATTTTATTTATTTATTTATTTATTTATTTTTTGGTAGTCTAGTCCATCTTGCTTTCTGTCTCAATACTTCGTTATCTCTTCTCAATTCTGCTTTCTTTCTCTCGAGCTTTCTCACGTCGACAGTGTGTGTGTGTGTGTGTGTGTGTGTGTGTGTGTGTGTGTGTGTGTGTGTGTGTGTGTGTGTGTGTGTGTGTGTGTGTGTGTGTGTGTGTGTGTGTGTCTCTCTCTCTCTTAATTTAACTTCTTTCCTTTCGTCTCCTTCGTCCCCTCACCTTTCTTATTCCAGTCTGTCGCTTTATCTACACACACACACACACACACACACACACACACACACACACTCTGTTGACAGTGGCTGAGAAAAAAGTGGAGTGTTGTTTCCTGTATCAACATTAAAACCACACCAGGATTATGAGAGAGAGAGAGAGAGAGAGAGAGAGAGAGAGAGAGAGAGACTAAAGGTAGCCTAATAATACTGAGAGGAGAGGAGAAAATGACAACGGCAGAGCAAGGATACGTACCAGAAAAAAAAGGAACAGATGAAACTGAAGGAAAGGAGCAAATAACATAACGGAAGAGGAGAAAGGAGGAGGAGGGAAAACAAACAATGAAGGGAAACGAGACAGTGAAGGAAAGCAGGAATACAAAAGCGAAAATTTGGAGACGAAAAAAAAGAAGAGGAGCTGGAAGAGGAGGGAGAGGAAGATGGCAAATCAGCGGAGAAGGGAAAAAGATGGTGCTGATAAGATGGAAGAAGACAGGGGCAGAAGGAAGAACATCACAGAGAAAACGAAATAATGATGATGATGATGATGAAGGTGGGGGAGGAGGAGGAAGAGAAGGAGATGGAGGATGAGGTGGAAGAAAAATGGAACAAAGGAAAGCGAGAAGAAAGACCCTCGGAAGCAGGAAAAGGAGGTGGGGGAAGACAAGGACGAAGACGAGGAGGAGGAAGAAGGAAATGCAGCAGAGATTAAGGCTCCCAGGGATGCAAGAGGAACAAGAGGAGGAAGGAATGAAGGATGAATGTCAGACGGAGGAGGAGGAGGAGGAGGAGGAGGAGGAGGAGGAGGAGGACGACGACGACGACGACGACGACGACGACGACGACGACGATGACGACGACGACGACGACGACGACGACGACGACGGCAAGGAGGAGGACGAGAAAAGAAGGAAGATTTTGATGTAAAAAAGAGAGGTGGTAGAGGATGGAGGAAGGAAGGAAGGAAGAAACATGAGAGGAGGAGGAAGAGGAGGAAAATGAAGGAGGGAAAAGGGCAGCCAGAGATACCACAAGAATTGAAGACAAAGTGTCGACGATAAAAGGTGAGTGGAATGGAAGTGAGGTGGAGACAGGGAGAAACAGGAGACGAATGGTGGGAGGGGGGGGGGGTCAGGGCATGAATGGGAGGGAGAGAAGTGGAGGAAGGAAGAGGTTCTAAGTGAGGGAAGAGAGAGAAAGAAGTTCGGGAGGGATGGAAATTGATGGAGGAATGGTGATGGATATGGAAGAAAGGAAGGAAAGGTAACGAATGGGAAGACTGAGAAACAAAGATTAAAGTAGGATAAAGAGAAAAAATCGGACTGACTGGAGAGAGAGAGAGAGAGAGAGAGAGAGAGAGAGAGAGAGAGAGAGAGAGAGAGAGAGAGAGAAATAAATGAGCACAAACATTAGGTGTGTGTGTGTGTGTGTGTGTGTGTGTGTGTGTGTGTGTGTGTGTGTGTGTGTGTGTGTGTGTGTGTGTGTGTGTGTGTGTGTGTGTGTGTGTGTGTGTGTGTGTGTGTGTGTGTGTGTGCTATTTCCTTCATGGTGTCTTAGAACAGTGTGGGGGTGGAGGGGAAGTATGTTAGTTCCTCCCACTGTTTGCTTGTGGTTTGCTTCAGTTTACAGCAAAAGATGACACGCAGACACAAACACATTCTCTTTGATGCCTGCCCTCTTATGTTCCTGCTCTCTTTCTGCCGTCTCCTTCCTGCTATCCCTTTCTGCTGTCTCCTTCTGCTCTCCCTTTCTGCTGTCTACTGGCCTTGACTTCCCTATTCTTACGTAAAACAGCAAAAAAAAAAAAGGAATCACCGCCACTTCCCGTCACATCTGCTGTCGCCTCTCGGAAAGTTACCATCTCGCAATGTTTATATAATGCTGTATGGATCTATTGCCGGTCTATCTATTTGTATATCTACTTTCAGCAATTTTCTTGACATATATCTCCACTCTGCTTGTAATAATGGCATCCTAATTATTTTCTTTGCATAATTAGAAATCTATCTTTTTTTTTCTGTTCTGTGGTTCTCTTCAGGATAGTAATGCAGGAATGAAACTGATTATACATACCGTACTCTCTCTCTCTCTCTCTCTCTCTCTCTCTCTCACACACACACACACACACACACACACACACACACACACACACACACACACACACACACACACACACATAAAGCACACGCAACCAGTAAATCACACAGTGCAGACACACATGAGTGCACGCCTTCTCCATCTATCACTTTCTCCTGTTCTATTTGGCTGTGTGTGTGTGTGTGTGTGTGTGTGTGTGTGTGTGTGTGAGAGAGAGAGAGAGAGAGAGAGAGAGAGAGAGAGAGAGAGAGAGAGAGAGAGGTGAAGGACGAGCGATATTAGAAAGATTAAAGTGTAAGAACCAGGAGGATGAAGGAGGTGGTTGGAGGGGGGGGGGAGAAGGAAGGAGGTTTAAGGGAGGGAAGGAGGAGAGGTGAAAGGGAGGAGTATGAGGTGGAGGGAAAGTGAAAAGGAAAGGAGGCACGAAAATGAGAGGAGGAGGAGGAGGAGGAAGAGAATGAGGCGGAGTGAAACGAAGGGTGATGAGGTGGAAAGGGGAGGAATGAAAGGGAGAGGAGGAAGGGAAGAAAAAGGGAAGGACGAGAAGTGAAAGGAAGGAGGAAAGTTACTGAAGGAAGATAGGTGAAAGGGAGAGGAGGAAGGGAGGGAGGATGAGGAGGATGGATGGAAGGGAGGAGATGAGGTGATGGAATGGGTCTGAAAGGGAGAGGATGAAGGGATGGAGGAGTGAAAGGGAGGGTTACTGAGGCTGGAGAGGGAGGGATGGAAAGTGGGAGTGGATGGAGGAGGGGTGAAAGGGAGTAGAGGAAGAGGGAAACGGAAAGAGCCAGGATGGAGAGGTAGGAACGGAGAAAATGTGAGAAGGGAAGGAAGATGATGAAGTGAGGTGGTGGTGGTGGTGGTTGCTGGTGGTGGTGGTGGTGGTGGTGATGATGAGACTGAAGGAAAAAGGAGAGTAGAGAGGAGGGAGGAGCAAGGACGAGACAGAAGAAGGAAAGAGGGAAGTCGAGGGAGAGGAGAGAAAAGCTTAGGAAGGAGGGATGACTCGGAAAAGTGAGCGAGGGGAAAGTTGAGAATAGGAGAGGGGAAGGAAACGCGTGAGAAAAATACAGACAGTATTGAAAAGGAGAGAGAGAGAGAGAGAGAGAGAGAGAGACGCAGGTGGTTGAGGAGGAAAAAGCCTTGAGAGGAGGGAGGGAGGGAGGGAGGGAAGGAGGATGGAAGAGAGAAATGACATCATAACTTGGTCTAATTTTCTACCTGGTGGGATGGAGGAGGTGAGAGGAGGAGGAAAGGAGGGCGAGATGGAGGAAAGGAGAGAAAAGGGGAGAGTAGGGAGAGGACGAGGGGGAAGAGAGAGAAAAAAAGGAGACAGGGAGGAATAGTCAAACGGAGAGGGAAGGGAGAGGAGGAAGAAAGGAATGGATGGGAAAAGGGGATGGGAGAAAAAGAAACGAAAGGGAGAGAGAGAGAGAGAGAGAGAGAGAGAGAGAGAGAGAGTATTGGGCGCTGGAGCGAGAAAGAGGGTGGAGGAGGAAGGTGGAATTAATTTGAAGGCCGAGAGAAAACGGAGATGAGGACTAGGGAGAGGAAAAAGAAAATGAGAAGTGAGAAGGAAAGACAAAATGAGACAGAAAATAAGTGAGTGACTGAAGAGACGAAGGGGAGAGGAAAAGAAAAGAGGAAAGAGGATGGAGAGAAATGACAGACTGAGAAAAGGCATCAGGAAATGAAAGGAGTGTTGGAACAGAAAGCAAGAAAAAGGAAATGAATAAAGAGAAGCATGAGAATAAAAAATGAGAGAGAGAGAGAGAGAGAGAGAGAGAGAGAGAGAGAGAGAGAAAATGGATACAAGAGGGAAAAGGAGAGAGAGACGGTCTAAGGAGAAGCGTGAGAAAATTCAGATTTAAGGGAAATGAGAGAGTAATGAAGAGAAATGAGACAGGGAGGAGGTGAGAAAATGAAAGTGTATGTTCGTGTAAAAAAAAAAAAAAATTATCAACTTCACCCCGATGGTGTATTTTTAACCCCTTCAGTACGACTACTTCTTTCCTCCCTCTGTCCACATCTCTTCACCCCGAGGACGTCCTCTTAGATTTATTCTTGATCCTTAAAGGCGATTTTGTTCAACCTAAAAATCTATCTTATTTTAGGGGATAAGGAAAGCAACAGCCTAATCCCTGTAATCCTAAGTGTCTATCCTAATCCGAATTAAATTTATCTAAAGACAGACTTTATCACGGGCGGTACAAGAAGCTTCGTAACAACTCTTCCTTTGCGAAACCGTGCCCAGGCAATGAATAATCCTGTTACGGTCGAGTTGTGAACCGTAACATCATTCCGCTTTTCAGTCCAATATCGATGTAGTTCTGGCAACATATGAACACCTTGAAGGGTTTCGAAAGTCACTGCTCACTGTCTTTTTATTTATCGTTATGGAGTGGAGCATTACTTACGTCCCTTACATCACAATAACAGGCCTCATGATAGTGCGGTAGTAGATTATTTGCCGAAGGAAGACTGAAACCAAGTGATAATCCAAGTTTATTCTACGATGCATAATACTGCCAAGGCCGTAGGAAGGTGTCTTACGGCTTACTCGATCTTAACTACGGTAGCCTGGCCTTAATCCATCCCACGTTCCGGGCCAAGAGGGATAATAAGGGACTGGCTATTGAGGCTTTATCGTTGACTATAAAATTAATGAAGGTTATACTGCATTACCCAAGGCCGATACTCAGCTGGAAAAAGCCAACCCCAAAAAACACTTACCCCGGGAATAAAAAATATGTGCTGCCTTGAGAGAGGGTGTCGTAAATTAGGCGATAAGCAGCTTAATGGAAGAACTTTATTGAGCATTAGCGCGCACCACGATTATCTAATATAAATCATATGTGCTTAAGGGTGATTTTGCCTCTTTTAGCACACCGCCATACTGTCTTCAAGGGCCTTAGGGAAGATGGGATTTTCGGTCTTAAGTGTCTGTAGCTTCTCTCTCTTTTTTTTGGTTGCCTGTTCCTGTCTGTGTGTTTGTGTCTGTCTCTAGCTTCTCCGACTCGCTGGCTGTCTGTTCCCCTGCCTGCTTGTCTAGCTGTTTTTCATGTGAGATGGGATGTTCACCTTTTTGCAGTTCTTTAGGATCTGTGTGTGTCTGTTCCTCTGTCTTTTTTGTTGTTGTTGTTGCTGATTCCCTCCCTCCCTCTATCCTTCCTCTCCCCTTCTCTCTCTCTCTCTCTCTTTTCTGGTCCAACTTCTCGCTCCCCTTATCTCTTCAGGCATCAGGGCAGAGTGGGTGTAATTTCCCCTCACTCTTCCCCATCCTCTTCCCTTCCCCTTCCCTCCTCCCGACCTCCCTTCCTCTCTTCCATTTCCTTTACATTACTTCTTCCTTCCTCTGCTTTCCTTTCTTCTCCCCGCATTCTTCCCTTTCCTCTTCCATTCCTTCCCCTCCCTCCTCTTCCTCTTACGTCCTCCCTAACATCCTTTCCTCCCTTCCATTTTCTTTATACATATCCATTCCTTCCTTTTCCTATCATCCCCTCCCCCCGTCTTCCCTATCACTTCCTGCATCCTCTTCTCCTCCCTAGCTCTCGTCCTCTTCATCCTCTTCCGTCCCCTCTTCCACTTCTTCTTCCGTACTTCCCAACCTCTCTTCCTCTCTTCCAATTCCTTTACGTATTTTCTCTATTCCTCTCGTTGCCTTTCTTTTTGTCTTTTCCCCTATTTCCTCCTTCCCTCCTCCCTTTCTCCTCTCCCTCCCCCTGCCTCCAATATTTCCCTTCTTCTTTCATATCTTTTTCTCTCCATATTTTTAACTTCGACTCACATAATTAGATATCACAGTCAAAGGCCAGTTTTCTCGTCCCTAACACCTCTCCCTTAGCGATTTAGTTTTGGATATGGGTTGTTAATATCTTTTGGTACGTTATTTATGCAGTGTAAGACGATATTGGATGGACTTCTGTAACGCAGAGGAGGTCAGTAAGGTGTAATAAACAAAATAAATCGCTAAGGAAAAAGTGTTAAAGGGCTTCAACCAGGATACAGCCTCGAAGGAACCATTATATATATTGCTGTTTGTCCTGTTTTCTTCCTTTTATCTTTTATCTTCCACTTCCTCGTTGCTGATTGCTGGCCTTGTACCTCACCCTCTGTTATCTTCCTTCACTCTTCTCTTCCTCCTCCCTTACCTTCACCTCTCTCTCTCTCTCTCTCTCTCTCTCTCTCTCTCTCTCTCTCTCATTATCACGACTCGTTAGTCTTTCACCAACTTTTTTCATTTTTCTTTCACCAATTCTGATTCTCACCATTTTTTCTCTTCCTGTCTTTTTATATTACATCCTATTCTTCCAACCATGTCCTCTCTCTCTCTCTCTCTCTCTCTCTCTCTCTCTCTCTCTCTCTCTCTCTCTCATTATTACGACTCGTTAGTCTTTCATCAACATTTTTCATTTTTCTTTCCCCAATTCTGATTCTCACTATTTTTTCTCTTTGTTTTTACATTACATCCTATTCTTTCAACCATGTCCTCGTCTCTCTCTCTCTCTCTCTCTCCCCCCTTCACCTATGATCTTTTCTCCCTCCCTCTCTTCCTCTACTATCAACGTCTTCCCTCCCGCCCGTTCTCCTGCCTTTAACTATTTTCTTTCCATCCCTCCCTCCCCTACTCATCTTCTCTTTCCCTCCCTCCCCTACTCATCCTCTCCTTCCCTCCCTCCCCTACTCATCCTCTCCTTCCCTCGCTCCCTCCTTCACTCCCCTATCTTTCCCTCAACTTCCGCTCTCTCCCTTCCGCTCTCAGACTTTCCCTTCCACCACCCACCTCCCTTCTTTTTGTCCTAGATCTTGTTTTGGTCACATCAGAAAATTTACTGATGAACGTTATGGTAAAATTTAGCAAAAGTGATCACCGCAGAGTCATATTTAATCCAGAGTTCAATAACGAAAATGGCAATTACGATAAAGTGTCCGACTACATGAAAGCTGACAAAAAAAAAAAAAAAAAAAAAAAAAAAAGGGAATTGTAGGTACGGCACTAGGCTGTTTAGACTGACCTGGGCCAGATTTTAGTCCTTTTGTTGCTCAGTTCGTGCAATTCAGTGACGGGAAAACACAATACTACGGTTCTACATTCTTCCCATACCACTTCTTGGTGACCAATATCATACTCTAATGTTTATCTGCTGTTACAACTCAGCATTCAAGTTGTATGCAAGATGGAGAGATGGCAATTTTAGGTCAAGTTAGCTACAAAATGGTAATGACTGGAATCCAATTGTTTAAACATTTGATACCACTGATAAATGAAAAATATTCCCGAAAATTCTCAAGTGTAGTCACATTATGAGTTCCAATACTCTTAAAAGCATCAAATCAAAATGGTGGACCACTGATGCAAGTAAACACCGTCTTTTATGGTAAAAATGTGGCACAAAAGTTTTAATGCCATGAAGAATCAAAGTCCTGGTCTTCTTTAAATTATATAAACTATTTCGTCTCCCTGTCTCTTCGTTTTCTTTTTACCTACAGTCCTATCACCACTTTTCGCTTCCTTCCTATCTCCTTCCCTTCCTCTCAAATCTTTCGTTCACCCTCGCTAACGTTTTTCTTTTCTGTCATTCTTTTTTCTTCTTCTACTTCTTGTGTCTTTCTTTCCTTTCATCCGCCCAGTCTATCTTCTTACTGACACATTTCCTGTCCTCCCTTATTCATTCTTTTCATTCTTCCCTCTTTCTCCTCGTCTCCTTCTCCCTCTATACCTCTTTCTTTTCTGTTTCTCCTTTTCTTCTTCCTCCATCCCTCCTCCTCTTCTCTAACTTTTCTCTACTTCCTCATCTCTTTCTTCCCCAACTTTCATCACTCCCCTCGCCAACTTCCGTTCTCCTTGCATACTTTACATTCTACTTTCTTCTCTCTCCCTTCTTCCAATCTCTTGCTTTCCCTCTTTCCTTTCCTTCTTTTCTTTTTCTCTCTTTCGTTTCTGTATGCATCCTTCCTTCCCTTATCCCTCTCATCTTTCCGTAATTCTCCTTTCCTCCTCTTTCCCTCCTTCCTTTCTCATTTTTTTTTCTCCTTCCCCATTCCTTCCTTATTCTTTTTCATTCTCTCCTTATCTCCTTCATCTCTCCCTTTCCTTCTTCTCAGCTATCTTCTTTCCTCTTTTCTTTCCTTCCTGCATCACTTTCCATCGATGTGTACCCTCCTCCTGTTCTTCGCTCCCTCTCTCTCTCTCTCTCTCTCTCTCTCTCTCTCTCTCTCTTTCTCCCTTCCTCTCTCTCTCTCTCTCTCTCTCTTCCCCTCCCTTCCTCTCTCTCTCCTTCCTCTGTCCTCCCTGTCTCGTTAGCCCTCTCCTCTCCATTTTTTTCCTGTCCACAATCTCTATCTCCTTCCCCCTCTCACCCCATCCATCTTTCCCTCCCTCCCTCCCTTCCTCTCTCCTCAACCATCTTTCCCTCCCTCCCTCCCTTCCTCTCTTCCATCCTTCAGTCTTGTCTCTGCCTCTCTCTCTTCCTGTTTCCACCCACTGCATTATTTTCACCTCCCTCTTCCACTTCCTTTCCACTCTTCTCTTCGATGTATTTCTTCATCTTTTTTTTCTTCTGCTTCTACTCTTCCTCCTCCTCATCCCTTTACTTTTTCCTTTTCTGTACCCCCCCCCATTCTCTCTCTCTCTCTCTCTCTCTCCCCGTCTTTCATCTCCCGGCGCAGGTCTAATTCTTCCCTTATCATCTCCCTCTCTCCCTTCCTTCTTATCTTTTCCTTCCCTCCTTCCCCCTACTCCTCATCTTCCCTCGCTCCTTATCTGTCCTCTCTCCCTCTCTCTTCATTCTTTCTCCCTCTTTCGCCCTTCCTACCCTTCTTTCTCATTTTCCTTCCTCCTCTTCTCTCTCTCTCTCTCTCTCTCTCTCTCTCTCTCATCTTTATTCCTTCCTCTGACCTTATTCTCATCCTTACCTCCATTCCCAATTTCCCTCCTTCCTTCCTTCTCCTCATCCCTTTCTCCCTCCATCTTTCCTTCACTCCTCATCTCTCCCCCCTCCTCCTCCTCATCATCATCATCATCCATCTCTCATTTCCCTTGCCACTCTCTCTCTCTCTCTCTCTCTCTCTCTCTTTCACCTTTAACATCCTTCTCCTTATACTTCCATTCTCAACTTTCTCCCTTCCTCATCTTCCCTCCCCTCTTCATCTTTTCTCCGTCCTCGCCCCTCCCATTCTCACGTTTTCATCTACCTCCCCATTTTCTCTCCCTCCTCAATTTCCCTCCCTCTCCTCATAATTATTTCATCCTCCTCATCCCTCCCTTTCTCGGCCTCCATGTCTTATCTCCCTTCTCATTTTCCCTCCCTGCTCATCTTCTCTCCCTCGTCATTTTTCCTCCCCCCTCATCTTCCCTCCATCCTCGTCCCTCCTCTCCTCACCCTCCAATTGTCATCCCCCTCCTCATTTTCTCCCCCCTCCTTGCCTTCCCTCCCTCCTCACTTTTCCTCCATGTCAGCCTCCTCTTTCATCTCCCTCCTCATCTTTCCTCCATGTCAGCCTCCTCTTTCATCTCCCTCCTCATCTTTCCTCCATGTCAGCCTCCTCTTTCATCTCCCTCCTCATTTTCCCTCCCTCTTCATCCTCCATCTCCCGGGCCAGCTCTGAGCCAAATGACGCCAGAATATAATTACAAAATAAGCCACTTCGGGAGCCTTCTCGTGTGCCTCTTGTTTTTCACGTTGTATTTCATCATTTTCTGACGTTATTTTCTTTTTTATGCTCGTCTGTCTTTCATTTCCTTCTCATTTTCTCTTGTCAGTCGCTCCATCATTTTCTCTTATGTCTCTCGTATATTATTTTTTTCTTTCTTTACTTTTTTATCTTTCCCACTGCCTTTATTTTCATTTTTCGTTTTCTTTTCTTTATTTCATTCACCTTTTATTTAACAATTCTTCGTGCTTACCAGTCTTGTCATTTACTTTAATATGCTTCGTTCCTTTTTTTTTTCTCTCTCTTTTTTCCTCTCTCGTCCCTTCGCCTCTCCACCTCCATACCTTCTTCCCTGCATCCCTCCCTTCATAACTTCTTCCCTCCCTCCTTCACTTCCTCTCAGTCTATACATTTTTCATTCCTTCCCTTACCTTCATCTCTCCCTTCCCGCTTCCCTCCTTTCCCTACGCTCTTCCCCTCCCTCCCTCTCTTCCCTACGTTCTTCCTCTTTCTCCCTCCCTTCTGTACGTTCTTCTCCCTTGCTCCCTCTCTTCCCTACGTTCTTCCTCTTCCTCCCTTTCCTACGTTCTTCCCCTCCCTCTTTCTCTTCCTTAAGTTCTTCCTCTTCCTCCCTCCCTCCCTTCTGTACGTTCTTCCCCTCCCTTCCTCCCTCCCTTCCTTACGGCCTTCCCCTCCCTCGCTCCCTCTCTTCCCTACGTTCTTCTCCTCCCTCCCTTCTCTACGTTCTTCCCCTCTCTCCCTCCCTTTCTCCCACTAGGCTATATTTTTTCCCCCTTCTTTCTTCACATGTCACCTTTTTTTCATTCATTCACTGAGCTCAAAGGGCTTCATTCATTCGCTTTGCCTCTTTATTATAATTTTTCTATTCATATTGTATTTCCACCTTTTGTTTACCTATTAAGTCGTAAAACAAGGTCGTCTGAAAATCGGTATGTCTACTTTTATATTTCCTTCTTTTTCTTTAAGTATCCCCTTGATCTTCCAGTTTCCTTTGTACGTGTTCTTTGTCAGTCCCTGTTATTAGTTCATGTTCCTTTCTTCAAGGTTATTTTCTCTTTTCAGTCTTCTTTCTCATTTTTATTCTCTTTTTGTCCTCAATCTTCATTTCTAGTTCTCTTATTTTTCTTCCTCTCTCCCACTCTCCTTAGCCTCTCTCTCTCTCGCCAAAGCTCATCATCATTCTTTCTTAAGTATTTCCATTTGTCTCTTAGCACCTCCTCCTCTTCCTCCACTTTCATCATCCCCCCTCCCTCTTCTCTCTTTACGTGTAACAAACTCTATTCTACCTTTTTTTCTTTGTCTTTTTTTCCATTTTTCACCAAACTATACCTTCCACCATAGTTCCTCTTCTTTTCCCCTTCCACAATTCCCCTTCCTCATTCTTTCCTCTATACATTACTCCATTCCTTTTTCTGATCATCTCTCCTTCCTTTCTCCTCTAGCACACTCTTCTTTGGCATTTGAATGGGACGCCTTCACGCGGACGCACCGACAGAACTGCCACGTGCTGGTTAGACAAATTGCTCAGCTCCTCTCCCTCCCTCCCACCCCCCCGAAAGCTGAATGGAGGACTCCAGGATAAGGGCAGCTTCAGCCTGGAATCCAGCCAGTTTACATCCAGACGAGCCTTGGGCCACAACAACAAAATAAAAAATAACAACAAAATCAACAGTAACAACAACAATCACTTGTCTGTCCCTCTATTTTCCTCTTAATTTCTTTCCTTTTCTTTTCCATCCATATTATTCTTCCTTTTTCCCTCCACTTCTCGCACACTGGGGAGGTGGTGGTCAAGTGGAAGAATTTTGACCTGTTATCTGGAACGACAAGAGATCAATCCCAGGCAACGTCGAGGTATTAAAAAATGAATTCCGTTACAATAGTCTTCAATGATCCACATGACTCGCCGACGTCAAAAAAAAAATAAATAAAAAAAAATAATAATAAATAAAATCCCGCTAATATCGCCACATAAGTCCTGAGTGAAAGCCCTGGTATGTTTTCAGTATGGATGGTGGGTATGAGTGCCTATGTGGTGATATGTGAGGCTATATGACATGCAGGAGGACTGATGGACCTTAGAGACCTAACTATATAGCCTATCCCCATGTTAAAAAATAAAAGCATCTCTTTCCATCTTTTTCTCTCCTTCCATGATCCTTTTTCCCTGTTTGTTTCTCACTCCTCCCTTTTCTCCTATTCTGTCTGTCTGTCTGTCTGTCTGTCTGTCTGTCTGTCTGTCTGTCTCTCTCTCTCTCTCTCTCTCTCTCTCTCTCTCAATATAACGAAATAAGAGAGGAAGCGTACAATTCCTAGTATTAAGTTTCCTAGAGTAAGGGAAAGGAGCATCTAGGCTATTATCGTCCTCCACGCTTCTTAAAATGCTTACGCCTACTGTGAATGCTCAGTGTCCGTATTTTTTTTCCTAAGACGAGCCAAGGTATCTATCCTATGAGTAAGATAAGGAACACTTACGCATCTTACGCTTGTGTACTCAGTTTAAATACCTCCGACCATCCTGACTACTGAACGTGCGTAAGTGTCCCTTTAAATACGCGAGTCCCTTTAAATATGGGAGTCCCTTTAAATACGTGTTTCTTCCTTTTAGATTCCTTCTTGCTGCTACCAGGCGACTTAATTCAATTTAGTAAAAGCCTCTCGTACTGAAAGGGATTATTACCGCTGTATTTAACTCCTCCCGTCTGAAATATTAATCTTAAGCTGAATAAAATCGTCAGGAGATAGCACACACACACAAAAAAAAAAAAAACTTCCCAAAGTTCAAGGCGCTAAAACAGGGTAAAACAAAGAAAAACATATAAAGACAAAAATAAATAAAACAAAAATGATACAGGAGGATTTAAAACCCGAAATTACGAACTAACTTTCACCTCAAATGTTTACTTCTGCTCTGAATGCTGGACGTGCATTAAAATTCTAAACCCCAATTAAAGAGAGAGAGAGAGAGAGAGAGAGAGAGAGAGAGAGAGATTCTGAAGACATGATAAAGGAAGAGAACAGAATACTGACGCTTCTATTCCTGCCCTGAAAGCCCAAACGCGTAATATTTTGAAGTCTTGATGCATTAAAATCTACACAGTGACGCTTCTGTACTAATTTTACCCTACATCTAAAAATGACTGGTATTCTGAGTCGATGTTACCGAAGAGAGCATCTACGCTTCCACGGCTCCCGTCTCACCTGAAACCCTTACACCTGCTCTGAAGGCGAAAGAGCGTAAAGATATTGAAGACGAGGTAAAATAAGAAAAAAATTGCGTAAGATACTGAAGCTGAGGTAGGATGACAGAAAATGAGCGTAAGATATATATTGAAAGTGAGGTACCATGACCGAAAAAGTGCGTAAGAATTTGCAGACGAGGTAAGATGAGATAACAGAAAGTGCGTAAGAATTTGACGCCGAAGTAAGATGACATAACGGAAGAATTGCGTAAGATATTAAAACCAAGGGACGATTTAAAAAGTGCGTAAGATTTTGGAGTCGAGCTAAGAAAGTAACAAAAAACTGCGTAAAATACTGAAGTCGAGGTAAGAATGAATAAGGAAGTCGTGATAAAAATAAATAAAAAAGTGCGTAAGATTTTGAAGATGAAGATATAATGACAAAAAGTGCGTAAGAAAATACAGTCGGGTTTAGACACACACACACACACACACACACACACACACACACACACACACACAATTTCCGTAAAGTGTGTATATGATTCTGAAGCTGAGGGGAGTCACGTGAGGTGCTTCAGTGGCCTCATTAAGTTTTCAGGCGTGTGTGTACCTGAGGCAAACTCGGGGCTGAGGTGGGGCTTGCAAAAGGTACAAACGAGAGAGAGAGAGAGAGAGAGAGAGAGAGAGAGAGAGAGAGAGAGAGAGGCGCTCGTCGTGGAGGGTGTGTTGTCGTAGATTTAGATTCCGTGTTTCTCTCTCTCTCTCTCTCTCTCTCTCTCTCTCTCTCTCTCTTCCCAAACTTCATCTCCTCCATTTTTCTCCAATCAGAGTTCTCCTCCTGTCTTCCTCTCCCAAGTTCTCATTCTTCCCTTTCTTCCCTTCATCTTCTCCTCCTACTCCCTCCTCTTCCACACTCCTCCCTTTCTCTTCCCTTCCTTCATTCCACACTCCTCCTCCTCCCAATTAATCTCCCGTTTTATGAAATGTGATGGTTTGGTGGTTTAGTCTTATAAAAAAAAAAAAAAAAAAAAAAAAAAAAAAAAAAAGAGTCGATATTATGCAGAATTAATTGACGCAATGGTATAAGAGAATATTCACCTCTTGTCTACAATGCTGTCTTTTATTCATAGTATTTCTGCACGAGGTTTTTATCATTATTATTATCATTACAATTATTTTTATTATTATTATTATTATTATTATTATTATTTTCTCTCAGTCGAGGCTAATCGTAGCAAATGGACTTAGAAACATACCTTCATTAACTCTTTCACTACGGTGATTAAAGTTTATTTTTTCTCCGCCATCTACTCACGTTTAAATCTATCGTATTAGAGGCCTTCCATACAACAAGGGTTAGCTACATTAATCTATGTATTGAAGACACCTTAATCCCGAAATGGGTGGCCACAAACAAATCGCCTCCACGTCACCCTGTCTCCCACCATTTCACCTCCATTAACCACTTTACTAAAATCGCCTCAAGACAGTGAGAAGAAATTAAAAGACATCATCGAAGTGAAGGTGTTTATTGGATTAATATGCGAGACCCTTAAGAGGCAGAAAATCACCCACTATTAACAAGAAATATAAATAGGCCTTATCGTAATTAGCAGATTAGAGCGTAACAATAATAAAAAATAAAACGCTGAAAACTGTGCTAATAAAGAGGCGCTAAGGAAAAGGTACTAAGGAAGAGGTGCTAAGGAAGAAGAGCTAGGGAAGAGGTGCTGTGGATGAGGTGCTAAGGAAGAGGTGCTATGGAAGAAGTGCTAGGGACTGTTGATGAAGAGATGCTAAGGATGAAGTTGTAAGGAAGTGCTAAGGCAGTGCTAAGGAAGAGGAGTTGAGGAAGAGGTGCTGAGGAGAAGGTGCTAAGGAAGAGGAGCTAGGAAAAACGTGCTAAGGTAGAGGTGCACGGGAACTTCTTATGCCCAAGGGAACACTACCCAAAGTCTTTAGAAGCTTATGCAACACAATTTTCTACTGCAGTGACCCCTAACACAAAGCCCCCTCACCCCCCCCCTCTCTCTCTCTCTGCCTCAACATCCTCCCTCCGTCCTCTCCATCTTTCTTGTACTCCTTACTTCCTTCCTTTCCTTCGCCCCATCCCTCCCTCATTCTATCCTTTTCCCCTTTCCCTACTTCCTCTCTTCCTCCCTCCCCTTAAATGCCTCCCTGCTTCTACTCCTTACCTTTCTCCCTTCCCTTCCCTCCACCATGCACCCCCACCCTCCTTTTTTTCCCTCCCATCCATTCTGAACCCAGTCTTTCTCTTCCCTCTTCCTCATCGCTCTTCCAGCCTCCTTTCTTCTCTCTCTCTCTCTCTCTCTCTCTCTCTCTCTCCCTAAGCCCGCGTCAAGAGTAATGAAATTTGGTGGTGCAGGGGTGTATGGCCAGGGGACCTTACTGTGTCCTATTATACCATTCTTTAACACCTGGGCAAAATTAACACTCTCAGGCTCCTATGACTCCCTCTCGGCTGAATAAAATCGTCTGGCATTAGAAGGAAATACTGCCAGAGCTGTACCAACCATGAGGGGGGTTAATGGTAGCAATATAACACTTCCATGCTCCTATGGCTCACTCTCAGTTGTATAGAGATGTTTTCCATATTTTATTTTTTGCAGAGATCCTGTAGATGACGCGGGCTCGTATTTCCGTCGGTTAAGCAAGCTCCCTAACACCTTTTCCTATGCGATTCATTTTGCTTATTACACCTAACTGTCCCGTTGTTATGTAAATTCTTCAAATATCGCCATACTCCGCATAAATAACGCTCAAAACGATATTAATCAGCTATATCCAAAAATAAATCGCTAAGGAAGAGGTGCTAGGAAGCCTCCTTACCCGACAAAAAGACGGGCAGTTATTCAGCTAAGAAACACACACACACACACACACACACACACACACACACACACACACACACACACACACACACACACACACACACACACACACACACACACACACACACACACACACACACACACACAAAGAGATGTTAATTTTTTACTGAAGATGGAAACAACAAACGAATTAAGCGATATAATGTATGCTTACTTCAACATATTAAAGAATTGGCCAAAGTTTCGCAAAAATCGCTTACTCTTAACTTCACTGGGATGAAAAGCCTTTAAACATTTGAGGTTTATTTTTGAAGTCTTTGTACGATTTTCTTATAAGTCAGGAGGGGCACTTGGTACTGAGGGGAAAAATAATGGCTATACACAAAACACATATATATTTGAGAAGTCTCTCCTAAGCTAAATATAATCGTCCGTAGGTAGCCAAAACAAGAAAAAAGAAAAAAAAGAAAAGAAAAAGAAAAATTGGCCTACACGTCTTCACAGTCACTAAATTAACACTTAGATTTCAAAATGTATCCTCGATGGTTTAAGAGGCTTATTGTTGAAGATTATTATCCCCTTCTGTGTCATATTTCCCGTAAATCAGTGGCAGTAAAAGATAGGATCGCGGTTCGACATCCTCTTCACAGATCTTCTTCGTGACTAGCACCATAATCTCCCGTTACAACTCTGCACTCATGGAAAGATATGTGTATTTTAGGCCACTTTATGCGTATTTTCGGTCACTTTATGCGTATTTTAGGTCAAGTTAAAGTGGATAGACTATAGCACCACTGCCTGAGGGATTTATTGGGGAGAGAAGGGACAACGTGGAACAAAATAAACAGAAAATAAATGCATAAACAGTAAGATGAGAAGATGCACACAAAAGGCCCTGATTGAAAAGAAGGAATAGAAAACGTAAAAAAAAGACAAAATAAAGATAATGAAAAAAAAAAAAACAGCGCAACCCCCCCCCCCTAAATAAAAATCCCTCCAGCCGTCCAAAAAACACGCCTGATCTCGCCAAGCCTTCACCAGCAGAAACGCCAAGGCCAAAATGTAAAGTCGGCGAAATTTTCCCAAGGTCCCCCCTTACATAAGAAAATCCGGGCCAACCACTTGGGAGGGGGGGGGGGTCTCACAAAAAACGGAACGTGAGGGGGGTGCTGGATCACCGGAGAGAGAGAGAGAGAGAGAGAGAGAGAGAGAGAGAGAGAGAGAGAGAATAAAGACATTATGGAAGGAAAGTAGGAAGAAAGCAATAAAGCAAAAGTACTAGGGAAGTGAGAAGGCAGAATAAGTGAAAATAAGAAAGAAGGAAGCTACAGACAAGGAGGAAAAAATAAAATAAGATGAAACCGGACAGAAAGGAGGGAAGGAAGAAAAGGAGGGTGGAAAAGTGCAATGAAGGAAACTTATTGGGAAGGAAGGACGGAAGGAAGAAAACATGATGACGGAAGGGGGAGGATTGTTAAAGAAGTAAAGAAGGAAGGAAAAAGGACTCAGAAATAATACGGGTGCTGGTAATGACACTAAGTGTAGGGAAGGAAGAAGGCTGTACCAAGGATGAATGAAGGATGAAGAAAAATGAAGGAAAAAAGATGGGAATAAGAATGGAAGGATGAAGGATACGGAAGGAAAATGAAGGAATGCAGTACAGAATGAAGCGGACAGGAGGAGAAGGAAGGGATGCAAGCGCTGGAAATGTTAGCAAAAAGGACGGAATGAATGAATGAATGAATGAAGGAAGGAAGGAAGGACGGGAGGAAGGAAGGAAGAAAAGATGAAAAAAAGAAAAAAGAGAAAGAAAAAGAAACAATGTATGAATGAATGAAAAGCAAAGAGAGGGGGAAGGACCGAAAAATAGGAATGAATGAATGAGGATAAGCAAAGATATTAAAGCAGGAAGGACTACAAAAATTGACGAAGGAAATCCAGAAGGAAGAAGAATAGATAAAGAAGAGATGAGGAAGCTGGTAACAGAAAGAAGTAAGCAACAGGGATAGTGAAAGTACAAGACAGAAGAATAAAGAGGGATGAAGGAAAGAAGGAGGGATAATAAAGGAACTAAGAAAAGGAAGGATAAGGAAGGAACTAAAAGAAGGAAGAATAAGGAAGGACCCAAAAGAAGAAAGTAAGGAAGGAAGGAAGGGATGCGGGCTGGTAACTCTTATCCTAGCGTTCAATCTGACCCGCCCGTCCAGGAAATGACTCCGGGTAATGAAAAGTGGTGGTAGTGGTGTGGTAGTGTGGTAGGCGTGGTGGTGGCTGTGGTGATAAGGTCGGCTGTGGTGGTGATGATGGTAAAAGACTGTTTGTATCGGATCTTGGTGTGGTGGTAAAGGAGTATGTGTTGGTGGTGAGAAAAATGATGGTAGTGGTGGTGGTGGTGGTGGTGGTGGTGGAGACAGTAGTAGCAGTGGTAGAGGTGGTGGTGGTGATAGTAGCAGTACAAGTGGTGATGGTGGTGGTGGTGGTGGTGGTGGTGGTGGTGGAGATAGGAGTAGTAGCAGTGGAGGTGCTGGTGGTGATAGTAGCAGTACAAGTGGTGATGGTGGTGGTGGTGGTGGAGATAGGAGTAGTAGCAGTGGAGGTGGTGCTGGTGGTGATAGTAGCAGTACGAGTGGTGATGGTGGTGGTGGAAAAGTAATGAAAAATTATTCTCATTGCTACATCCGCCGAGGTTATGAGTTTGGTTCGGCCGTTTGTTTGTTTGTCTGTCTGTCTGCCTGCATCATTTTAGACAAACTTCAGGCTGAAATGGCACCAGATTTGGAACTATGATTTAGGAACATCAGAAGACCAGGTGATCAAATTTTGGCCTAAAGAGGTCAAAGGGCAGGTCAAGATCACACAATGAAAACCTACTGGAACTGCAACAAATGCGGAATAATGACACTGGACGTAAAGGGAACAAGTGATGACATCTTGGGCGAAAAATCAAAGGTCAAAGGTCATAAAAAACTTGTAACTAAATTATATCTCACGAATGAAGCCAAAGACCAAGACCATATGTTTGTAATAAAAAGCCCTTTCATTTCGCATTCTTGTCCTGACGTATGACTTTGACCCTTCGTTGAGTGGTCAAGGTAACAGTTTACCTAATTTGACCTTGAACTTTGAAACCTTTGCGGAGATGTGAGCTCTGTGACTACTACAGCTGTTGTGGTGGTGGTGGTGGTAGGAATAGTGGCTGTGGTACTGGTGGTTTTGGTGGTGATGCTGGTTGTAATTCTGGTGATGTGGTGGTATCAGTGGTTAAAATGGTGGTGGGAGTGGAGGTGGTGGTAGTGATGGAGATAGTGGTAACGGCGATGATGATGGCGACGGGTGTAAGTAGTGGTTGTGGTGAACGCGGTGGTGATTATGGCGTGATGGTGGTGGTGATTATAGTGGCTGACTGTAGTAATGACTTTGATGATAGTGGTGGTGGTGGTGGTGAATAGAGATGATTGTTGAAAGGTTGATGATGTAGTTGCGGAAGGATAGATGACAGATGCAAAGGGAAGGAAGGGAAAGAAAAGATGTAGAAAAGACAGGAATGAATGAAGAAAGATGTAAATAAGAGGGAAGAAGGATTAAAGATGAGAGAGAGAGAGAAGAATGGAGAAGGAAGGAAGGAAGAAAAAGGAAAAGAGATAGGGCAAGGCCAGGAGCGACTCAAAGAAGTAGGAAGGAAAGAGGTAATAATTAAAAAAATGAAGGAGAACGGGGAAGCAAGAGGAAGAGAAAAAGGAATGAGGAAAAGGAAGAGATTAAGGCACAAGTAAATAGTCGTAGAAGTGGTAGGAAGGGAAGAGAAAGAAAACAATAAGGAAGAGATAAAAATTATGGTAAATGTTGGTAGCAGAGGCGGTGATGTTGGTAATGTTGGTAGCGACAGTGGATGGTGGTGGGCAGGAGAGGTTCAAATGACGATATAAGTGGTTGTGGTAGCAGTGGTAATGGCAGACGGTGGTATTGTGATGGTTAGTGTGAGTGGTAGGAATGGCAATGAAAAAAAAAATAAGTAATGGGAATTGTGAGGGATGGTGGCTGTGGTAATGGTAGAAGATGATGCTGGTAGGTAAATGGTAGTAATAGCGATAGTAATAACAGTACATGCAGTAATAGTTGCATCAGTAGTGGAGGGTCGTAGTGGATAGTGGTAGTGATTACGACAATGACAGTGAATAAGACTAGACAGTGGTAGTACCGTCTGATGGTAGAGAGATAGTGGTATAAGAGTATGGTAGTTAAGGTAATGATATTTGTAAACAATGGCTGTAGTTGAGTGGCAGTGATAATGGTGGTGGCTGTGGACAGGGCGAGAGGATGGAAATACAATACCCTTTTCATTCTAACCTGGCCTAAAAAAAGCCATCTCTCCATCTCCAATTACGAATTTTAACAAGAGACTGGCACTTGACTTTGATGCTAGTCATGAAGAAGTGCTATGAAAAGGACACAGCGCCAGTAATACCTAATTCTGATACTGAGTTACATGAAATAAATAGGAAAACGAAAAAAAATTTGGACATGTTAGAGTAAAAAGACTATAATAGGAAGGACAATTGTTATGGTAGTGTGGTACTGTATATGGGATTAATATTCATGGTAGTACAAAAACAATGGTAGTTGAAAAGAGCAGTGATAAAAGCAGACATGGGTAAATGATGGTAACAATGGTAGGGACAACAATGGTTATGGCAGGTTGTTGTATGGGAGAAACAATGGTGGTAGTGAGACATGGCATCCTCAGTGGTGGTGGTGGCGAGCTGATGGGACGATAATGGTTGTTTTGATGGTGGTATTAGCGATGGTGATAGTCGTGGTGATGGTGGTAGTTTAGGCAATGGTAGTATTCGTGGAGATGGTGGTAGTTTGGGCGATGGTGGTAGTTTGGGCGATGGTGGTAGTCGTGGAGATGGTGGTAGTTTTGGTGATGGTGGTAGTTTGGGCGATGGTGGCAGTCGTGGAGATGGTGGTAATTCGGGTGATGGTGGTTGGTGGTGGTTTGGTGGCTAGTAGAGAGGCGAGTGTCTTATTTAATGCTAGTTATTTTGGCTGCATATAAATAGCAGCTAATACTGTTGTCAACCCCTTCACTATGTTGACGATATTTCTACTTTATTCTTGCTGCTCCCAGACGATTTTTGGGCTGCTAAGGAAAGGCCTCTCGTAGTGAAGGGGTTATTGTAAGACCTTCAGCATGAGGAATCCAATAATCGACTGAGTTACCTTTCACTTCATCGGGACAACTCTAGTATTCTGTTCTGTTCATTTTCCTTCCCCCTCCATCTACCACCTTCATTCTCTCTCTCTCTCTCTCTCTCTCTCTCTCTGCCAACCTCCGTCTTCTCCCTCCCTTAATCGTCTCTCCATAACCATCTTCTTCTCCTTACCTCCTGCTTCTCCTCCTTTCTTTTACTCTTATCCTTCTTCCTTCAACCATCCTTCTCTTCCTCCTCCGATCTTTCTTCCTTTCCCCTCCTACTCTCTTTCTTCTTTACCCCTTCTACTCTCCTTCCTTCCCTTCCCTCCATTCCCTTCCTTCCCCTCCCTCCAATCTTGACCACTGTAGATCGTTGTTATCTCCTCTCTCCCTCTCTTCTTCCTTCTTCTATCACTCTCCTCTCCCTTCCTTACTCTCTTCTTCCCCTCTTCCTCCCAGTCATCACTTCTTTCCTCCAACTTCCCTTTTTCTTTCCTCCTCCTCCCACTCTTACCCTTCTTCCCTCTCTCTTTTCTTCCTTCATTCTCCCCTTCTTGCTCCTAATCCTCGTCTATGCCTGTTTTCCTTCTCAGCCCCGACTTTTTCTTATTCTTTCTCTCTTACTCTCTTTCTCCTTCCTTCTCTCCCTCCTCCAGATCCTCCCCATTCCCGTCCCCTCTGTATTTCTCTCTTCTCATCCTCTTCCTCCTTACTTCATCTCTTCTCAATGTCTCTCTCCTCATCTTCTTTCTCCCTTATACCAGTCACCTTCCCGTCTTCCTCTCTCCCCTTTTCTTCCCCCCTCCCCCCTCCATTTCCTCTTCCTCGCTTCCATCCTTCATCTTCCCATCTTCCTCTCTCTTTCCTTCATCTCTCCCTCTCCTCCATTTCTTCTTCCTCGCTTCTACCCTAAATTTTCCCATCTTCCTCTCCCCTCTTCTCCTTCTACCACCTCCTCTTTTTTCTCCTTTCTTCATTCATCATCCGATCTTCGTTTCTTTTCCCTCTTCAATTCCTCACCTGCATTTCCTATTCCTCCTTTCTTCAACAATTCGTCTTCCTATCTTCCTCTCTCCTTCTCTTCTATTTTTCAACTCAATTTCCTTTTTGACTTCTATTCTTCACCTCGGTTTCCTCCTCCTCCTCCTCCTCTCCTTTTCTACCTCTCATCTTCCTCTCTCCTTCCCTCTTCCTCTCACTCCCTTCCCCCTACACATCGTTCCTGTCTCGTCCTTCGTGCAAGAATCATATGCAAGGAGCCACACCTCAACACAGTGTCCGCTCCCTCACCATAACCATCTCTCTCTCTCTCTCTCTCTCTCTCTCTCTCTTTCACACACACACACACGTCACGGAATGTGCGTAAATCAGGCTTTTATAGTCACCCACGATCTGGCTTTAAAATATTGTCTCCATAAAACGTGTTCTTGCCCCCGCCCTCCTAAGACGACGAATCTCTCTCTCTCTCTCTCTCTCTCTCATGCAAGGGGCTACATGTCAGCAGTATGTTCAGTCCCTCACCACTACCATCCCCAACCTCTCTCCCCCTCTCTCAAGACTATTCAAGGAGCCATATCTCAGCAGTGTGTTCACTCCCCCACCCATCTTCTCTCTCTCTCTCTCTCTCTCTCTCTCTCTCTCTCTCTCATGCAAGGGGCTACATGTCAGTAGTATGTTCAGTCCCTCACCACTACCATCCCCAACCTCTCTCTCTCTCTCTCTCAGACTATTCAAGGAGCCATATCTCAGCAGTATGTTCACTCCCTACCCCCCCTCTCTCTCTCTCTCTCTCTCTCTCTCTCTCACACACACACACACACACACACACAATCCTTAGAGAACAGGAAATGAATTCTCTTTTTCTTTTATCCTTTTTTTTTTAACTTCCTCCTCTTTTCTATTAGCGTCTCCTACTTTCTCACTTCTCTAATACAATTTCACACCTGGAGAAAATTTTATATCTTCCAGCTTTAATCTCTTCTCCTGAACTCTGCAAATGTCATCTGCCAAATATATGTCTGCTTCCTTCATTTCTTTCGTGTAACACTTCAGCTCTCTCTCTCTCTCTCGTCTTGCTGCTAACACACCTTTCTGCCTCACGTTGTCAGTTCACCACCTACGTACTTCCATTTTAAAGCTCATATTCTTCTTACATCACTCTTGCATCCTCTTTCACTCTTCACACTAATATAACTTTACCTTCCTACTTTATATTTTTCGAGTCATTTTCCTTTCCTTCATCCACACATCATCCGCTTCGCTCACTCTCATCCCCTCTCCCATTTTCCTTCCCTTTTTCTTTACCTAGCCCACTCTCTCCCCTTATCCAGCTCTCCCACTCTCTTCCCCTCTCCCACTCCTAAGCTGACTTACTCCCTTCCCCATCCTCAGCTCTTCCTATCATCATTCTTCGGCTCTCCCACCCCTGTATTATTTCCCAACTCTTCCTCCCTCCCCTTCCCCTTCACTCGGACGCCCCCACTCACTCCCTTCCTCCCCCACTTTTTGCCTCTCACACAGTCTCTTGCACTCCTTGACTCTCCACTACCCATCCCTGATCCTCACTATTGCCCTTACTCTCACATTATCCCTCTCTCTCCCTCACTCTCCACCCCTTTACACTCTGACTGACAGGTTCCCTCCCTTTCTTTCACATTCTCTCCGTCTCACATTCTTTGGCTTTCACATTCTCCCTCCTTCACCCTCACACACGCACTCCCAACCGCACCCTCTCTTCTTTCGTCCTGTCTTTCTCCTTGACCTTCACTTCTCTCCATCCTCCTCCTCCTCACCAGCCCTCGCGCCCAGACAAAGACACAGACACACACACAAAAACACACAAACAAACACCTCAATCCTCGAATTATCATCATCTTTTGTCGATCCAAGGTCTTTCTAAATGACCTTCGCCTTTAGCTTTTTTTTATTTTTTTTACTTATTTCCTCGGTTCACATCATCTTTACTCTCACCATCTCTTTCCATCACTTGTACCTTATTTTTTTAGCTATTTCTTTTTCCTTACTATCAATGTATTTATTCCACTAACAGTAAACAATATTACTCTTTTAATTCTCACTTTATAAGGGGCAATAAACTCCCATTTCCCCCTTCCCCATCCCCTCGCATCCCTACTCAATCCCCCTTCCCCCTCAACCTCTCCCAATTCCCCTCACACTCATATTCAATCCCTCTTCCCCTTTCACTCCATCCCCCACTAATCCAGCCACCACCCCCTCTCTTGTAGGCTGGGTGGGGTGGGTCGTTATGGCTAACAAGCTGTTTGTCACTCGCCACACCTGCCCCTTGTTAATGGCCCGATAGACGCAATAACATCAAATAAGAGCCTGACACAAATGATAAGTAATTACATTTTTCTTTTATAATGGAACTGTTATTTATGTGCAGATGTCTGTTATATTATTTATTTCGCAACTGATGTGGATTGCTGTTTCGGAAATGTCTTCTCTTTTATCAGTAAAAGTTTCAAACCTACATAATCAGGATGAATGAACTTATCTCTATCATCGCTCGTTATCGATCTTGTCTTAGCCTGCGCTTTACCATCGTTCGTTAGCAATATTGTTTTTCTTTATTCTCAGCTTACTTTTTACCATTGTTCGTTAGCAATATTTTCTTTACTGTCATTCTTTAGGGATACTGTCTTAACTTTACTTCTCCTTGTCCCACAGAAACGCAGGGTGTGCATGAAAATCTGCTTATAATTTTTTTTGCATTTAGATGGTTCTGTCCAAGTCGCAGCGCTCTGAAACTGGGGCTACTGTGTCTATATCAAGGGCCAAGGTATGCAATCTACATGGGTACTCGCTTTTCACAGATCGGGCCTGATTGTCTGTGTTAGCCCCGGAACCCTCCTACAGGCACATGGGATTTAGTGTGAGCTTGAAAATTAATACAACCGTGTCTCTTCCTATCTCTCACGCTTCCCTCGTCTGGTGATGTACTGTGTTTATATTGAGAGAAGTGTGCCCAAGTTCTATTTTCTCTCTCTCTCTCCCTACCTACCTACCTACCTGTTTATCCATTACACTTCATGTTAATCGAACCGTTTCCATTCCTTGTCTTCCACGGTTCCTCTCTCTCTCTCTCTCTCTCTCTCTCTCTCTCTCTCTCTCTCAATCTCCCTTGTATTTAATCCTAATCGAACCGCTTCCACTCACACGGTTCCCCAGTGATTAACACTTCCGGGCACACCTGTACTGGTCGGAAGGTCCCAATAATTTCCATTCCCTCCTCTACATCTGCCTTTAGCGTCATATTGATAACTGTATGTAATCTTGAAGTAGAATCAGGAGACCCATTTCTATTCCCTGCATCCACGAGACTCCTATTTGGCGAATCCTCCAGGCACATATTCATTACTAGGAAGGTTGGGCTGTCCTCCTCCTCCTCCTCCTCTCTCTCTCTCTCTCTCTCTCTCTCTCTCTCTCTCTCATCTAATCTAATAGTAGAATCAACATATCAGTTTCCAATCCCTTTCTTCTACAGTCCTCCTATTTGGCGACTCCTCCGGGCACGCTTGTACAGATAGGGAGGCGATAAGGTAAGACTAAGGGCGGACAGGAAATGGTCGTAATTGTTCCGCTATTACGTTTCCAATTTCCCTCCTCTCCATTTTACATTTCCTTTTTCTTATACTTCCACCTTATTTACATTATCGGTCAGGTGTTTCTGAAGGGCATTTATAAAGGGAAAAAAAGTGTAGATGGATAAGCTTGTGTGACTGATCCAGGATTCCGTAGGTTTGATGGACAAAGGAATGAACGTCTGGCCCACTTCACTAACTAGAATGATTGCTCTCTTTGCCTTCCACATTCTCTATCCTCACTTCTGAATCATACATCATTCCAGTCTTTTCATTCACTCATTCATCATCCAATCCAATGTTTCCCCATGAGAAGCGTACGAGCCCGAGGCTCGGCAAGTTGGTCCTGACATTCAAGATGAGTGACCAGCCTCACTCATCCCTGAGTGGCATTACATGAGCAATAAACCCCAAACACCCCTTGGATATAAACCTACACCGGCTCAATCCAACTGGAGCGTCTTAATTGCCCATTTGAGAGGGGAAAATGTCAAGGAGGTGAAAATGTCATGATGATGATAGATGAATGATGATGATAACAGCGACGGTGACTGATGGTGACGATAATGATAATGATGATTGATGATGAAACTATACTAATTAATATAAGAACCAAAACTCTGCAGCCAAGCAAGACTAGGTAAAATACGACATGCAGACACAAATCAACAATAATAAACATTCATGACACCGCAGAGGAATGATAAAAGGACATACGTGTTATCAGATACGGTTGGGTGACTGGTAATTAGAGTAAAAGCAAACTAATTCTCTCTCTCTCTCTCTCTCTCTCTCTCTCTCTCACTCTGCCCCTATGGTTATTTTTGTTAGTCTCCATCTTCCTTTATCCATTCTTCATTCTTGTCTTACGATTTCCCCTTCCCTTCTCTAGAATCTTTCCATCTTTCACAATCTCTCTCTCTCTCTCTCTCTCTCTCTCTCTCTCTCTCTCTCTCTCTCTCTCTCTCTCTCCTTTGCTTCTATCCCCCTTTCCTTTCCTTTTTTTTAGTGTTTTGTGTAAGCCATCCACTTTTTCTGATTCGTTCCATCATTGTCCCCTTCCTCTCTCGTCTCCTTAACACTGAATCTTGTCTGCTATATCTCTTGCATTCCAAACCAAGTCTTCTGAGTATCCTAATTCTATATTTTTCTTTTCCCCTTCCTTCCAATGTCTCCGTCCCCTTTCCCTCATTCTGTAGTTCCACATTACTTTCCTTTCTCCTTCCTCTCTATTTTCCCTTTTCCTTCAATGTCATTTTTTTCTCCCCTGAGTCTTCTCCAATGCTTCCTCCCACTCCTCTTCGTTCCACCACCTCTGACCCTTCCTCTCACTACGTTGCCCCTTTAATTCCTCTTTTCTTTGCCTTTCTCCCTATATCCTTACACTTCATTCTCCTCTTCCATACCCCTTCATTCCTTTCCTTCCCTCCTTCCTGTCAGTCTCTCTTTTTTCTTTTTCTTTTCTCTGATTTCCATTCCCTTGCTCCTCTTGCCATCGCCTCTCCACTTTAGTATACTCTGCCCACACTGAATTTTATTCTCTCTCTCTCTCTCTCCATCTACATTCATCTGTCTGTCTGTCTGCCTGTCGGTCTCAACCTAATTTTGTCTGTCTGTCGTCTGTCTGTCTTTGTGTCTGCCTGCCTGCCTGCCTGCCTGCCTGCCTGCCTGCCTGTCTGTCTGTCTGTCTGTCTCTCTCTCTCTCTCTCTCTCTCTCTCTCACCTTTTCTCTGACCTTTCCCTCCATCCTAGCTCTTGCTCTTCCCTTTGTCGTCGTTTCCACACTTCGCTTTAACCTTCCCTCCATTCCTCCATCCCCTTTCCATCTCCCCTCCATCCTCACCATCCTCTCTCTTTCCTCTAGCTTTCTCCTACATCACTCTCAGACGATTTTATGCAGCTTAACAGCCCAATGGTAGAAGGGGAGTTTTATACAACCTCTTTCTAGCATCATCATGTCCTATTTTTTTCTATTTTACTCTTGCTGACTCCAGACGATTTTATTCATCTTAAAAGACACTCCTGTTAGTGATGGGGTTACAGCCAATATTCCTCAACCTCTCCAATTCCTGAGTGTTTTATATTTTATTCTTACTACCCCCGGACGATTTTACTCAGCTTACGAAAGATCTCTGCTAAGTATAAACAAAGTGGAGTCTTACAATATTTTTTCCTTTATATCGCCCTACTCTTTTCCCATACCTCACTGTGCTCACCTTCTCACTGCAAGATGCCTTTCTTAACACCTTCAATCTGGCCACTTATTCTTTTACTTTAATCCTTTCTACTGCCAGACGATTTTATTCAGCTTGGGGACTAACTTCGCCAACTGGAGGGGTTACCTGTGGGCTTCATTATTTCTTCCAGGATAAAAGGCCGCCCCTAACTCAACTAAAATTCGTCTGTAAGTAGCAAAAGAAAAAAATGTATATGTATGTATGTATGTCACTGGTCTGAAGAAGTTAAACTAGAAACAAAAAATAACAGATTACCTTTTTCTCTCTTCCGCCTTCCCTCAATATTCTGTTAGTTTATATTCCCGTGTTCTTCGCTCCATTCTGATATTTCTTTAATTTCTATTCCACTTTGCAACTCTTATTTACTTTTTTCTCTATTTTCTCATCTATTCTACTGTTCCCTTTCTTCACTTTTTTCTATTTTTCTTCTTACTGTTTTTTCTCCCAACTCATTTATTTCCCTCTTTCTTTCCCTTCTGTTTTTATCAACATTTCTTTTCCCCCCTTTTCTACTTCTCATTTATTCCACCTTTTGTTCATTTATAATATTCTCCTCTTCTCTATTTTTCTGTCCTTTGCTCCATTTCTTTTCCCTTTCGCCTGACTTCCTTTCATATTCCTTTCCCCATTTTTTCCCTCTGTTTTCTTTTTACCTTCATTCATTTTCCGTCTTTTCTTTCTCATTTTTCTTTGCTTTCTTGTTTTCACCAACAATTCTTTTATTACTCGATCTTCATCTCGATTATTTTACCCTTCTCGTCATTCATTTTTACCTCCATCTCTTTTACCTCACCTTCCTCTCTCATTTTTTCCCTTTTCTTTCCTTCTGTGTCCACATTCATTGCTGTCATTTCTCTTTCCCACTCCCTTTTATCGCTCTCTTTATTTTCCCTTTTCCTTTCGTCTGGTGATACGGCTGTCGGGTCGGATACATTCTTGGCTCACGGGTTACTGATCGAATCCCTGAGGTGGCTGGAGAGATACCGTGGGCGTAGTCGGTCTCCTGCTCTTTAATGTACTGGAGTTTGGTAGCCTAGCCTCGGCTCCCTACACCCCGAAGTGAGGTAAATTCACTATGTTATTACCCCTCTCCTCCCCTCCTTTTTTTTTTTTTTTTTTTTTTCTATGCCATAAATTTTGCACTTCAGTTTGTTTTCGTTTTTTTTTTTTTCCATATCGCTTTTCTTCGATATTCTCTCTCTTGCACATTTCTTTTTCATACCCTCGCTCTTCGATATATGTTATGTTTTCCATACCTCTCGTATTCCTTTACCTTCTTCTTCAACATTTCCCCCAAGTATTCCTTCACCTTCTTCCACCTTTCCTCTCTTTTACATCTGTTTTCTACATGCATTATTTCATACTCATTCGTTTCCAAATCTCTTTATCTACCATATCTATATTCATTCAAATCTCTCTTCCACATCCCTCCTTTACATCCTCTCATTTCTGTATATGTCATCACATATCTCTTTTCGTTCACATCCTCTCTCTTCCATACATTAATTATTCCACATCTTTCTTCCTTCAATCTTCTCTCTTCCACATCTCCCTTTCCTTACTGATTTGCCTCCATATACCTTATCTTCTGCATATCTCCTTTCTTCCCTTCCTTTCAGTTCTCACCACTACTCCCCCTACCACTCTCCCGCCCCCCCTCCCGGGAAAATATATATGAGTGTTGTTCGTGGTCTGAGGAAGGAGTCAGCTGGTTCCTTATCTGAGAATTTTCTTGAGTTTATGTCGTGTATAGGATTAATGATTTATAATATGGTTCTTCACATACAACAACCAAACGCTTCACGATATGGCCAACACGAATATTTAACCGCAGAAATACGAAAATATACTACGATTTCGGATGATAGTAAATTTATAAGAAGACTTGTTTTATCCGAGGCCTTAGTTAAGATTCTTGATAAATACGAAGGTACTGAATGGCTATGTTGTCCCTCCGCCCTTGCCTCCACCGCCACACAAACACCATCCCCATATTTATTATTGTTTTTTTTTTCCCCGCACCACCACCAACAATATAAAAGGAATTCCATGTTGACCTTTTGGTGTTGCTGTTCCCTTCCCCCCCTCCCCTCCCCTCCCCACCCCACCCCTCCCCTCCCCTCCTTTGCTTGACCCCCTGACCCCAACTTCCCTTGCTTTCTACTTCCCGGCCCCTCTCCCTGCCTCCCCTCATCCTTTTTCTCGTCTCCTCAACTCCACCTTGCTTTTCCTTTCACACACACTCTTCTCCCTTAATCCCCTACTTCCCTTTAACCCCCTTCACTTCCCTCAACTCCCTAAAGCCCTCTCCTCTTCCCCCTCCTTCTTAACCCCTTCCATCCTCCTCATGAAACTCACATTCTCCTTTCCTCAACCCAGCTCCCTTAGCATCAACCCCCTTCTTTCCTCTTCTCGTCCCTCTAAACCCCACATACCCTCACACCTCCCATTCCCCCCTTTCTCCCTCTACCTCCCCAGCCTCTCCCCCTTCCCCAACCCCTCCCCACCTCCAGCCAGACACAATAGTCGTTGTGTGTTCCCTGATTTATACTGGTAAAGATAATGCCTCTCACCACAGCCCCCCACCACTCCCCCAAACAAAAGAATGGGTCACTTTCATTGATCTATCTCAGAGGTTTGTACAGCCTCTTGGGACTCTTCTGTTAATATCATCCTTTATGTCCACAATTCTTATCAATTTCTATAACCCTCCTCTGATTCTGGGTTATCATCACTGGAAGAATTATTTCCACACATGAATTTTGTGTTTACTGAGAAGATACAACAGATTCAGCCCAACCTGGACCGTTTTCGGGCATTATCATTTGTACAGTACTGGACATATGGAACTACACAAGCACTTTTACTAATATGCTCACCAGCACAGTGTGGATAAGTGGCGATATTTCATGAACTTTCTGTACCACTGTATATTGGCTGATCATATGTCTAACTATTAGGTACTAAAGTGTCCTCATGTTTCTATTATAATTATGAATAATGCTACGCAGCATAACACCTTATTTTTACGAAAATTGTCTGGAATGAGGGAAATAAGAAATATTTTAACACACACACACACACACACACACACACACACACACACACACACACACACACACACACACACACACACAATATTATTCATATACTCGTAATATATATATATATATATATATATATATATATATATATATATATATATATATATATATATATATATATATATTTATTTATTTAACGTGATTATTATCATCTAAAGCAACAGTATTGACACATCATATATATAAATGTCTCTAAATATTTACGGACTATTTCGCCGTATCATTTTCTGCCCCTTATTCATGGTCAGATGTCTTTGTCCCTCCCTCCATCCCACACCGTCCATATATGTACTGAACAACCACACAGACATAAATTATCCCCTATGCAAAAGAAGTTTTAATATACCACCATCACTGCACATAACACGCAATGAATGGAAGGAATTATGTGTACCGGTAAGAGCTTTTTATTTCTCCGTAAAATGCCTTTAATAGTTCACAGAAGAGAAAATGAAAAATCTCTGTTTTTCAAGTGACACAGGATTACTGCACGTCTAGTTAGAATCTCTCAAGAGTTCGTGGAATATGTCATCCAGGGTTTGTGGAATTAGAACACACCTCACCCCACTACACACAGCTCACACCTACACACATCCCTTCTTACGCTTCATCCAATATCCTCCTCCTCATACCTTATATCCCTACACACACCTCATCCCTGTACACACATCTTAACCCTACACACACAGAACTCCCATAAACACACTTCGCCCACTACACACAGTTCACACACTCACATACAGCTCACATCCTCGTACACACCTCATTCCGCCCTGTACACACCTTACCCCCAACACACATGCCACCTCCCTACACACTACCTGATCCCCTAAGCTCATCTCACTCCATCACCTACCGTTTTTGTGGCTGGGGGTGAAGAGTGTGATGGTGGCTGAGGGGGGGCCATTTCACCCTCCTTGCACTACATCACACCAACACTCACACACGTACCTGGAGAGAAATATTGATATTAGTGATACTGTCGGTAGGAATTAGGTTTACACTGATGATGATGATGATGATATAACTGGCTAGGAATCAGAGTCAAAAAGATGATAATACAGAACATGAAAGATCTACTGCACTGCAAGGTAAAAATGCCCTATAAATTTAACACACAGAGCATTATAAACTGTGTATATCGTCAGTTCTCTATGTATTGCTTCACTCCGGTCATATCAATATTAGATAATTTTCTGAACTGGAAAATACTTCTGAGTAATTTTTTTCCTTAAATATATGACGGTACTTTCTGTATGGTAGAAATGATATGATGGAAGAAGAAGAAATTCATTAAAAATAATGATAATGATATGAAAAAGAAATTCATAAGTCGAAAAAGGCATTCATGAGAGAAAAACTGAGGGGAAAAAATTTACTTCCAAGCATTTTTTATTCCTTCAGTCAATATTGGTATTTCATGGAACCCTATCAAGGCTAGGTAGTCTTTTTTATTTACTCTATTTATTCTTTTTATTGTCTAATTATTCTGTTCATTCTATTTATTCTCTTTACTTATTTATTCATTATTTATTTACTCTCTTAATTTATTTATTCTATTTTAGTTATTTATTCTCTTCTATTTATTTATTCTCTTTATTCTATTTATTTAGTCTAAGCTATTTATTTATTCTTTTTATTCTATTTATTTAATCTAGGCTATTTATTGATTCTCTTTATTCTATTTATTTAGTCTAGGCTATTTATTGATTCTCTTTGTTCAATTCAGTTTGGAATAAAAACTGAAGGTTTCAATCCATTCTTCATAAACCAGTCCATTTCGAAGGGGGGTCTGAAGTCAAATTAAATGATCTGACAAATGCTTTATGAGAAAGAAAAACAGGTTATCGGACTGAATGAGTTAAGCCAAAAAAGACAAAAAGAAGGAAGATAAATGTATGTGTGAAAGGAGAGAAGAGGAAGAGAGATGCCAGGAAAGAAGGAGGTATGGGAGGAGGGGATCTCAAGAGGGACCAGGCAAATAAAAGAGAAGTTAAGCCTATCCTGAACTCTCATGTCCAATTTGCATATTCTTGAAAGCACCTTAGGGATATAATGGGCTCGTGTTAGCATACGTATGTAAATGTTCTCAGCTGCACTGCGTTTTTGCAATTTGAGTGCATATGAGCGGGAATTCAGTAAACGCAGTTGTGTGTGTGTGTGTGTGTGTGTGTGTGTGTGTGTGTGTGTGTGTGTGTGTGTGTGTGTGTGTGTGTAAGAGAGCTTCCACAACTTGATTTAGAAAGAGAAATGTAAATAAAAACAATTTTCAAAAAATTACTGAATATGTAACATTAATACTGTACCCGGAATTCTCTCCACTACAGAAAAACATGAAAAATATGACAACCACACTTGTTACGTAAAATGCAAATTACACCCTCGCTGGGTATTCCAATTTCATTTTGTGTGTGTGTGTGTGTGTGTGTGTGTGTGTGTGTGTGTGTGTGTGTGTGTGTGTGTGTGTGTGTGTGTGTGTGTGTGTGTGTGTGTGAGTAATATGAGTATTTGCATGTATATTATAATGATCCGATTTCTGTTTGTTGGTTGGTTGGTATGTAACCGTAACACAAAAACGGAGCAACGCAGCGCAATTTTTGTTACAGCAAGGTACCGTTTAATGCTCTAACTTGAAGAATAAAACAATTTACAGTCCCATCGGGCCACCGGTTCCCGAGTTATGACTCATTTCTGGCCTTTTGACATCGGGCGGAGGCAGCCGAAGGCGGGCTTTAAGCGAGTCTTAATAATTATACGCTATTTATATATATATAAGTGTGTGTGTGTGTGTGTGTGTGTGTGTGTGTGTGTGTGTGTGTGTGACAGAGAGAGAGAGAGAGAGAGAGAGAGAGAGAGAGAGAGAGAGAGAGAGAGAGAGAGAGAGAGAGAGAGAGAGAGAGAGAGAGAGAGAGTTTAAAACAAAAAAAAGAGTTCAAGCTGTAGCCTCTCTCTCCCAGCCCCCCACACAACCCTGAGTAGGCTACCTCTGGACACAATTTAATGCACACGATACCATGTAGGTCTTCCCGCAAGGCTGGCTACACCGCCACTTCCTCCTCCCGCTTGCTCACGATGCTCTACTTTTGCCCTGCCTCTTCCCCGACATTTGGCAGGATATTTGCATGAGCTTCTTTGCAGGTATTAACACAAGGTTTCTGGGCCGATGAAAGGGTAATGACACGTCCTTTTCTCTATCGCTGTCTTTGGTCCGTCTTCTCGTCGGTTAAGGAAGCTCCCCAACACCTTTCCCTATGCGATTTACTTTTTTAACTACCCATTCTTTTTTTTGCTTCTTATATCTTTTTTATCACAAACATATATTGCGTGAATATCACACAAGAACAGAGTAACGGAGCAGATATAAGAAATAAACCGGGAAAAAAGGGTGTTACGGAGCTTCCTTACCGCATGAAAATACCGTCCCTGGACCCGTATTCCCGTCACTGAAGAAGACTACCTAGCATCTCTTCCACAGCGACTTATTTCTGGATATGGCTGGTTAATGTCCTTCTGCGCCTAATCTATGCACAGTACGGCAACATTACAATGATTTATGTAACACGGGGCAGGCCAGTCAGTAAAGCACAATAAGTCGTTTAGGAAAAGGTGTTAGGGAGCTTCCTTAACCGAGAAGAATACAGGCTCTGGACTGATAATGAACGCAAATGGCTTTTTTTTTTTTTTTTACTTACAAACCTAACTTACTCGACCTTCAGTAGGGCACAACATCAGTGTATTATTATTGCTAACTTCATACAATTACATTCACATATCACATACACTTTGAGCCACAACATCAGATTATTATGTTTCTCTTTTTGGTTTCTGTTTATATACCTCACTTAACGAGCATTCTCATTACTTCAAGCTGTACTCTCAAATACTAATTTCACGAGTACTGATAAGGTTAATTTGCAGAATCGCTTGTAACTATACTCCTTTCACTTTAACTTGGCTCAGATTCCCGATATTTTGCAGCTTATTTCACACACGGCACTGGCAGAAAAAGACAATGCTACAGCTCTACATCCTTTACATAACACTTCTTCGTGATTAGCACCATAGTCTAGTAGTAACCTAAAGTTATAGCTCAGGACTGAAGTCGGAAAGATGGCAATTTTAGGCCAAGTTAGAATACAATTAGTAAAGTCCTACATCCTTTACATAACTCTTCTTCGTGATTAGCACCGTAGTCCAGTGTTAAGCTAATGTTATAGTCATTCAAGATGGAAAGATATCAATTTTTGGCCACGTTAAAATTAGTAGGCAGCCTTTGCGTAACACTTCTTCGTGATTAGCATCATGGTCTAGTTTTGTTGGTTACAGCTCAGCATTCAAGATGGTACGAGCAATTTTAGGCCACGTTGGAGTAAAATTAATATTGTCCTTTATTTTCACAAGAGTGTTTGTGTATGCAAATGAACCTGACGTCGAGCTATCTGTTAACCTGACGTACAGTGTCGTTCCGGTAAAAACATGGTGCTCGTTTAGGCTGGGTATACACGAGCGTCCAAACATGGCAAACATTATATTTCTTCTATAATTTATCTGTATTTTGTCTCTCAACGTCGTACCTTCCCTGATTATTTTTTTCCAGGTCCCGCCAGACGATTTTATTCAGCTGAGAGTACGTGTAAGAACCTGAGAGAGTTAATACTGGCACCATCAACACTCTCCTGTTCAACGCAACTCTCATTTCGGCATACACGAGTACCAGACGATTTTATTCAGCTGGCAGTGAGTTCTAGTGAGTGCAGAAGAACTGGACTAAGAGAGAGAGAGAGAGAGAGAGAGAGAGAGAAAAGGTGAATTACCGTAGTGCTGCAAACATAAAAGTCTTTGTCGTTCCTTCCTCTTTAGATAGTGAAGTGATGTAACATTTTTTTTTTTCTGGTAAATCACACCTCTTCTTTATTTTTGGAAGATGGTGAAATACTGTAAGCATCTTGTCTTGCAATTTCTACTATCATATGAGCTCTCGTTTCTCGTCTCCTGTCTTTGTAATTCCTTTTTTCGAGTGACCTTATGGTTGTCTTGTTACTTGTCTCTTGTCAGTTCCTCGTTTTGTCTGATTTATTTCATGTGGTTTATCTATTTCATAATCTCTTGGTAAGTCCTCTGTTTCTTTGATCTCCTGTTTCTTTTTTTCGTCTGCCTGTTATTGTTTGATGGCCAGTGTCTTGCGTGACGTCATGCCCTGCGGTGTTTTATACGCTGACCACTTCAATATTAATTCACATTTTTATTCATGAGAAAATTTGCATACATTACACGCCGTTAATTATGCCTCTTACACAAGCCCACGAGACACGAAATGACTTACACGGAATCGGTAACAGCCTTAAGGCCCTCTCCTACTTCGGCGTAAATAGGCACGATGAAGCCACGATGAAAATCGTGGCAGAAGTCGGTGATGTGTCGACGATTCTGACCAAGAATCGTGGTGTCGGCGTAATACCTGCGACACAAGTACGACAAAACGCCGAAACCTTGGCGGAGTATACGATATAACTGGCGACTACTAGCCGACATATCGGTGATATGTCGGCGTAATGCACAAGCATTATTCTAAATTCAAATTTGAACGGTTTTTTTTATGGCGACTCAATGGCGATAAAGGTACAACGGCGGCGTGCTGTCGACGATGTATCGTCGATGTGTCGGCGAATGCATCGCACGCACCTCGCAGACAAAACGCCGAGGCCATCGCAGGTGCCTCGCCGTCATCGGCGTATTTAAGGCGATTAATCGACGGTTCATCCGCGAAATATCGGCGATATATCACCGACATTCATAAGATGAAATATTACTGTCGCACAACCCGGTACATATCGTACGGTTTACGTAGGCTATGTCGTATTAACCTCACCGATGCATCGCCGATACATTGCCGACGCTTCGCCGTATGACCGTATGACATCTCAACGTTTTTTTTCACCGCCGATGCCTCGCCGATGTCGGCGATCATACGCGGTTTATATGCAGGGTAATCGCCCATGTCGCCGAGGCGTCGCCTTGTTGTTTACGGCTAATATGCGAAATTTTACAAAATCGTGGAGGGCCACGACGTTTTCATGCAGCATGAAAACGTCGTGGTCCCCCACGACAAATTTCCACCTCGTGCGACGTATCTGCGCCATGCCACGAATGGACAAGATTTTGATGACGATTACCCACGATTAGGGATTTTTGACACATCGTGACTTTATCTTCTACACTTTCGCCGAAGTGGGAGAGGGCCTTTATGAAACCAATCACACGAATACAGCCAACGAAATTTAACCACTGACACGAAATTGCCCCCACGAAATCAGTGCACCACGATATCGGAAACACGAAATCACTGCCAGTCACACGAAACCACTCACACGCAACCAACCACACGAAACCAGTCACATGAAACCACTCATACGAAACACACGAAACCTGAAACCAGTCACACGAAACCCAACGAACCCCAGCATGATGGAGGGGCGAAGTTGTGGTTCAAGAGCGATGAATCATGAAAAAGAGCTAAGTTCCGTAATGAAGAGGTCCTCGCCGTGAATAACACTGTAGGAAGAGGAGGAGGAGGAGAAAGTTGGGTGGCAAAGAAAGGCGGAAGCTGGGGATGAAGGGAAGGAGGAACTGTGGAAAATCTAGGAGGAGGAGGAGCAGGAACGAGAAAGTAAGGAAGGAAAAGAGGTGGAGGAGGAAGTTCGGGAAGGGGAGGAGGAGGAAACTGCAGTGATAGAAAAGAAGAAAGAAGGTCAAGGATAATGACGACGACGACGACGAAGATGACGACGATGATGATGATGATGATGATGATGATGATGATGATGATGATGATGATGATGATGATGATGATGAGGAGGAGGAGGAGGAGGAGGAGGAGGAGGAGACGAGAAAGGAAGGGGCAAAATGATTGATGATGGAAGTGAAAAATTCCCAGCGGGGGGAAAATATTTACCGAGTTTTTCAGACCACGATCCAAGGTCAGTGAATTTTTAGGTCATCTTTTATTTCATCTTTTATAACTACCGTACTGTCTATATTTTTGTGTAATGTGAATACAATTGTTAAGCCCAATAAATAGTATAGTTTGCATCGGTGATTAACTATAATTTAATACTAAGCTTATAAATAATTTGATAATGTGGTTATATTAATTCAGCTATTGATAATTTGAGTTATATTTCTTGTCTCCATTGACAGGCAAATAGGAAAAATAATATATGTATGTAAGCATGTGTATGTGCATCTAACTATATATACACAATAATATATACATTAAAAAATACATAAAGTTTTATATATAGAATCACTTACCGCAAGACAACCTGAGAAAATATATATATATATATATATATATATATATATATATATATATAGGGTCGTGTTCTGGTAGGCTTAGAAGGTTCCGTAGCACCTCTTCCTTACCAACTTAATTATGTAGGCCTCGCAGTAATAATTTCCCAGCGTTACACCAGGACATAAATATTGTACCAGAGATGGAAAAGATAGGCATGCACTGTAATTCTTTAGTTCAGGAGTATTAGCCTTACAAGACGATTTTCTTTCCCTTCTGACCATTTTTTCTTATCTATATATTACCCTACAACGAATTTATTTAGCTAATGACACCTCTCTCCCTCGGATTGGGATAGAAATGAATCTTTATTGAAACTCCTTAGAAATTATGTCCTTTTTTCTATTTTGCTTTATTGAAAGTCCTTAGACAATGAGGTCCTTTTTTCTTTCTATTCTTGCTTTACTGAAACTTCTTAAATAATGAGGTCTTTTTTCTGTTCTTGCTACCCCGAAATATTTTAATCAAGAAGATGGAAGAGTAAACACAGTAAATGGGTTAAATACTTCACTCCAATGACGTAATATTATTATTATTATTAATTATTATTATTATTATCATCACTATCATCATCATCATCATCATCATCATCCTTATCAACATTATCATTATTATTATTATTATTATTATTATTATTATTATTATTGTTACTATTATTATTATTATTATCATTGTCCCTGCTATCTATACATAATTTTCTCATGCACAGGAGACACATTTCACACAGAAGGGTTGTACATCGTCTTCATTAATCCCCTGGGTTAGAAAAATCCTCCTTCCGTTGAATAAAATCGTCTTGAGGGAGCAAGAATATCTACTTAGGTCATCGTAGCGAAGGGGTTGAAGGAGCCTTGTCTTACCATGCGTCTTCTGGCGACTGAGAGAGAGAGAGAGAGAGAGAGAGAGAGAGAGAATTGAGTTGCAGCTTGTTACAGAGGGCGGTGTGTGTGTGTGTGTGTGTGTGTGTGTGTGTGTGTGTGTGTGTGTGTGTGTGTGTGTGTGTGTGTGTGTGTGTGTGTGTGTGTGTGTGTGTGTGTGTGTGTGTGTGTGTGAGAGAGAGAGAGAGAGAGAGACGCAGTAAATGATGGAGAAAGAAGGCGGGGGAGAGGAGGAGGAGGAGGAGGAAAAGAAAGAAAGGTGTGAGTGACGAAAGGTGAATCAAATCAGCAGGTAGGCATGAGGACCCGCCTGGCTCACAGCGCTAAGACGTGCCCTGGCGTCTCATCCCGACCCCGGTAATAAGGTGAGAGAGAGAGAGAGAGAGAGAGAGAGAGAGAGAGAGAGAGAGAGTTCCTGTAAACAAGGAGTAGTTATCTTTTCTTGGTTTTAAATGATTTCTCCATTTTTTTTTTTTTAGCTACGTGTTGAAAATGTGTATATAAAATTGCTCCGTATACAAGTAACCTGTTCCGTATGATTATCTTTTTTTTTTTTCTTCTTTTGCTAAAGATTATTTAATTCGGTTTATTGAAGAGAACTCAGAGTCAAGGGGTTAAACCTCTCCATTAATCCCTTAAATAAGATCACTTTTTTCTTTTTTTACATTTTTCCCTACCACATGATATTAAGTATACGACAGATATCTGGTAGTGAAAGGGAGTAATGACGATAGTGACATTAACTGTAGCAAGATAACACTCATTAAACACAGGTAATTATCTTCTGTATCTTTCTTATTACTTTCGTTCAGCAGTTTCAGCATATGAGAGAGGGGGTGTGTGGATTGGGAGCAGGGCAGTGAAATGGCGAGGGACAGGGCGACGTGGAGGCGATTAGTTTGTGGCCATCAAGTATGGGATTAAGGCGTCTAGCAATAGATAGACAGACAGATAGTTTCAGCATATTTCAGTCCCAATTTATATTCCATACGTTCTTCATGTGACCATTTTTTTTTTAAACTCTGCGTGTCACACCAAAACTGACGACACTCCTCTGCTAAAATCCACCGCTCACTTCCAGAAGTCTATCACATCTGTAAGCCGTTTTTAAGGAGTTGACTACTGCACTCAGGTGACGTGTTATGATGCTATTAATTCCTCCAAAAAACTAATCTATTCAGCACTGGAACTTTTTTCTTTTTTTTTATAGGAGTTAGAGATATCTTTTAATTACCCCTTCGCTACTACAGGCCTGTGATACACTGAAGAAAATCGTCTGTTTCTAGCAAGAGGAAAAAAATGTCACCGGACTGAAAAGGTGGTATGGACTGTGGCCCCCGTCGACGTCAAAAGAAAACCACATGAAGTACAACAACGATGACCGGACAGGATATTGTTCAAGGACCCCTGCGTGACAACAAGAGCGGGGCATCGATTCCAATCACTCCCCCCAGTGACCCACCTCCACTCTCTCTCTCTCTCTCTCTCTCTCTCTCTCTCTCTCTCTCTCTCTCTCTCTCTCTCTCTCTCTCGCTGTACATGTTCCTAATGGTCCAAGTCCTCCTTCCTTTTGTTCGAGGGGGCCCCGGTTCGATCTCCCTCCGTTAGCCCATTATGTCCGAGGCAGGTGCATGGTGTGGTGTGGTAGTGTAGTGTGGTGTGTGATGGTGGGGTGATACGATGCCTTGTTTGCTTATTATGTCACATAAGCAGATGCGGTGTGGCGGTGTACAGTAGTGCGGTGTGGTAGGGTGGGAAGGAGTATGCTGGAGGCGTGTGGTTCAATGTCTTGTTATTAGGCGAGGCAGTATGGTGTGCTGTGGTTCAATGCTCTTCTATTGGCCAAAGCTTTATGTCAAGCACGTGGGTATGGTGTGGTGAAGTGAGATGGCGAGGGCAGTTCCGAGCAGGGCAATGAGACCTATGCTGGGAGATGTGTTCGGGAAAAGTGCTGGGGAGGTGTAATGGGGAGGGGGAAAGAGGTGGTACTGCGGTGTTGTGGAGAGGTGTGGTGATAGGTGCAATGGACGATGAAACAGAGGTGTGGTGGGGTGCTGAGGGGGTGTAGTGTGGTGTGGTGAAGAGGTATTATGACGAGGAAAGATGCTTGGACGATTAGTAAGAGGTGTGGGGTGAAGTGGGGATGTGGTGGAGAGGTGTGGAGAGGTGTGGACAGGTGTGTGGGTGTTAAGAGTGGTCATGGTGTCGTGAAAAAAGAGGCTTTATCAGAAGTTAGTGCAGAAGAGACATGAGACCAGAGGAAAAGGGAATGGACTGAAAGGTATTAACCTGAGGAGAGAAGAGGAGAGGTGTGAGGAGAAGGAGTGAGGAGAAGAAAAATGTGAGGAAAGGAGAAGTAGAAGAGGGATGGGATGCTGGGATAGTGAATAAATGGTGTGGTGAGAGAGGAGGGGAAGAAGGCAATGAGAGAATGGTGTGGAATGGAGGAGGAGAGGAAAAAGAACACTGAGAATAGCATGGGTGAAGGGGGGGGGGGACAAGAAAGGACACAGAATGGAATGGATGAAAGGAGAGGGGAGAAGGACACTGAAATAATGGCATGAGATGAAAGGAGCAAAAAGGAACGGGCGATGAAAGCGGAGGTAAAATATGAAGGAATGCAAGGGAATGGATGCCAAGGGAAGGAAGGACAGTAAAAAACGGTGTGGAATGGAAATGGAAAACGTAAAACGACACTGAAATAACGACAGGGATATGAGGAGAGGAGAAGAAACACTGCAGGAATAGTATGGAGGGCAAGATAGAGAAAGGGACACCAAAAGAGTGGTGTGGAATGTGAGAGGGGAAAAGGGAAGAGGCAATGAAAAAAGAACAGTATGGAATGGAACAGGATAAATGAGGAAAGGCCACTGAAAAAATGGTGTAGAATGTGAAAGGGGAAAGGGCAATGAAAAATAGTGTGGAACGAAAGAAGCTGAGAGGGAAATGGGACACTGAAAGAATGGTATGAGGAAGAGGAGCGAGGAAGAGTGGGGAACTGAGAAAGGGATAATAAGAGGACAGACGAGAGATATGAGAGGTTGGTTAAATAATGACAGGCTTGTGTCAATATCACGCATGGATCCTCAAACACAGAAGTAGGTCGACAAGCGCTCGCCAAGGGAAAAAAAAAAAGTTGTCGTGTTGATCAAAGTTTTCATGCGCACGTACCATTAAAATGATAAAGGAAACAATAATTCCAAAAGAGACGCAACAGAAAAGAGAGAAGAGAAGCAAAACAAATGAAAACTGAGAAATAAGACGACAAAATAAGAAAAGACACTGTAGAATTAATGAAAAGTAAGGAAACAGGAGAATCATAAGATACTGTACATTGTTTCCTGTAGCAGCATGTTCTTTTGGGTTTATTTTCCTCGACCTCCTGTGTGTGTGTGTGTGTGTGTGTGTGTGTGTGTGTGTGTGTGTGTGTGTGTGTGTGTGTGTGTGTGTGTGTGTGTGTGTGTGTGTGTGTGTGTGTGTGTGTGTGTGTGTGTGTGTGTGTGTGTGTGTGTGACCTATACTGTTCACCTATGATGGATTAATCACTTTCTCTGACAAATACCGCAACATACAAAGTCTATATTACCGTCGCGAAAAACATTGTGCTTATCTATAATTACATCACTTCAATACCCGCTGATTCACTGCCGGTACCGTGGAGAGAGTGTGCATTCTTATTGACGCTGCTGAAGTTGTTTATATTATTATATTAAATTAACATCATCCAGAAATTGAAGTTTTTATGATGTTTATATTCAGGTTACGTAATAAAAAGTAATACAGTTGCTTCTTTAAATTTTTTTGATTATTGATTTAACGAATGCGTGCCGGGGTCTGCCTGCCACTCTCTCTCTCTCTCTCTCTCTCTCACACACACACACACACACACACACACACACACACACACACACACACACACACACAGACGGCAAACCAATATACTGGGGAGAAATTATTACTGCCATTCCGTTGTCAGTGTGAAGCATTGGTCTCTATATCATCAGTACCCAAGAGGTGGCAGGGGATTTGTACCAGGGGCAAAAAATAATTACTCTCTATAATATGAGGACGTCTTGTTCATTTTAATCTCTCTATTTCAAGATAATTTTAGTTAATTTCTAAGAGGCACTTCGATCTATGAGGGTTTAAAAACGATCTTGTGTACCATCTTCACTACTAGGACACCATGCTGAAGAAAATCGTCTGGTACAACAGAAAATTAAATAGAAAACAAAACAAAACAAAGAAAATGATGATAAAACAGAAAAAAAATAAATAAAACAGAAAATAAGTCACCTAGCTGAAGGGTTTAAGGCAGGTTATTATCCATTTCAGTCCAAGGACGTCTTTGAAATTAATTCTTGCTATTTCAAAACGAGATTTTTTTTTAAGGGAGAATTTATTTTAAGGAGTTTTTTTAGAGGGAGAGTTTTAAAAGTGTTTTTTTTTAAGGGAGAATTTTTTTTAAGGGAGAATTTATTTTATGGGAGAATTTATTTTTAGGGAGATTTTTTGAAGGGAGATTTTAAGAGATTTTTAAAGGGAGAATTTATTTGAAGGGAGACTTTTAAAGGGAGAATTTATTTTGAGGGAGTTTTTTAAAGGGGGAATTAAGATTGAGGGAGATTTTTTACAGGGATTTTATTTTAAGGAAGACTTTTGAAAAGGAGAATTCATTTTACGGGAGATTTTTTAAAGGGAGAATTTATTTTAAGGAAGGTTTTTAAAGGGAGAATTTATTTTTAAGGAGATTTTTAAAAGGGAGAATTTAAGGGAAATATTTTAACGGGAGAAACTTATTTTAAGGGGGATTTTTTGAAAGGGGTTAGAATTTTGCCTTGACTAACTCCTTCACTTCTGGGCTGCTCTCCTAAGCGGAACAGAATCATGTGGCAACAGCAAGAATAAGTTTAAGATTACGTCCTTGTGCTGAGAGGGTTAAGGTGACTGCTGAAGAATAAATACGTCATCGAAGTGAAGGGGTTATATATGCCAACGTAGTGAAAGGGTTAATCTCCTTACCATTCACCAAAATCTTTCCATCCAATTCCACCCAAACATGACCATCTTCAGGCATGCTTTCCCCAGCCCTGACCCCCCCATCCCCTGACCCCCTGACCATCAGAACCCCCTGACACCACAACCCCCTGACCACAACACCCCCCGACCATCACAACCCCTTGCCTCCCATCCCCTGACACCACAACCCCCTGACAATCACAACACCCTAACCAAAACACCTCCCGACCACCACGACCCCCTGTCCCCCACCCCCTGACACCGCAACCCCCTGCCCCCCACCCCCTGACATCACAACACCCTAACCAAAACACTCCTCCGACCACCACAACCCCCTGCCCCCCACCCCCTAACACCACAACTCCCTGACCACTACACCCCCCTGACTACCACAACCCCTGACGAACACAACCCCCTGCCCCCACCCTATGACCCCCTATGACAACCACAACCCCCTGCCCGCACCCCCTAACACCACAACCCCCTGCCCGCCGCCGCCTGACACCACAACCCCTTGCCCCCACCCTATGACCGCCACAATCCCCACACCCTGCCCCCCATTCCCTGACCACAACAACCCCTATGCCCCCACTCCCTGCCCCCTCTCCCTGACCACAACAACCCCTATGCCCCCACTCCCTGCCCACTACACCCCCCTGACTACCACAACCCCTGACGAACACAACCCCCTGCCCCCACCCTATGACCCCCTATGACAACCACAACCCCCTGCCCCCACCCCCTAACACCACAACCCCCTGCCCGCCGCCGCCTGACACCACAACCCCTTGCCCCCACCCTATGACCGCCACAATCCCCACACCCTGCCCCCCATTCCCTGACCACAACAACCCCTATGCCCCCACTCCCTGCCCCCTCTCCCTGACCACAACAACCCCTATGCCCCCACTCCCTGCCCCTCCAAACCCCTGACAACCACACACCCCCTGCCTCCCTCCGATGTCGCCGTGTGTGTGGTGTTTATGGCAGCACGTCGAAGGCAATATTTCCTCGTGGCAGTGGACGCCCCCGCTGGTGAACGTAAATCCTTCATAAACGCAGCGGGTGATGGCCTATAAAGACACGGGGAGGGCAGTCCTTATGAAGTCTGGGAAAAAGCACAGGATTGGACGGTGAGGCTGTGAGTGTCTTGGCCTGTCTTACTTCTTGATGAGTGAAAGACAAGGAAAGAACTATGAAATCCAGTTGCCACGGACGTCAACATTTTTAGAACAGAAATTATAACCTTTGTATATGAAAAAATAAAAATAAAGGGCATAGGATTGGAATATGGTGTGAGTGTCTTGGCCAGTCTTACTTCTTGATGAGTGAATGACAAGAGAAGTACCACGAAATCCTGCTGCCACGTACTTCAGCATTTTTAGAACTGAAATAAGAATCCTTGCATATAATAAAAACACAAATAAAAACGCTGAATTTATTGAAGGTTAGTTTCTCTTTCGCTTCAAGAGATTCCCCCTGAACTGAATTTAACCCGACAGTAGCAAGGATAACAAAAAAATAATCATCCTCTTAAACACCTCAATGAAAATGAAGTCTAATTCCTTCCATACAATAGGTCTCTCGAAATCTGATTAAAATATTTTGGCTTTATAAATATTGTGATAAAATACAGCGTCATCGTTGTGAAGAGAGAGTGAAGTATATGTCGCGGAGTCTATACAGAAATCAAAGAAGGTTAAATTATGCATAACAAAATTCTAAAAAACATTTGTCGGAGAGTCTAACTAGAATGCAAGACAAAGTTAAAATTATGCATAACATTCTTAAAGAAAAAAAAAATCATGTATTTTTCCACGATGCGCTAACATCTGATTAATCTTAATCTTTGACGTGAAAAAAATAAGTACGATGGTAAAAAATAATGTGTAGGGCTTGACGTATGAAAAATTTTAAGCTGTGACGGGCGAAATACGAAAATTGGACGGGATGAGTCAAGCTGAATCGAGAAAAAAATGGGGGAGCATAATATGACGTCCTTCACACACACACACACACACACACACACACACACAACTAATTGGGTGTAGTCTGAATCATTAAACTTTCTGCCATCTTTGGACACTACAATACTTTACTAAGGTTGAGGAAAATTACAGTAGCCAAAGAGACAAAAACTATCCCATATAACCCTTAGAAGTGCTAAAATCCATCTGCTAATTAAAATGATCTTGAATGAATCTCAATAACATATCCAAGTACTTCCATGGCGAGGAAAGGGTTAACCACTTCAGTACGATGAGGATTAGTTGTATGAAATGAAGGGGAAAGAACTGGGAGGTAAATATATAATGGAGTTTTTCGCAAAGCTAAATATTAAGACTGATTGGCTCTTGTCTGAACCATTAAGTAGTTTAGTAAGACAACTTTTTCTTTTCTTTTTTTATTCATGCTACCCCTCCATATCCACCTATTTTTTTCTTTTTTTTTTCTTCGTTCCTCTACCTATCTTACTTAATTTTGCTTTTCTTCCTCCTTTCTTCCCTTTACTTTCATCTCTTCCGGTTCCCTTCCTAGGCATTATTTTTTTCCTTATCACTCCCCTTTCCTTCAAACTTTACTCTCTCTCTCTCTCTCTCTCTCTCTCTCTTTCTCTCCTTTGACTCATTTCCTCGCCTTCGTCAACATTGCAACACCCCTTTCCACTGCAGCATTTCTTTCTACTCCCAATATTTTCAACATTTTCCACTCTCTTAATGCTTTTCCCTTACCATGCCTTTTGTCAAAATTTCAAAAGCATATCTTTTCCATTGCACTTTTCCCTCTTTTTCCGCGTCATTCTCAACTTTTCCCCCGTCTCCCTTCCATTGCAGCATCTCTTTTCCTTTCCTTTTTCCCCTATCTCTTGACTTTAGATCTTATCCTTTCCTCTCATTCTCCCTTTTTCTCAAATCTCCGGCTTGCTTTCATTTCAAGTCCTCTCCATTCCCCTTTCGTTAGCCCTTATATAATCATCTTCCTTTCTTTCGTCCTCTCTTTTCCTCACCACTCTCACTCACTCTTTTCCTCTGTACTATCTTTCTTTTCATGCACCTTATCTCCAGCTTTCCAATCTTCTCTATTCCTTGGCATTATTCAATTCTTTAAAGGTCCTCTTAACTCTTATTGTCTCTTTTCTTGTAGAAAACTTCTTCCATCTTCCCCCGGTCTTTCCTTTCTTTTCCTATTCTCCTCATTTCTCTTTCTTTCCTCTTCTTATTCCTCCCATTCGCCACTTCCTTCCTCCCTCTACTTTCCTTCTCCTTCCTCTCCATATTCCTCTTTCATCTCTCTCTTCAATTATCCTTCCTTCCTCTCCTCATTGATCTTAATTCTTCCCTTACTCTCTCCACTTCTCTTTCCTCCTCTCCCTGTTCTCTTCATTTCTCTTTCCATTATCCGCTTAACCCTTTCACATACTGCCTCCCCTATCCTTACATTTTCCTTAGCAATCATCTTTTCTTTCCTTCTTTCCCCTCCCTTCAACATACCCTCAATCGTAACTCTCTCCCAGCCCTCATCTCCTCATTCATCTCCACGGCAAGCCCCTTATTTCATCCCCTTTTTTTCTTCTCATCTCCTTCACAAGATTTCTTCCTTTCCCTCAACCCTATCACATTCAGTCTACCTTCCCCTTCCCTCCCCTCATCCCGTCCTTTCCCTCAACTTATCTTCAATCCTTCCATACCAAACCAGCCTTCCCTTCCCCTCGCCTCGTCCCCTCCCGTCGTTCCCATGGTAACCAGTGAGGCTTCTGGGCGGGTCTGGGGCTCATCACTCCCTCCCACGTCCCCCACCCCCTTGTTAATGACGTGCTGGTCGCCATCTGCACTACAGGAAGGAAGGACAGGAATGTTCCGTGATGATGCTCATTTCCTTCTGGCTATTAATGTATCGGGTTAAATCTCTATTAAAATAATAATGTAAGGAAGTAATAACGATAACAACAACAACAACTACTACTACTACTTCTACTACTACTACTACTACTACTACATACACACACACACACACACACACACACACACACACACACACACACACCTCTTATGTAACACAGAAACGACAGGACTTGGGTCAACTGATATTTACTCTTCACTGATTTTTCAACACGATCCTTCAATACGGTCACTGTCAACTCGAGGCACAGTTATTCAATAGTCCTTTTACAGACAACCACTTCACTCAGAGGACGCCATTCATTTTTCATCCTTACCACTACCAATGATTCTATTCACCCCAGAACGCTCTTGTAGTGAAGGGGCTGATGAAGTGTAGCACGAATTCTCGTCGGTTAAGTAGCTTCCTAACACCTGCTCCTTAGCGATTTATTTCAGGATCCTGCTGTTGATATTATTTGGTACTGTATTGTCATTATTATTATTATTATTACTGTAATTATTATTATTATTATTATTATTATTATTATTTTTATTATTATCATCCAAAACAGGGATTTTTCAATGGATTTTCCATTTATTTTTCCAACATTTCTTCAACCACCTGCAGTACGACTAATGTCTATCTTCCCTATATTTGCAGGGCAAATTACACTTTTTACACTAAATTTGACTTAGCAAAACTCCGTATTTTCTTAGCAGTTCAATAGATGCTTCGTTATTATTGTGGTAAAGTAAATATTGATTTTGTGTAGTTTGTACTTTTATTCCCCCTTCCTATGCTAAACTTTATTATTATTATTATTATTATTTATATTATTGTTATTATTATTATTATTATTATTATTTATATTATTGTTATTATTATTATTATTATTATTATTTCAAATTATTTAGCACCTATACAGGTCTGGCAGTCTGTCCAGTAGAATTATGTGTGCAATATATACCAGACATGCGTTAACAAAGAACTAAAAATTATAGACTGCAGATGTTTGAGAGCCGTAAGACGTAAACAGACTTATCACAGATTGTTTACAAGCTGCAAAACCACCTTTAAATCACCTTGTACTGGGCTGAATATCACTATTCAACAAAGACATGAATGATGTTCAGCTCCGTTCGAGGTAATTCAAAGGTGGTCTCTTAATTAGTAAAAAGAGAAGAAAACCGGATATGCAGTGTTGCCTTTAATGATCTGATACATAACCAATGCTGGCTAACAGATGGTTCTGTAATGGTTATGAATAGGTCTGATACAGCAGTACATATTTACATGAATCGACACGTACCCAACATTGCTTAACTTCGCTGATCGGACGGGAAGCGGTGTACTCAACGTGGCATGGCCGTTGGGTCTGGTTAGTACTTGGATGGGTGACCGCCTGGGAACACCAAATGCTGTTGGCATCCCTACGTGTCAAGTGGGGTTGGTGGAGGATCAGTGCCCCTCCCTGTAAAACAATTAACTCTAAGCGCTTGACCACCCCGTTTGGGATACATGGCGTCTGGCAATGGATGGATGGACTTAAGAGGACTATGGCGATATTAAATGTTTGATCATTTCAGCAAGATCTGATAAGGGTAGGACTCAATCTCGAACCAGTGACGAGGAATATTGAGTGACGAGGAATATTCAGTGAAGGGGAATATACAGTGAGGAGGAATATTCAGTGAAAATATTCAGTGAAGTGGAATATACAGTGACGAGGAATATTCAGTGAGGAAGAATATTTAGTGAAGAGGAATATACACTGACGAGAAATATTCAGTGAGGAAGAATATTCAGTGAAGTGGAATATTCAGTGAAGAGGAATATACAGTGACGAGGAATATAGAGTGACGAGGAATATTCAGTGAAGAGGATTATACTGTGAAGGAATATTCAGTAAAGAAGAATATTCAACGAAGAGGAATAATTAGTGAAGAGGAATTTTCAGTGAAGAGAAATATTAAGTAAAAAAAGAATATTTAACGAAGAGGAGTATTCAGCGAAGAGGAATATTCAGCGATGTGGAATATTCAGTGAAGAGGAATGCTTAGCGACGAGGAATATTAGTGAAGAGAAATATTCAGCGATGTGGAATATTCAGTGAAGAGGAATATTCAGTGAAGAGGAATATACTAAGTTTGATCCCAATTTTCATAGACTGTGTACGATCTTCGCTATTCGCTCGAGGACGTAAGCCACACAGGAATGCATAAGAGAGAGAGAGAGAGAGAGAGAGAGAGAGAGAGAGAGAGAGAGAGAGAGAGAGAGAGAGAGAGAGAGAGAGAGAGACGGTATAAACACTTTCACTACGATTCCACCCCTTCCCTTCGCTGACGCATTAGTCTTGCTACCTCTAGATGATTTTATTCAGCTCGGGGGGAAGGGGGGCTTTCGTAGTGATGAATATACCCTGCATCTAATCCCCCCAATACGAAAAATCTCCCCTCAGCTGAATAAAATCGTCTGGAGGTACCGATAAGACAATGATAAGAATTAAGTCACTGGATTTAATGGATATAATGAAGTGTTATACCTTCAGCGTTGCTGTGGGATGATAGTGACGTGCCTAACACAGGGTGACATGGAGGCGATTTGTTTCTGGCCACCCCCACCAGGATTATGGCACTGATGGAAAGACACACAGAGGGATAGATAGAGAGATAGGGATAGAGAGACAGAGGCTAATAGATAAAGACGGGTAGACTGACAGAGGCCGCTGGAGTTCGAGCAGCATGGAGAGCCTTCATTATGTAACAAAGACTGACGCACGTAGGTATGTTGGAGCCTTGATAAACGAAACGAAACGAATTAGAGACAGACAGATAGATAGAAAGGTAGATGTATAGACAGACTGATAGACATAGCTAAACACAGACTGACAAAGATAAATAGCTGGGTAGCCTAACATAAGGACCTCCAAAACCGACTGGAGTAATGTGTGTGTGTGTGTGTGTGTGTGTGTGTGTGTGTGTGTGTGTGTGTGTGTGTGTGTGTGTGTGTGTGTGTGTGTGTGTGTGTGTGTGTGTGTGTGTGTGTGTGTGTGTGTGCGTGTGCGCGCGCGCGCTTGCGTGCGTGCGTGCGTGCGAATAGTCTCCTCGCTGTTGTCCTTTCACGTCCTCTCCTGCGTCAGTGCAAATCGATGGCCTGTTGCTGAAATTGGAAAGCTGACATTTACCATAGCCTTCGCATATTTCATTATCGCCACGTGTATTATGTGTCGCTAGGCTCCCCTCATTGTTTTTAGTTATTCTCATATTCCCATCTATCATTCTTGTGTCATAACTAAATACAGGCTCCTGGGAAAGCTAGAAAAAACTATGTATACAGTACTTATTATTGACAAAAAAATGAAGTTAATATATTCTCATCACCTCCATTATTATCACTTTTCATACCGGTTAGGGTAATATATTCTATGCTACACTTGTTATTACTGTCTTATTACTGCCACCATTAATGTTGATTATTCTGATTGCCTCTTACAATATCATTACTTATTTCAGCCACTAATGACTTTTTCTCTCATCATATCATTTCTAATCGTTGTCACATTATTGCCAATACCACTGTTAATTATCCGTCTAAGTACTGCCATAATTAAGAGTCATTTATTCTCAGTTTCACCTGTTATTATGGTCGTAGTTTTGTTTTCACTCTATTCACTTTTCATTGTTTCATTTACTATTACCGTCACATTATTCACCTTTACGTTAACTCATTACGTCTGTATAAACGACGGTGAAAATAATGAGAATGTGATACTGATATTACTGTAACTGTAGCGAAACTGGGCCACACCTCCCTTCACTTGTCAATAACATCTGAAATTTATGTAACTAAATCTGTTTGTACCATCAAATACTGTAATGTATTTCCACGTATACGACGAGGTCACAGTTGTATGATGTAGTAATTCACTGTGATATATTCAATCTTGACATATGCTTAATGAAATTATATATGCATACAATATTTTAAAAATTATGTCTACCTACCTATCTATCTATCTATCTATCTATCTATCTATCCATCCATCCATCCATCCATCCATCCATCTATCTATCTATGTCAAGAGAATAAAGGCTCATATATTCAATCAAATCAATGGCAAAATAATATAAAACATATAACATTAAGTCCAATAATGTAATGTCCTCTATATTCAATGATTTATTTTGCATTGTCTGTTGTAGTCCACCAGGTCATACTTACAGCATATCAAATAACCTCTATTCCATCAAAACAAATAAATGTATGTGTATATTATGGGTCACAAGTGCCACACACAGCAATTTCCCGCTAATGATATTGATGTGTGGTGTGGCATGGCTGTGCAGGTGAGGCGGCAATTAACACCTGCATCTTACCTGCCTACTGATTGGACGCTACGTAGGTCGATGTGGTCACCTGTCTCATCACTTACTCACCTTTCCTCTCTCTCTCTCTCTCTCTCTCTCTCCTTTCTTTCTTTTCAGTCTTCTTCCTTTATATATTTCCTCCCCCATCTTTCTTTCCGTCTTCTTTCTCTCCTCAATCTTCTTCCTCTTTTACTCATCCTGTCTACTTCTTCTGTTTCTTTTTCTTTCTTTTCTCTCCTCATTTTATCTTTTTCCTCCCTCTTTCTTTTTTATTCATCCTTGTTTCCATTTCCTCTTTCACTTATTTATATCCTCATTTTATTTCCTTTCATCATCATTCCTTTCCTTCACCTTTATTTTCTTCTAAAGCTCTCCAGTTAATTAAAACTCCTTTGTCCTCGTCTTGGCTTTTCAATCCTTCTCCTTTTCTGTTTTCCTTATTTACCACATTCCCTGTTTTCTTCTTTGTCTTCCCTGCGCTTCTCTATAAGGTTGTTAATTATATCAGCTTCGCAAGAGCATACCTTTGTGTCTTTTGTGCTTCTTGAGTTGTTTATTACATGTCTGGCATATTTACGTGCTACAAAAATCATCCACACCATCATCATCATCACCATCATCATAATCTTGCTTTCTCTCATGGTAGCTCCTTTTCTTCAACTACACGGCTCCCTTCTTCTTCTTCTTCTTCTCCTCCTCCTCTTCGTCTTCTTCCTTCCCTTTCCCCTTCCTCCTGCTAATCTGTTATGGCCACAATTATTTCGTTCTTTTACACCTTTATTTCTACATTGGTTCTTCTTCTCTCGATTTTCCTTATTACCTAATAATAAATTTTATTGGCGAAAACATTCAGTTCATCATCATCATCATCATCCTGCCTTGACTTCTGCTCCTTCTATTTCTTTCATTACTTCCCTGCCTCCTCCTCCTCCATATCCTCTTCCTCCTCCGTCTTCTCCTCTTCCCCTCCTTCTCCTCCTCCATCTCCTCCTCCTCCATCTCCTCCTCCTCCTTCTTCTTCCTCCTCCTTCTCTCCTCCTCCTTCTTCCTCATCCTTCTCCTTCTTTCCTCTTACCAGTGCTACTCCATATTAATAAATTTTACATAATTTCCTTCTATCTCGGTTTCATATAGTTAATTATGACAAATTTAATAAACTCTGCTGGCTAAAATACTCAGGGCATCATCATCATCATCATCTTCAACATCATCATACGAAAAGTTCTGTCTTGCTGGTTCTTTTTCTGACTAATTCACTCTTGTCTGTTCCTCTTCCCTCTCCTCCATTTCTCCTCTTCCTCCTCCTCATACACTTACTTCTCTATCATGGCTATATAATTTCTATATAATACCCTGGCCTATGTGTTGGAGCCTTATTTCGTGAGTCTATTTATTGGATATTATTTTATTTTCATTAGAGACAGTTGCTTCAAGATATTCCATTCCAACCTACGACAACTCTAGTATATATATAACTGTGATTCTGTACTAAAGTGTATGAATGAATGCATAAGTCCTTCTTCGTGGTAGACTCACACTGTATTTATTTCTACATTACTTCTAGCCTTAGGACTCTGCCACATGTACATTATTGTTACCTCAGGGGATATGGGACGCCATGAGGCAAATTTGCATTAAGGTTATCATCAACGCCATCGTCAGTACCTTAAACCCGATAAGGTAATTCCTGTTTTATTTTGTTCTCTCCAAACAATTTTATTTAGTAAAGGATAAATAGACCATTCGAACTCCTCCTTCACCCCTTCCTCTTCCTCCTCCTCCCCCTCCTCCTCCTTCCGTCTTCCGTCCTCGGCTGATTCGGTTTCTGCTTTTGTTCCCCTTGATTGTGATTGGGAGGTAAAGTTCTTTTGGCTTTCTTCTGCCTTTATTGATTGCTGAATTTTTTCCCCGCTGGATTGCTCTCTCTCTCTCTCTCTCTCTCTCTCTCTGAAAATGTATGTTCAATAGTGTTAGTTTCAGACTGAGGATTACTAGGATTATTATCAGTACTATTTTCTTGCGTTCCTACAAAATTTTCTTTAGTCCTGCAATATCGCTCTGTTAATACTACTTTTCCTAAAATTACATAGGCATTTATTTATCATCTCTTCGAATAATACTATTTCACTAATGATTCACCCTCGCTACCTTCACCATCATCATCATCATCACCGTCATTATGATTGTCACTGTTTTATTATCGTCATCAGTCATCACTGTCATCATCATCGTAACGACTACCATCATCATCAGTCATCATTATTATTTATATCACAGTCACCATCATCATCAGTCATCATTATTATTCATATCACCATCATCATCATCAGTCATCATTATTATTCATATCACCATCATCATCATCAGTCATCATTATTATTCATATCACCATCATCATCATCATCATCATCATAACTAACGTCATCATTCTAGAAGGACACTGAGGAAAAAAAAAAGGCGATTAGGGGGAAGAGTGGATGTACAGAGACGAATGGAAAAGACGAAGAAGGTGACAACGCAGCATAAATCAGCCACAAGAAAAGAGGAAGAAAGGGAGGAAGAGGGAAGACTAGGGATCTCTCTCTCTCTCTCTCTCTCTCTCTTTCACACACACACACACACACACACACACACACACACACACACAGATACACAACACAAACAGTGAAGACTAAATTGCCACTGCGTGAACAGGCAGAGTACTACACACACACACACACACACACACACACACACACACACACACACACACACACACACACACAGTCATAAACAACACAAGCAAACAGTGAAGACTTAATTGCCTGCGTGAACAAGCAGAGTGCTACACACACACACACACACACACACACACACACACACACACACACACACACACACACACACACACAAAGCCTTAATTAACAAAGAATTAAAGAATTAAAAAGGACAAACATAAAACTCATTGACTACGGTCACACACACACACACACACACACACACACACACACACACACGGACAAATACACATGCAAAGAAATTAGCTCTCTCTCTCTCTCTCTCTCTCTCTCTCTCTCTCTCTCACACACACACACACACACACACACACACACACACACACACACACACACACACACTGTACAGTGTCAACAAGGTAGTATTGCCCACCTGATGCGGTCCTTAGCAAGGGTCTCCTTTAGTCTCTCTCTCTCTCTCTCTCTCTCTCAAGGAAAGCTGAGAAAGACTACGATGGAAAAATAAGAAGCAAATAATGAGAGAGAGAGAGAGAGAGAGAGAGAGAGAGAGAGAGAGAGAGAGAGAGAGAGAGAGAGAGAGAGAGAAATGAAGGAAATAGCACACCAACAGCGAGGAGGAGGACGCGAAAAAAAAAAATAAGAAGAGAAAGGAAATATTGAGAAGCAAAGGTGAGTGAGAAAATACTTGAAAAGACAGACGAAGGAAAAATGATGGGATGAGGAAAATGGAAGAAGAAAAGGGGAAAGGGAAGAGGAAGGCACTGAAAGATGAGGAAAGGTTTAGTCATTTATTTATTTATTCTTTTATTCACTTATTTATTATTTGTTTGTCTGCTTTAATCTAAAATAGGTTAACCGCAGCAACGAACCTACACCTGGGGGGGGGAGGGGGGGAGTGACAGCTAAAGTTAACCTTTCCCTAATAGGCAAAGCACAAATGAGGAAGGTTCGTCTGTAGGAAACGCGATGCACGCAAAACTGAAATAGCTATTGGCTGTGTTTATATGTGACTGATCTATAAATGTCACGGGTAGAATCAACAGGGTTAGAGTATAAGTCAGTGTATGTGAGAGGCTTACTACCAAAACCTACTTAAATTGTCCGCCACGCATGAGAACGAACCCTGGACTCGAGGTTCCTGTATCAAAAGAATAATACGCGATCAACAAGCCAGCGCAACTTCATAAATGCATGTAATTATATTATATTATATTATATTATATATAATGTATATATATATATATATATACTGTATATACATATATACTGTATATACATAGAGAGAGAGAGAGAGAGAGAGAGAGAGAGAGAGAGCAGGTGGCTGATATTTCCACATCTGCGCCACACACGGTGAAATTAAAGAGGAAATGGGAAAGAGGAGGGGCCGAGAGAGAGAGAGAGAGAGAGAGAGAGAGAGAGAATAATGAAAGGATTGAAAGAAAAATAAGGATATGAGAAACGAGGGCAAAGTCAGAAGCTTTGAGAATAACATGCCTCTCACAGGGAGACTATATAGATTCCACTGCGTTAATACCTGTAAACCAACCTGTTAATGGAGATATAGCCTATTCTGTTTCAAAATTTGAAAATTGGACATAAGTCGGCCATCTTGGATTTTTTCATATTTTCGGGAAGACGAGCATCAACCTCCTATATGGCCTTACAATCTATATTATAATGATCCGATTTCTGTATGTTTGTTGGTTTGTCGGTTTGTCAGTTTGTGACCGTAATACAGCAAAAACGGCGCATTGTAGCGCAACTCTTGTTAGAACAAGGTACCGTTAAATGTTCTAACATGAAGAATAAAACAGTTTCCAGTACAATCGGGCCACGGTTCCCGAGTTATGACTCATTTCTGGCGTTTTATTCGGCTGCCTTTAGGCGGATCACTTACTTTGTGGGCAATGAAGTTACAGTAACACAGAAGAAAGTACAGAAAGTAGTGCAATTTTGGTTATAGGAAGGTACCATTAAATGCTCGAAGTTGAAGATTATAGCAATATCCAGTCCAATCGGGCCACCGGTTCCCGAGTAATGACCCATTTCTGGCCTTCTGACATCAAGCGTTAAGTGAGTCATATAAAATGCGAGAAAATTCCAACAAATGGTTTCCGAGATACAGCGTGGAACGGACGAACGGACGCCGTACGGACGGACGAATATGACCTAAGACGCCACCTCGCGAGAAATGAAGTGGAACAAAAAGAACAGAAAATAAGTAAATAATACATGGGACTTGCAGAGAATAGTGAAGAAAATAGAATGAAAAAAAATAAAAAAACGAAAGGCTACAGAAAAGAAGAGGGTGACAGGGACATAATGTGAAGTTGAAGGATAGAGAAAAGACAGGAAGAAAAGCGAGATGCTGTTGTGATAAGATACAAGCAATAGGGACAGACGAATAGAAAGTGAGAATAAAGAGAAGGAAGGGAGGGGGGGGGGAGATGGAAGAAGGGCAGATAGAAAAGAGTGAAGGTGAGGAGGAAATAGAGGAAAACAGCGAAAAGGAAAGGGTGGAAGAAAGAGAGAAGGTATGTGGAGAGAGGATAACAGAAAAGAGGAAAGATAGCTGTAACGAAAGGAGAGAAGGAAAGATGGCAGGGAGATAAGAGCCAAAGTGGGAGAGGGAAAGAGAGAAAGAGCAGAGGGGAAGGTGAGGGAAAGAGTGAGAGACGGAACAAAACGAATGAAGGCAGAGACAAGAGAAAGAAAATGAACAAATGACGGAAAATCGGAAAGAGAAAGGCAGAGAATGAAAGAGAGCAGAGGAGGATGCGAGAGAGAGAGAGAGAGAGAGAGGGGGGGGAAGGGAAAGAGAGAAAGAGAGGAGAGTGGGATGGAGGAAAGAGAGTTTGACCCCTGACCTTCCAGTGACGTTCCCAGGGACTCCACTAGGTAAACACACACACACACACACACACACACACACACACACACTCTCTCTCTCTCTCTCTCTCTCTCGACAATGCTGCTTTATGACTTCAATTGATCTTGCAAACTGGAGATAAGAGTTTTCCGGCCTACGGAAAAAATGCCAGATAGACAGACAGAAAACAGAGACATTGACAGACGGAGACAGGGTAGGTGATGAAAACAGAGATGAAAGATATACGTAAATCAACCCTATGGAACTATTAATATTTTCACATAGATCGAAAGACCAACAAAGATAATATTTAGATAGGGAACACAGACAGATAAAAGAAAAATACAGTTAGTTTGAGAGCCAGAGACAGAAGAAGGTAGTTGGAAATTAGACGGGTATGTTAAAGAGACAGATACAAAAAACAAACTTAGGTTAGACGGAATGACAGTAGAGACAGAAGGGGTGACGGGTGGACAGACTTCCTCAGAGTAGTCTCCTCCTAAACAATTAGATTTTGTGTGTGTGTGTGTGTGTGTGTGTGTGTGTGTGTGTGTGTGTGTGTGTGTGTGTGTGTGTGTGTGTGTGTGTGTGTGTGTGTGTGTGTGTGTGTGTGTGTGTGTGTGTGTGTGTGTGTGTGTGTGTGTGTGTGTGTGTGTGTGTGTGAGACGTAGACACTGGAATATATACAGCATGACAAACGACAGTGAAAACAAGAAGGTAAATGACACAGTAGCATACAACCATGAATTAAAGAACTGGAGAAGGTGAAAATATCTCTCAAAGCAACTGACTGATTATTTTAACATTAATTTGCACAAGAAAATGATACCTATGATCTTATATTTTTTCATGAGTTATCTTTCTTTTAACCTGGCAGTTAATGGAATCCCGTCTATCCAATGTAAAAACAAATGAGAACCACGGGAATTGATGGCAATGAATGGGCAAGGTAACTGAGAGCCGATTACATTTAAAATTCATGTGAAAACTGATCACAACTATGGTACACCTGAAAGAGCTGATGCGAGTCAATGTGTAAAATAATAATAATAGGGAACTGATGAGAATTAATCGGTAAGGATGAGTGAGAATTGGTATGATATCTAACTGGTAGTGGAAAAAGACGCAATAATAGATGAACCCAAAGAAGATTTAATGGGTCAAACAAATAAATATCTCTAGAAGTATTATGTGACAAATAAAGAGAAAAAAAGGGCCAATTTAGTGAGACGCCTCCCACGTCATCCACCCTCATACGCAGCGCCAAGGGAACCACTCCTGGGGAATTAAGGTGGGGGAGGAGGAGGTGGGGCAGCGGTATGCACAATGGCTTAGTGATATATTTTTAGGTGTGTGTGTGTGTGTGTGTGTGTGTGTGTGTGTGTGTGTGTGTGTGTGTGTGTGTGTGTGTGTGTGTGTGTGTGTGTGTGTGTGCCCCATTTAACAGATTCCAATTTTGTTTTTATTTTTCTACTCTATGTCTTCGTCGTTGTATTCACCTTCCTAGTTCACTCTCTCTCTCTCTTCTCTCTCTCTCTCTCTCACACACACACACACACACACACACACACACACACACACACACACACACGCACGCACGCACGCACACACACACACACACACACACACACACACACACACACACACACACACACACACACACACACACACACACACACACACACACACACACACACCTCCCCTCACTCTCCATTAAAACGCTCCCTCTCTCTCCATTTCCCCACACTGCATTTCCCCTCTCTCTCCCAGAATGTGTCCCTCGTGCAATACTCTCTCTCTCTCTCTCTCTCTCTCTCTCTCTCTATCTATCTATCTATCTATCTCATTCTGCTTATATTTCCTATTATTTCCCGTCCTCCTACATCTTCAACGTTAAACTTCTTCATCCTTTCGTTTTCATGTTCTTCCTCTTTTACACTTCCTCCTTCCATCTTCACTCCTAATTTACTCCTATTTCTCTTTTTCATCCGTATTTATTATTTCTCTGTCTTCCTCACACTCCTCGTTTTGCTGTTTTTATCCCTTCCTCCCTTCTTGTTAATCTCATCTCCATTTTTAACTCTCAGTGGTCATTCGTCCTCCTCTATGTCTCTCTCCATCGCTTAATTTCTTCCTTCTCCTCCTCCTCTTCCTCCTCGTCGTCCTTTCTTTATTTTCTCTGTCTTTTCTTCTTTTTCCTCTACTCTTCCCCATCCTCTTTTCTCTTCCTCCACCTCTTGTTTTTCTTCTCCCTCTCCACCTCTCTCTTCTCATCACCTCTATTTCTGTTTTCCCCTTTCACTTCTTTCTTGACAATTTTCATTTCCTCCTCCTCCGCCTCCTTATTTCCTCGTCCTTCTTCTCTGATCCTTCTCCTCCTCCTCTTTTCAACTTCCTCTCTTAAATTTCTTCTCTTCCTCCTCCTTTCTTCTTCTTCTTCTCCACCACCTCTTCCTCCTAGTCTTTCCTCTTCCTCCTCCTCCCCTTCCTACTCCTCTTCCCCCTTCCCTTGTCAGAGGAAGGAGGATGACTTTCAACCACACACACCTCCTACGGGCATGTTGCTATCCAAATACAGTGACGGACAAAAATTCTCTTACAAATTCACTGCCTCTAACACTTACACCACGTCCATCACATTCCTCCCTGACACGTACCTTCAAAGTACATCATCCATGGCCAGATAAACATACCAAGCATCTATTAGTTTAGGAATATTAGCCACCGGAGGAAACTATGGAGCAGAACAGGTGAAGAGGCTAAATAGGTGAAGAAGCAGAGGAGGTCAAGAAGCAGAAGAGGACAGGAAGCAGAAGAGGTCAAGAAGCAGAAGAGGTCAAGAAGCAAAAGAGGTCAAGAAGCAAAAGAGGTCAAGAAGCAAAAGAGGTCAAGAAGCAAAAGAGGTCAAGAAGCAAAAGAGGTCAAGAAGCAGAAGAGGTCAAGAAGCAGAAGAGGTCAAGAAGCAGAACAGGTGAAGAAGCAGAAGAGGTCAAGAAGCAGAAGAGGTCAAGAAGCAGCAGAAGTTAAGAAGCAAAAAAGGTCAAGAAGCAGAACAGGTCAAGAAGCATAAGAAGTCAAGAAGCAGCAGAAGTCAAGAAGCAGCAGAAGTCAAGAAGCAGAAGAGGTCAAGAAGCAGATGTGAAATTTCATGTACACATTTGTCCCCTACTGTACTTTATCCCTACCTAAAAAAAAAAAAAAGTAATATATTTTGTACCCTTTATACCCTGGCGAGAAAAAACTGGGAGACTCACTGAATACATGAAAAGTCTATCCTTAAGAGAGAGATCAGTGGCGGATCCGGAAAGGGGGGAGGGCATTTCCACACACACTGGCACATTCCTCTCTCAGTGTATTCTTTCATTCATTCATTCATTCATTCATTCTCTCTCTCTCTCTCTCTCTCTCTCTCTCTCTCTCTCTCTCTTTCCCATATTTTTCCTGGGCTGTCAAATGGGAAAATAACTCTGCCATCTGTTTTTATGGCGCTGACATATAACTTCCAAAAACTACAGAGAACTGAACGGAATATACAATGTTTATTTTCCATTACCATCTTGTATGAATCTGACCCAACTGAGAAAGCTTTGTCATCAGCAGGAAAAAGACATTCTGCTCCAGCCTTTTTTTTTTCTTCATATCGTGTCGTGTGTTCATGCAAAATAATTTACAAGGGACGGATATAAGCGGATGAAGTATGAAGAACTGCACAATGATGGGGTTCTTGTTGCTGTGGCTCCAGGTTTATCTGAACGTAAACCCGGTGGAATGCGAGATCCATCCACCCTTCTGCAGTCACTATCCACTTTTGCAGGGGACAGGGAGGGAGTAGAAGGGCGTTTGTATAACCTGACTCCGGAGCTGTCAGGTTATATTAGTGCCACCTCGAGAAGAAATGCCTCTCCAGAAGGTCATGATAAAGGCTGAACTCCTTTTGTAACTTGACAATCGATAAAATGGCGCTCTCCCCCAAGGTGTCATGTGGATGGTTTAGCCTGTAGAGTAGAGAATTTAGAACGCTTGAATGATGACTGAATGGATGTATGGCCAACTTTTACAGTGCACTCGTTGACTGTCATCCTATGCGGTACTTTCCTGATACTGTTTCTGAATTCCCCCATACCATGTAGTAGTGGGAGAGAGGCTAAGATGCTACGAATATGATGATGATGATGATGATGATGATGAAGATGATGATGATATTAGCAACAGGAGAGTTCCGAAATATCTTGTATCGGCCGGTCTGAAAATGATGATAATGATGACGACGACGATGATAATGACGATGACGATGACGATAACGATGCCGAGGACGATATAAACAACAGGTAAGCCCAGGTAAGTACTGTATCGGCTGGTATGCACACATCCGGAAAGACGGGCAGCTCTACAAAACACGAGTTCAAGCTGTGTTTTTATGGAGACTAAAGGGCAAGGGATTCGTGGGGCGGAAAAACACTGCTTCCTGTTCACTTTCTGTTCATTTCCTGTTCATTTTTCGCCACGTTATATAATCCGATTGTAATAATTTTTGTATTCATGTAATATTTTAAAACTCCTATCAAATAATAATCCCTCTTCCTCTCTTAAAAATGGAGCTAATCTCCTTATATTTAGAACCATAATCCCCCAAACGCGCGGAAAAATAAAGAATTAATGTCGTTCTCAAGCACTAAATCCCTTTTTCATCAGCTCTCAGGCCCCAGAGCTCCCGCGCACACACGCACACATACATACATAAGCACACACACACACACACACACACACACACAATCACAGCGCCATGGACGTGGATTCAAGAAAAACATACGACTTTTACTTCCGTGTTGACCTCAATGCCGGGGCGGAGTTAGGAAAGTCAAGACCCCCAGGACAGTGTGTGTGTGTGTGTGTGTGTGTGTGTGTGTGTGTGTGTGTGTGTGTGTGTGTGTGTGTGTGTGTGTGTGTGTGTGTGTGTGTGTGTGTGTGTGTGTGTGTGTGTGTGTGTGTGTGTGTGACAGAGAGAGAGAGAGAGAGAGAGAGAGAGAGAGAGAGAGAGAGCGCTACACACACGTTACGGAAACACAGTCTCTTAATGTACACAAAGACTTAGCAATGTGTAAAATACCTTCATATAGGCTAAAAATCAATATCCAGACAGAAACACATAAAATTATAGAACCGAATGGAAAGGTAACTCGATTTTATAAGCGATTTTACATATTACCCGAAAATTAAGCCAAAAATAAATTGTACAGTAGAGGTAGGTCTAGATAAAAGGTAAAGAATGAGAAGATTAAATTCATGTCTATCTATCTATCTATCTATCTATGCATATACAATACTTGGCGCATCAATTTGTTAATTTTACATCTTACAAAATCACACACACACACACACACACACACACACACACACACACACACACACACACACACACACACACACACACACAAACACTTGCATGCCTAAAGAGTCAAATTTTGATCTTTCCGACATAATATGAAAAAAAAAAAAAAGTTATTTACAAAACAACGATAAAACAATTTTTCTAAAGGTAACAAAATGAAACGTCAGGCTGGTGGAACATGACTGACTTACTCGTGCTTCTGTTGGTAGAGGAATTTTAACCCAAACCTACATAAAACACACACACACACACACACACACACACACACACACACACACACACACACACACACACACACACACACACACGACCTCTCTCAGTCTCCAATAACCAAGTCTCTCCTGAATAAAATCGCCAAGCATCACCCGAAAACAGAATTCCAGAGCTGTCCTGACGATACAAGGGTTACTGCTGACAGAATTAGCTCCCTCAGGCTTCCAGAATTCACTCTCAGCTGAATAAAATCGTCTGACATAAGCCAGAAGAAATATTAGAGCTGCTAGGACTATGGGAGGTTAGTATAGTGATTAATTTACTTTTCATGTTATCATCCATTTTTCCCCTTCTCGTCGTCTGTTTCCCCCCTTTTCTCTCTCTCATTTTTTCGTGTGTGTGTGTGTGTGTGTGTGTGTGTGTGTGTGTGTGTGTGTGTGTGTGTGTGTGTGTGTGTGTGTCCTGGTTTTGTCATTATCTTATCTCTTCCACCTCTCTCTCTCTCTCTCTCTCTCTCTCTCTCTCTCTCTCAGACCTTCATTTTTAAACTTTATTTTTCTTTCCCTCAAATTCGCTCTCCCCCCCCCTCTCTCTCTCTCTCTCTCTCTCTCTCTCTCTCTCTCTTCCTCTCTCTCTCCCTCCCTCTCCCTCCCTCTCACCGACTTTTTCTCTCTAATTCTTTTTGATCTTTCTGACTCTCTCCCCTTCCATTTTCTCTCTCTCCTTTTTTCCCTCTTCCATTCTCTCTCTCTCTCTCTCTCTCTCTCTCTCTCTCTCACACACACACACACACACACACACACACACACACACACTGTCTCCCTTTCTCAATATTCTCTACCTCTCTCTCACTTTCCCTTCCTCTCTCTCCCTCCGGTCTCACTTTTGTTTTTCCCGTCCTGTAATTCCCGCTCCTGTTATCTCTCTCTCTCTCACACACACACACACACACACACACACACACACACACACACACACACACACTTGCACACAGTCTTCAACAAATCCTCATACATATCATGCAAAAGTAATTGTTTATACGTAATGCCACTGTACTATTTGTCTTTTTATAACCCAATATAGATTAGGTAGCACGTGTACTGTACTACTGTTATTGCTGAGTACTGTGCTTCACTATCTCCCCTTAGCTGTTGATTTAAAAGGAAGGAGGAATTACATATATAAGATTTTGATTAATATTTTCATCTTCGTCGTTTCCTTGTGTTTTAATATTGGTGAGAATTTTTGGTTGTGTAGATATATATGTGTGAGCGCTCTGTTTTTAAGTAATCATCATCATCTTCCCACTCCTCCTTCACAATTAAATTTGCGGGCAATAATAATAACAATCATAATCATCATCATCATCACCATCATCATACTCATACTAAATAATAATAATAATAATAATAATAATAAAAATAGTAATACTAACGGTAATAATAATAAAAATAATAATAATAATAATAATAATAATAATAATAATAAATAATAATAATAATAACAATAACAGAAAAAGAAATAAATAATACTAATAATACTAATAATGATAACACACACACACACACACACACACACACACACACACACACACACACACACACACACACACACACTGCAAGTACGAACGCAACATTATGGTTCATTATCCCAACTATCGCTCACTCCATCCCCAGCGGACAATGGCACTTCACAGTTTATCACTCCTCTCCCACCAATTACCTCTCCTTTTAACACCACGTAACACGTCCAAGGGTCACTGAAGGATAGAGGGAGAAGGTGAAGGGTCAGTGATGGAGGGAGGGAGGAGAAAGTGTGTCAGAGTGAAGTGAGGAAGGAGCAGAGAGGAAGTGATGTCTGGAAGAAAATAAGGCATGTTTACTGAAAAGCATAAGAAGCGGATATTTTTCTTAGTTTTTTGTTTGCGACGTAAAAACTGCAATGATTTTTTTTTTTGCCCTAACGATGACAAACTTAAATATCAGTGAAATCCAAAGTATTTTTCGCTTTTGCTAATAACCGAGTGATCGACGTGAAAATTGACTACTTTTTTTTTTTCATAATTTGCTAAAGTCACCTAGAAAGAGAAAGATCACAAAAATGTATAACCACTAATGTATGTTTTATTTTCTCCAACCATACAAGATCAATGTACAAATTTCTATGCTTCTTATTCTTTACATAATTTATAACGAAGACAGATATAAACAGTGTCATTATATCCCATGACAATAGATGAATTAGTTGATATAATTTAATGTAACTAAAAAGGAAAATCCCCTTCAGTCATACATTATTTTTTGATAATGTTAAAAGATAGATTATATACAGTAACTGAATGATGTTTTAAATAATGAAAATTCGTGCAATAAATGTGCTCCTTTAAGCTTTTCTGATGTAGTTTGATACCACTTGGTGTTATGGCGTCTGGCTATAGATAGACTGATAAAGAGATAGAAAGATAATGCCACTTCCCTAGGGTCCCTTACGTAATAACTGCTTTAATGGCTGTTGCTACACTCATTATCCTGTCCTACACTAACCTGTAATTAAATGGTGCTCCACTTTGCTACCATAACGTGCTTGCTATACCATCACTATCATCGTTACCCTTTTCCTTATCGTTATCATCATCATCATCATTACCCTATCCCCAATCATCATCATCATCATTACCCTATCCCCAATCATCATCATCATCATGCTTTTCCCGATCATCATTATCATTACCACCACCACCACCATCACCACCACCCTATTCCTGATCATCAACATCATCATTACCATCATCATCATCATCCTATCCCGATATTATACATGGGGTGGGCAAAATTCACGAGCGAGAACGTGAAATTACAGATACAGAAGAAACAAACAAAGCAGCTTGTGAAATCGACCATATATCTATTCACACTCAGGCATTCAGAATTATTATACACTATACATACTGCCATAATTTTATACATCACCATCCTCACTATTCCACCCCCATCATAACTCATCACCCTCATCACGCATCTGCTGCTATAGTTCTTTCATCTTAACTTGGTCCAGATTTTCGTCCTTTTGCAGCTTATTCCACGTTGTTCAGGGGCAGAAAAAGGCAATACTGCTGCTCTAAATATTTTTCATTGCACTCCTTCGTGACTAGCATCATATTCCGGTGTTCATCCATTGTTACAACTCAGCATTCAAGATGGAGAGAGCAATTTTAGGTCAAGTTACTGTAAAAAGTATATTTCACCGTCGGCTGCTATTGCTACACATCAACCATCACCAACACAACACACCTACCACCTACAGCATCACACTACCTTCACTCCCGACAACACCACTACATCACTACCACTCTACACCACCACCACCACCACCACCACCACAGGCCTCGTTCTCAACACCACCCTTCAACATTTCTATCACCGAGTCTCAACTACAGCACCACCACCATCACTACCACACCACGAACCACACATTACCACCACACAACCATACCACTACCACACCACGCACCAAACACTACCACCACAATACCATACCACTATTACACCATCATATCAACCACTCCCTACCATCAATCACATTCCTACCATCACACCACACCACCACCATTACCACACCACACCTAGCTATTTTCACTCCATACATATCCACCGCCCTGCCTCGCCATTACCGCCACATCACTACCACACTGCCCTCACCCTCAGCACCCCTACCACCACACCACTACTACATCATCCACCACACTCTTATCATCCCACCACCACTACACTATCACCACATCAATAACACATCCCTACCTTCACATCACCACCACACCTCTATCGCACAACACCTCACACCAGCACACAACTCCCCACACCATAACCACACTCCTACCACTACACCGCCCATCACCTTTCACATCCTTACCACCATACCACCACTACCACACCGTCCTTCACAACCCTACCACCACTTCACCATTACTGCAATATCCCTCACACCCCTACCACAACACCACCACCACCACATCAACCACAGACGCAGGCACCTCACATTTCCCGGCTGATGGGCGTGTGGAGAGTTTTATCACCCAAGTTCAGGCGGGCGTGACGGGGAGGGGAAGGGGGGAAGGGGAGAAGGAGGGGGAGGGAAAGGGGGAGGGGGAGGGGGAGGAGGAGGAAACACTGCACTCACACTTAAAGCAACTGTTTATTTTCGTGCCGTCTCCTGTCGCCATACTTGGAACGCTGGCTTATTTTCGTGGGCTATACGAAAATAAGGAGTCTATTTCCGTGGCGTTTCCCTTATTATATTTAGAACGGCCACTTAAGTCATACTCCCTTAAACGTACTCATACTTAAAGATGTTGTTTGTTACGAATGGTCTCAGCACTCACACGCATACTTCAAAACGATGACGCATACTTTGTTTCATCCTTGCTATTTCCAGACGATTATGACCAGCTTATGAAGGATATCTAGTATGTAGTGGATTATTCTGAGCTCTTTTTTACCCCTTCAGCTCCAAAAGTCTCTCCAAAGCGGCATGAAAGTCTCTAAAACAAGCGAAAATACAATGCAAAAAAGCGTGACCACATCAAAGAAGTAAAATGAGCTATCGATTTTTGTGAAGTGTTCGTCGCAATATTTAGAACGAAGTCTTACTGTCGTATTTATCTTGTTATACGTAAACATGCTTGCTTTTATGGACATCAGTTCTCATGCATAGGACAGAGGCTTCCTGTTACCAACCACGTACAGTTCTGGTCAATAGTTCTTTTACAGTCTCGGTGCTCATTTAACAATTAACTTCTTTACTAAGATGAGGTATTTTATAATTCTTGTCTCATGATTTTTAGTTTTGGGGGGATATTTTCGGAGTGGAGGACATAGACAAACATTCATTTACCTTTCCATTTCTACAAGGTACCTCCGAAGCTGAATTAAATACGTTCAGTCGCATCAGGAACAAAATATTAACAACGTCCTTTGAGTGAAGGGGTTGATGAGATAATACTAAACTAATAACAGACATTCAGTCGAGAAGGGAGGGCTGGGACTCTCGCTTCACTAACTGGGAGCCCCGGACATGTCGAGGGATTCAGCGACCTGCATTGTACCCCTGAAGCCATGTTGTACAGCCTGTGCTACCAGAGAAATGATGATCTCTGTTCTTTTAAATTATGTACTTCACTACAATGGCGTACTAAGTTTATTCTCGCTTCCTCAAAAATAATGGTTCCCTAAGTGGGGGTCAAGAAGCGTTCTCCGAGGATATGAAGTAATCTTAGGCATCTGAAGTCAGCAGAGACAGATATTTATTACGATTTTCCAGCGGCAAAATTTGTGCGGAATCCTCCTCCTCCTGTTAACCATGCAATTCAGAGCATAATTTCAGACATTTTAAGGCGAATTCCTGGAACCTCGAAGTATATTATTAGCTAAAGACACACCGAAGGCGAGGCGCCTGATGCTGATTTGAGAGGATGGGACGGTACGCAATTACCGGCAAAGTGGCTGACTCGGTGTGCCGTTTCGCTTGCCTGTCTCTGCAAAATAGAGATTTCCAACCACTGGACATCATAATTTATAAAACAAAGTAAGTAACGTCACGTGTAACATGAATTCCCTTGTGCCCTTGCTGTGTGACTTAACATCAGATACCTCAGCTGGTAGAAAAATAGCCCTTCAACCGTATCAATGTGTGTGTGTGTGTGTGTGTGTGTGTGTGTGTGTGTGTGTGTGTGTGTGTGTGTGTGTGTGTGTGTGTGTGTGTGTGTGTGTGTGTGTGTGTGTGTGTGTGTGTGTGTGTGTGTGTGTGTGTGTGTGTGTGTGTGTGTGTGTGTGTGTGTGTGTGTGTGTGTGTGTGTGTGTGTGTGTGTTTAAATACAGGAATTACCAGTCTTTCATATCAAATATACTTACTCAAGTGACACTGCTTCTTCAAAGTAAGATGCAGATGGGACCACAGATTTTACCTTAGTTTGTACAGAGGGACCACTGAAAGAAAGACACTGGGAACCACTGCTTTAAATAAGTAGACCTATCCTTATCTTAGGCGGCGGCGGTGGCGGCGACAGCAGCAGCAGCAGTAGCAGTAGTAGTATTTACAGCCCCAGGCTCATCTGCATGTGAACCCAGTCGGTTGCAGGCTGAAAGCTGTCCTTCTTTTGCAGTCCATCATCCTCCTTTCGGGGGATGGGAAGGGGGGGTTTGTATAATCGGGCAGAAGACCCGACCACTTGTATCCGCGCTACCATGAGAAGGCGTCCCTCTCCAGCACCCCTCCATTAGTAAAGCGGTTAGTCAACGCTACACATCATCCCTCCAGTTCGAAAAGTTACCAAGCTTAATAAAATCGCCTGTAGTGGCCTGGTGAAAATGAAAAATAAGTCACCGATTAAAGAGGCTGCCTTATACAGATGAAATACAGGATCGACAACAATTTCGTGGATGACAATACCAGGCGGGTTTTTTCTTTCTTTGATTCATGTCCCCAGTGAAAGTGATATATCAGATTAGGATTATGGATGACTGGAATATGATTCTTCTTCCCTCCTCATCAGTTTTGTGTGAGGGGATGATTAATTTTATCTGAGGGAGTAACTGATTATCAAACTCTCATATCTGTTGGGCTTCAAAGATTAACCTATTTTCAATCATACCTGGTTGAGTGATGATTTTTTCTTTCATTTTAATCAGGAAACCATAAGAAAGTTTTAACCATGACGGGAAAGATATCTGGTTGTGAAGCGGTTATTATGGACAAATTCTAATCTAATTCAATCAGCTAAATGGCAAGCATAAAATTAAAAAGCAAAGCCATTGAAGTGATGGGGTTTAATGGATGACTTTCGGTAATAAAATACATTAACATACAATCAAGCCCTCGTATCTGTCCCACTTTTGGCGATAACGTGTATTCAAGCATCCCCTACCGACTGATGGATGGCGATCTTTCCCCTCCTCATCAAACGTGCTTTCGTGGATGACCTAGTTTCCCTGAATATGTGACATTATCTCTATTATCTGGCCGGCTTCAATGAAGAACACATTTCCAAGCATCCTTACCCACTGATGGATGGATGGATGGTCAATATTCACTTATCATCAATTCTGCTTCCGTGGATGATCTACTTTACATGAATGACGTATTACCAGAGTAAGGGTCGATAATCAAAATACCTGTCTCACTTCAAGGAATATCCTGTTTACAAGTATCCTTAAATGGGTGAAGCTTGGACGAGTAAATAGGCTTGATGGAACGATGATGGTCTGAGGATTTTTTCATATCTCTTACTTCTTCTTGAGAGCATGACCTACTTTACTTGCGTGAGCGACCTAATAGTATTATCGACTAGCTTCTCTCATCTATGCAGTTTTAAAGTGGTGGAGGATTGCGTGGTAATCTTTCTTATATCGTTATCAGTTCTATTAAGCGGATGACCTATTTTACCTGAATGAGTGACCTATTGCCTAAATCTTATGTAGTCCACTTCAAGGGATTACTTAAACTGCTTCCAAGTACCCTCAACTTCCCTCCTAAATTGCTTGACCCGATGTAATGTCTCGTTCGATGTTCATCTGCAAGTCTTCCTGCTTCTCCCACTGTGATGCTTTCAGTGTGTTCCATACTCCCTGCCTCCATGTCTCTGTGCCCCACACTTCCTTTTCTGGGCCCCACTCCCCTTTCTGTGTCTCCTCCTCTCTCCCATATATGTGCCCCTTTTCTGTGCCTTCTCTCTTTACCCCTTATCTGTACCCCTCTCTGTATCCCTCTCTCTGTGTCTCCCTCTGCCTTTGTTTATGTGCCTTCTCTTTCCCCCTTGTCTGTACCCCTCTCTGTGCTCCCCTCATTATGTCACCTCCCTTGTGTCCCCACTCTCTGTGACTTCCCTTTTACGAGTATGCACTCCTTTCTGTGATCCCCATTCTGTGGCCCTTCAATGCCCCCTTCTCTATGCACCCTTCTTCCACCCCCTCTCACCATGCCCCCTCTGTGTACACCTTTCTGTTCCCCCCTCTCTGTGTCTATCTTTCCGTGCCTCTTTCTGTCTCTCTCTGTAGCTTCTCTTTGTTGATCCTCTCTCTAAGCTCCCCCTCTCTGCTCCCCGCCTATACCCATCACTCTCTGCCTCCCTCCCCACCCGTCCCGTCGCTGTGAAGCTGACCCAGAGCTGTTTCCTTTGTCCCTTCTCTGCCGTATGTCTCTACCCTTGTTGTGTCTCCCCTCCCTTGCGCCTTCATGGCCCCATTTTCACAGGGTTCAATATTTCCTCAGCCGCCTCAACGCCTCTGTGCGCTTAAGTCTGGGTTCTTTTTCCGTGATTTTACGCACAAGTATTGCAATTTTTTTCTTTTTTATCTGTAACTATTGTGCTGTATTTGTTTCTCTTATTTCGGTCTTATTTCTGTCATATTTCCGTGCTGTTTTTTTGCACTGTCAGGCCTACTTTTTCCATCTTGTGTCCTGGATGAGTAAGTCCCATAGCTCTTTCAATTTTATAACAAAAGGGATAAACTTTCGTCTTGTTTTTTGCCAATTTCACACACTAGTTGAGATTAAGGCAAAAGGTGACTCCCATCTCTTTTGCCTGATGATAATAATAATAATAATAATAATAATAATAATAATAATAATAATAATAGTCGTCTGTGGGTAAGCAAGAATAAGATTACTATGACCTCTACTCCCCCAGTGTGTCTGTTAAGGTCGCCCACACAAACGGTAGAGCAACTGAGCCAAGTTGCATTAAATTCCACTTCCTGAATACATGCATCGCCAAGTAGGGCCGTGGTTGGTTCCTGTGTGTCCCCTCGCTCCCTCAACCATACACAAGGGTTTCGCTGATTTTATGTAGGAGGGATTTCGGTGGCTTCCTGTAACACTAATTCATATACAGATTTTTTTCACTCGTTCACCCTCTGGAATTCATACACCAGTACATTTTTTTTTTTTTAGTCATACGTCTGGTAACTTATACAACAGAATTTCACTGTGTGTGTGTGTGTGTGTGTGTGTGTGTGTGTGTGTGTGTGTGTGTGTGTGTGTGTGTGTGTGTGTGTGTGTGTGTGTGTGTGTGTGTGTGTGTGTGTGTGTGTGTGTGTGTGTGTGCGTGCGTGCGTGCGTGCGTGCGTGCGTGCGTGCGTGCGTGTGTGTGTGTGTGTGTGTGTGTGTGTGTGTGTGTGTGTGTGTGTGTGTGTGTGTGTGTGTGTGTGTGTGTAGCAGGAAGAGTACACCAATTTCTTACACCCACACAACTACTGTATATAGCTAAGTTAATTAACTGATTTTCTGTCATCTACAAACTATCTAAAAATGACTTCCCTTGTTCTCTGTCGACCATACACAAAGATCTCACTGGTTCTCTGCCACCTGTACGGGGGGATTTTACCGGTTCTCTCGCACCTGTGTAGGAAGACTTTACTGGCTTAATTTCATCACTCGCTCATATATTTTTTTCTTTTTCGTCCTCTATCACTTGTTCATATAAAGAGATTTCACTTTTTTTATGTTTTCTTTTTATGTTTTTCATCATGAGTTAACTGGTTCCCTTTACCATACGATCGATTAGTTGTATAAAAGTTCATCAGTTCTCTGTATAAAAAGATTACACTGGCTCTCTGCATCGTTCATTCGGCCACCCATATACAAAGGGATTTCCCTGTTTCTCTACTACACACACACACACACACACACACACCTTCGCCAAAAGATATTCATCTCGTCGAAGTAAATTGCTGCGTAAAATGGTCAGACTCTTAGATAAAAATCACGAAATAATAATAATAATAATAATAACAACAACAAATAAATATATAAACGTCAATACCGCCAGCATGGTATCATCATCATCATCATCATCATCATCATCACAATCTTCACACCCTCACCATCACAACCTCACCACCACAGTCACACCATTTCGACAACCACGGGAACTCATCCCTCCACGATAATCACACCATCACCACAACCAGATCACTAACCACATCACCATAACCACAACCACTCTGCCGTCACATCAACATTATCAAAATTACACCACTACCATTACCATCCTTCACACCATCACCATATTACCACAAACACGCCATTAACTGCATCACTATTACTACCACATCACCATCACAACCTCACCATTAACTACACCACATCATCATCACAACCACATCATAAACTAGCTATCGTACAGCATACCACAATCACAGTCACACCATAACCATAACCGCACCATCATAACTACACCATACATTAACATCACAATCACCACCATACTACACAACTACACAACCACAACATCACCGCCACAACCACCCCACCATTACAACTACACAACACACACCACCACCACAACCACACTCACCCCACCCCACACCATCACAACTACACATCACACACCGCACCACACCACCACCTCCCCTCTCCTCTCTCCCCATGCCCCTCACACTCTCACTCTGGTCGTATGAAACCGAGAAGATCTGCCTAATAACTTCACATTTACGGCTCAAGTTGGCCCTTCACGGAAACTCTCAAGATTTTACAAGCGAGCGGCGGCGGAAGGAAGGGCGGTGCGGGGAAGATCTATGGTTCCGCACGCAAGACACGAATTTTTAGAGCGCTCTTTTTCCCCACGTCCGTGTTACTAATTCGAGGGGAATTTTGAGATGGGAATTTCCTCGAGACGTCCACGCTGAGGGGAAATTTAAGAGGGGATCCTTTTGAGCACTTCCTCTTTACTAGAGTTGAGGTGAATTTTGAGGCTTTTTTTTTTTTCGCGACTGCTTCTTTATTTATGTCGACGAGAGTAAAGGGAATGGATTTTTTTCGAGATGATGATGATGATGATGATGTTACTTATGTCGATTTTTTTTTTTTTTAAGTACTGTCTTTATATTTAATGTCCATGGAATTTGGTGAGGGAAAGAGTTTTAGCACTTTCTTAAGTACTGTACATCGAGGTGGTCTGGCGGAAGCGTGTTCAGGTTGGAAGAGGCTGGGGTTTACGCGCTATAGTTCGAGTCCTAAAAGCGACCGTGTTTTTTCAATTATATACAGCGCAATACGAATGTAAGTTGGACTCATACCCTTAAATAATCTGGACTATGGTAGCCTAATCTCAGGTCCCTCCACTCCGAAGAAGATATTATGAGACTGGTAATTTCTTTTTCTTACTTAATCTTTTTCGGGACTTTAGTGTGTCTAGTGTCGAGGGATTTTCAGGCATATATTTCACTGCTCTAAAGAAATTCCGTCCTCCAAGTTCCAAGGCTGACAAAATAATGTTATTCAGTTTTTACCCAACTTAGAAAGCGGGCAGAAATATTATACTGCAGTTTACATTTTCCAAGAGAGGGAATTCAATCTCCTTGCCTCCTGCCAATATTAGCTCACAAACATCCCAGTGGAGCTGTACACCTCGCTTTCTCAATTAAAACCTTACAAACATATTCATCTATTCCCCTACAAGTATATGCGCTTTATATACAAATTCTATATATATATATGTAAACTCCACTGATACGTCACTGAGCCGATATTCGTATTACTGATGTCATGTTATTCCTGGATTTTAGGTAATGTTATAGAACTATGGACTTATCTATCCTCTGCCTGGGAGTTAACATAAAAATTATACTTACGGTACAGTGCATTACAAACACGCTGGATTTGAAAGTTCTTTGTTAAAATATCAAACAGTATATATTTCACTAGTCTTTGATTTTGATCGTCGTAATATTACCGTCTCTTACTAAAAAAAAAAAAAAACAATAGATACAAAGAGAGAGAGAGAGAGAGAGAGAGAGAGAGAGAGAGAGAGAGAGAGAGAGAGAGAGAGAGAGAGAGAGACTTTAAAACTGTCCCCAAATTATCCCTACTCCCCCATCCCCCTCTCGTCTCTCGCGTGCGGCCAGATGGTACAGTGACCCAGGTTCTCATTTGGTGCCGGGTTAACGAAGGTAAGGCAGGGGAGGACGCTACTTTATCTGCGGCAGGGGCAGGGTGGCAGGGTGGCAGGGGGCAGGGTAGGGCAATGAAGAGGAGTGGGGGACGGAAGGCAGGGGAAGGCTATGAAGGGGAGGGGGAGGGATGGAGCAAGGGGGAAGGGCAATGCTATGAGGGGGAGGGGGAGGGGGAGGTGTGGGGCAGGGGCAAGGAAGGTTGAGAGGGAGTGGGGGCAGAGGCACGGGGGAAGGGTAAGAATATGAGAGGGAGGGGGGCAGGGGAAAGGCGGGGCGCTGCTTGACGATACTCCCTCATCAGCCGCTTTATGAGGTTGTGTGTGTGTGTGTGTGTGTGTGTGTGTGTGTGTGTGTGTGTGTGTGTGTGTGTGTGTGTGTGTGTGTGTGTGTGTGTGTGTGTGTGTGTGTGTGTGTGTGAGAGAGAGAGAGAGAGAGAGAGAGAGAGAGAGAGAGAGAGAGAGAGAGAGAGAGAGAGAGAGAATGATGATGGTAATGATGGTGGATATGAAGATGACGATTATAAAGAACATGCTGCTGCTACTGACAATGAAGATGATGATGATAATGATGATAATAATAATGATAATGTACGTCCGTTCTCCCTTCAACACATAAATAACACAATATAACAGCCCGTCGTTAAGCAGATATACAGTATAGTACGTTTTTTTTTTTTTTTTTAATTCTTAGCCAAACTGATAATCGTGAAAATCTGTAACACTGGAAGGCCAAGGATTTTGTTCAATATACTACAACTGCCTAATGTAAGTTGAAATAAAATGCAAAGTATGATATTCCCAGCCGGAGGTCAATATTTACGTCATGCCTTGTGATATATGAATTCCGTTTTCCTTCACTCCATCCTTTTGCAACTTTTCAACAACACATTTCACGCTTCACCCTCACAACGCCGGGCAAGCAAATATTACCACACATAAGCAAACACAAACGCAGAGAAACACAGGAATAATCTTCGTTCCAAACACACCAACAGCAGACAGAAAGCTCGCTAGACAAATGCACAGAGACGGAGAGGGCGAGTGAGACGGAGGGTGGGAGAGAGGGAGTGAGAGGGAGGGAGGGAGAGGGGGTGGAAAGCGGAACACAGCACGACAAACAGGAAGAGTGGATGAGAGGTTAAGTGGTGTACAAGTAAGTGAGAGTAAGTGGTATTAAGTGAGAATGAGTCAGAGTGAAAATGAAGTTACAGAGGGTGCGGGTGAAAATGAAGTCTAAGGGTGTGAAAGTGGACGCTCAATTAAGTGGTGGTAGAGTGAATGAGAAATGAGGTAGTGCGAGGGTGGAAGTGACATGACGCGGTGCAAGACTGGAAGTGATATGAGCCAGTGCGAGGGTGGATGTGAAAAAAAGTGGTGCAAGAGTGCAAGTGAAATTAAGGGTCATATTCTAAGTGGCTCTGAGGAGCTCGTAACACTTCATCCTAAGCGACTTATTTGGCAAGTTACATATGCAAATCCTCTTGTAATTGTGCAAGTTACATCTGAAAATCCTCATGTAGCCTAGTGTATCTATACATTCTCTGGTTTCCATGTAGGTTGGGTCAGTAACATTCAAGAGGATAATAAGGTGAAAAAGACAAAAAGAAATCGGTTAAGAGGGCTGTCACGAAAGCTCTGAATGCAACTAGTGGGTGATAGTGGTGCAATTGCAAGGAAGGAAGAATAAGAGTGGAAATGAGTGGAATGAGTGTGGAAATGGGTGGAATGAGGGTGGAAATGAGTGGAATGTGGGTGGAAATGAGTGGAATGAAGGTGGAAATGAGAGAAATGAAGGTGGAAATGAGTGGAATGAGAGTGGAAATGAGTGGAATGAGAGTGGAAATGAGTGGAATGAGTGGAAATGAGTGGAATGAGTAGAAATTAATGGAATGAGTGGAAATGAGTCGAATAAGGGTGGAAATGAGAGGAATGAGGGTGGAAATGAGTGGAATGAGAGTGAAAATGAATGGCATGAGTGTAAATGAGTGGAATGAGAGCGGTAATGAGTGGAATGAGAGTGGAAATAAGTGGAATGAGTAGAAATTAATGGAATGAGAGTGGAAATGAGTGGAATGAATGGAATGAGTGGAAAGGAATGGAATAAGAACGGAAATGAGTGGAATGAGAGCGGAAATGAGTGGAATGAGAGCGGAAATGAGTGGAATGAGAGTGGAAATGAGGCTTAGTGGTGTGAGTGTGAGCCAGCAAGAGAAAATGAAGATGAGAGGTGCGAGTATGAGACACACTAAACAGGTAGCAGTGTGAAGGTGATGCAAGTGTGAGCAAGAGGCAGCGGAACATAGGCGAAAGTGACACAAACTGGCGTGAAAGTGAGCGAGCGTAGGTGATGTGGGGAAGCTGGCGTGAAAGTGACCCTAAGTGAGTTAAGTATTAGTGAGATACAGTGGATGTAAAGTGAGCAGACTGCGTGGCGTGATACAGGAGTGAGTTTGGAAGTAATGAGCACAAGTGTAAAGTGGGTCAAGTTGTATGTGTGTGTGTGTGTGTGTGTGTGTGTGTGTGTGTGTGTGTGTGTGTGTGAGAGAGAGAGAGAGAGAGAGAGAGAGAGAGAGAGAGAGAGAGAGAGAGAGAGAGAGAGAGAGAAACATATACGCAACAAAAACTGAAACTGAAACAAACGAGACCCAAAGAGAGTGAAAGATAATGAGAGTGAGTGAAAGAGTGACAGTGAGCGAGAGAGTGGGTGAGAGTGAAAGAAACTGACAATGAGTGAGAGAAAGTGAGACAGCAAGAGACACATGACCTGCCTGCATGCAATGACCCGGGCCGGCCAGCTAATTACAGGCCTCAGTCAGTGGGTGAATAATGTAACCCTGGCTGATATGGACGAATGTGTCTGTCAGTTTTATAACGAGATATTAAGCCCCTCCACTTCATTACCTGTAAACACGCGTAGGATAGTTACCCCGCCAATCACTCGACACACACACACACACACACACACACACACACTACAGTAGTCTGTCTGTCTGTCTGTCTGTCTCTCTCATACACACACACACTTTCTCTCTCTCTCTCTCTCTCTCTCTCTCTCTCTCTCTCTCTCTCTCATGCCGCAGGTCGTCGGGAACAATTGAAGTGAACAAAATTGAGCAAATTCCTTTACCTGGACAAGTTACATTCGGAATAACAGATCTGGAGAGAGAGAGAGAGAGAGAGAGAGAGAGAGAGAGAGAGAGAGAGAGAGACTGGGTGATTAGATATTATGCATTACAGAAAGTAAATTTAAGCGTGGAGGAGGAGGAGGAGGAGAGGTAGTGACAGAGACAAGCAGACAAAAACGGATGTGGTGGGAAGTACAGGAGGGCCGAATCAACCGAAGTGTGGAAGTGACTGGTCGACCAAATGAGTAAGCTAGAGGGCAGGCAGGCTGTCAGTTGCGTATGGTTAGGCAGGGACAGGAGAGAGGACGTGAAGGATAGGAGTGAGGGCTTGGAGGTGAGGACAAGAGGGTGAGGTATAGAAGTGAGGACTTGGAGGACAGGGAATGGAATGAGGTATTGGGGTTGAGTGCGTTAAAGGTAGATGTGAGGGAGTATGGGATGGGAATGAGGGCGGGAAGGACAGGGATGAGGGCGTGAAGGACAGGGATGAGGGCGTGAAGGAGAGGGGTGAGGGCGTGAAGGAGAGGGGTGAGGGCGTGAAGGAGAGGGGTGAAGACATGAGGGGAACTGAAAAGTGAGGTGAGGAGGAAGTACAGTAGATGAGAAGCGGCGACGAAGATGGAGACAGAGTTGAAGGCGTGAGTTGCGGGCGTGCGGGATTAGGGCGAGTACGTGAAGGGAATGAATAATTGGGACAGAGAGACAGTGGGTGCGTAGGGACGGAGGAGATGGAGACAGGGATAGAGGTAAGGGCGTGAGGGATAGAGAAGCGGGAGTGAGGGATACGGGTGAAGTCGTGAGAGGTGTGAGAAAAGGGAACGAAGAGTGTAGATGGCAGAGGCGTAAAGGATGAAGACAGAATGAGGTTTTTGTCAAGCTGATTCCACAGTTTATTTCTTTGCATCTCAGTGAAAAGAATCCCCAGTGTGGTAAGCTTCAATGAGGAGGTATAGGGCACACTAAGAATTCCATGGTACCCGTTCTTGTAATGTTTTTTGATAATCGTTCGTGCGCTTGCCACCATCACTCTTTATTTGTGTGGAAGTGGAAACTGTGAAGTGATAATTTTCGTTGGATGGCATCGTAATACTGAACAACAAGTGTGGAAGTGGACAGAGTAGGGTGTTGGTGGGAAGTGAAGAAAGTTTGAATATTACTGGACAAATGAAAAGGGGGGGGGGGAAATGTGCAGAGTAATATGAGTCTGAAGTAAATGTTTTGGTTTTTGTTGTGCCTGAAGGCTTTAAGAAGAAACACTATTGCGGTGATGGTTGGAACTGGAGAAGTCGTGGTCATTAACAGCAGAAGTAGACTATACAGTAAAATGATTCTGTAAGGAGACTGCTGCTGTAAAATTAAAGAAACGCAAAGTGGAAACGCAACTAGCACTGAGAAGGAAAACCCATCGGTGCTACGTATGGAAGCTTGTGGGAAAAAAAAAAAAGTTCGTAATGTGTGCTCAATGTCCACAGAAAAAGGGAGGAATCGGTGAAATAATGCGAGAACTGAGAGCAAAGAAAAGTGACGACTGAGGATGGGATGAAGAACAAGGGTGACGAGGCGGAAAAAAATGGTGTAGCAGAACTCATCGGCCCTAAATATGGAAACCTGCGAAAAGGGTTGTAATGTTTGCTCAATGTCAACATGGAAAAAACAAGCGATTGGTGAAAGAACAAGAGTTGAGAGCAAGGAAGAGCGATGAATGAACTGAGGATGTAATGGAGAACAAGGATGTTGAGGAGGAAGAGACAGGTGCAACACAAGATAGGATAGAAATATAATTTAGCAAAGCATAATATATAATATGAAAAGATGGGGCAACTAATAAAGGAAAGGAATCGTAAAGCCTGAAATAAAGCATTGAAGAATAAAAGTTCCATTTATCTGCTGCATAGTGAAACATTACCATAACATATTCCGTCAGTGTTGTGAAAAGCAACGCAATGGTAGTCGGTGGGGGTAAAAGAATTCATAGCCCGTATCTTCGACATCTGATGAGACTTTCAAGCACCTCATCTTTAGCGATTTATTCTCGATAATATACACCGTAGTACTCCTTCATGTTACTTATGCCTTATTAATGCTGAGACAGACTTAATCAATATAAGACATAAGAAGAAATAAGCTCGTATGGAAGAGGTGTTATAGATTTTCACATTAACATAGCCTAAATTTTCGTCTGATTGCAGCTCATTTCACGAAACTAAGTGGCAGCAAAAGACAATACTATGGCTCTACACCCTTTCCATAGCAGTTCTTCCTAAGTGGCACCATATTCTAGTACTAATCTACAACTCAGCATAGAGGATGGTGAAGCGACAATCTTAAGCCAAGTTGGAGTAAAATGAGTATAGGGAGCCTCACTGACTAACTGGAATACATCGGGGGGACGCTGCATGAAGATCGAGACTCCAATACTCTATCACCAGGAGAAATATGCTTTGGCTGAATAAAATAGACTGACGGTAGCAACATCATAATTCAGAGTTGTTATCGTCTTGAAAGGGTTCACGAAAATTATTGTTCACCCAGCCATTAGCAAGAGACACTCATCGGATGAATGAAATTGTATGGAGCCAAAAACAGAGCAACAAATAAAAAATAAATAGAAATAATAAATAAATAGAACTGTGCAAAAACTAACTAGGAAAGACTGCAGAAAGAGAAAGTAAATAAATAAAACAGAACACTGCTAAAACTACAGAGAGAGAGAGAGAGAGAGAGAGAGAGAGAGAGAGAGAGAGAGAGAACGAAAATAATAAAATAAATATACAAGATTATGCAAAACAGAATAAGACCAGCCCCACAGTACCCCTTTAGTAACCCCTCGAGGCGTCAAACCGCCGAAAAGAACGCCAAGAAAAGCGAAAAACCTGAAAAAGCTCCTGTGTGCCTTTGTGGGGCGGTGGAGCGAGAGAGAGAACAAGAAGGCTGGTGGAGCATTGTGGAGCGGGCTACTGGTAATGCAACCGGGGTGTTATTGTTGTTAGTGTGGACCTGGTGGGGAGGCAAAGAACCTGTCTATTACTGTTTTTTGAGAGAGGGGGAAGGGTGAGACGGCAATGAATTACTAAGATGGGGATTAAGGAGAGGAAGTGGTGATTGAATATGTTATGGAAGTGGGGATTCATTACGTTAGGGAAGTGGGGATTCAGTATGTTAAGGAACCGAAAAAAAAAAAAAAAAAAAAAAAAAAAAAAAAAAAAAAAAAAAAAAAAAAAAAAAAAAAAAAAAGATGCTTGGGACGTTCGTGGCCATATATCAAAGCAATTCTTTGTTAAAGCATAGATGGCACAGATGACTGGTGGCAAGGATGGCAGGGAGGGTGGCAGGGATGGTAGTTAGGGTGGCAGGAATGGGAGTTATGGTGGCAGGGATGGCAGGAAGGGTGGCAGGGATGGCAGTGGTGGCACGGATGCAGGGAGAGAGAAACACGTGGAGTGGTTGAGTCAACATGGACTCTGAAATTGCGAGGGACAGGATTAGCAAATAGCGCTGGGGATTATGCAGGATAAGCCAGGGAAGGGCTGGAATTAAGAGCCAACCACTTCACTACCATGATCTTAAAATTCATTCTTTCTGCTACCAGGGAAAGGTCAAACTGAGAGCATTCTGTAACCTTTTTGCTCTACCTTGGCCTATGACTGCCCTCCCTCCATCTTGAATGTTTAGTTGTAACAGGAGATTAACAGTAATGATGCCAGCCAGGAAGTGCAAGGGAAAAGATGCAAAGCCACATTATTGTCTTTTTCTGTCACTGACCTGTATGAAATAAGCTACAAATGGACAAAAATCTGAGTGGTTACTAAAAAAAAAAAAAAAAAAAAAAAAAAAAAAAAAATAAGTAGTGGAGGGGGTGTCCAAGGACGTACGTAACCCCTCGCTTGAAAATTTTATCCGAGTTAAATCACGCCATCTTCAGACACGAAGATTAATATAAATAAAAATATCATCGGACTGAAAATATTAACATCACCACCAATACAGCTTCTTAAATATTCGTTTATGCTGCCGCCAAACTATTTTATTTCAGATTATTCGGGTACCCGGTGTCTCTCTCACGCTGAAAAAAGTCGTCTGGAGTTGGCAAAATTAAAATTCAAGTCTTACATATATATATATATATATATATATATATATATATATATATATATATATATATATATATATATATATATATATATATATATATATATATATATATATATATATATATATATATATACTGTATATACTTGTATATATATACAGTAGGTTGATACTGTATATATATATATATATATACAGTAGGTTGTAAAACAGCAATAATAATAATAATAATAATAATAATACAATTAGTATTATTATTTTGGTAGGTTGGGGCGCTCACCATCCATTCACTCGATGTAGTGCTGCTCTCGGGTGTCTGCCCTTTCCTCTCCTCCCTCCTCCTTTCCTTCCATCCTCTTCTGTCTTTCATTCCTTTATTCTTTCCTCTTCCTTCTGCCTACGGGTGACTATACGCTCCCTCTTCTGTCTTTTGTTCTTTCTTTCCACTTCCTTCTGCCTGTGGGTGACTCTACACTGTGTGACAAGCCTAATGGTTTCCTGTACACCAGGAAACCATATACTACGCGGGGTGGTAACCATATAACCAAATTTTGGAGCCAGGTGGTTTAGTGGGTAATTACGGCGCTCCAATCGGATTGAGCCGGTGAAGGTTTATGTCCAAGAGGTCGTTGTTTTTTTTTTTTTTTTGCTCACATAATGCCACTCAGGGATGAGTGAGGCTGGTCACTCTTATCTTAAATGTCAGGACCAACTTGCCTAGCCCCGGGCTCCTACGCTCCTCACGGGGCAACGTAGGATTGGATGATGGATGGATAATAAGAACAACAATAATAATAAAATAATAATAATAATAATAATTATTATTTATTATTATTATTATAATTATAATATACAGGACTTAAGTTTAACGCACCTCGTGTGTCAAATTCCTAACTTTTGTCAAAGTATAAGTACACATAAACACTGAAAGACGTATTGTGAAAACAGCAAAATAAGTGTTAGCAGAATTTTAAAATATCCAAATGGTCCATTAGATGTGACATTTTGCTTGTGTGGCCTCATCCTGTGGCCAACGTTCAGCCTTAGTTCAGATTTGGTCTAGACAATTCTTTGTCAACACACACTTCGGTATAGAAAATGAATTTCTGGTGACAATTACCGTGTGAAATTTTTATGGTTCAAGTGGTGTCCGGGAGGGACGGAGGCAAATATCGCCGACGGAGGGAGAGCTAATGTACATCTGCGCGACAAAGAGAAAAAAAGAAAAGGATTCTTCCGTGGTGTTCAATACAGCATTGTATCTACGTTAAATATACTGTGGTACTTACAACTTGGTGGTACTATGACACAAGAATGCAACATACCTGCAAATAGAAAAGTATAATTAATAAAAAGAAAGAGTTATTATATACTTGTATGAAAACTTACTGACAACAACTACTATCACATTATATATATATATATATATATATATATATATATATATATATATATATATATATATATACACACACACGATAAAAAAAAAAAAGTATCGGTGCACATTTGGCCCGAAACAATTTGACGCAACGGACGATGGACTCTAGAAATGATGATTTTCGCCCTTGTTGTCAAACATGCTTACATAAGTATGTCATTACATAAGTATGTCAATGATAGGTTTCTCATGACAACATATGGTTGATATTGTTACAGGATGTGTATTCAGATGAAAATCATTGAATTTTCCAAGTACTACTCAAGCTATACTGATCATTTCGGAGATCATCGTACCCCTCCTGCGCGATATATATATATATATATATATATATATATATATATATATATATATATATATATATATATACCGCGTGTATATACAGTTATAGATGGGTAAACAGATACATGGACAGACAGATATAGATATGCACAGCTTTGACGCGGTTTGGTCAATCACTGTACACATACTTTCATACTTTTATGTCTATTATTATTACCACAATATATGAAACATAACTGATCAACGATATCTTCAATCAAAAAATACTCATGGTGTGTTCCGTGGTCTTAAAGCCGCCAATATATTTACAATTCTTGCCCATGATATATGACCTTGACATTTAATTTCTAAGTCAAATTTTAGTTAGACTATTTCATGGCAAATATGTGTGTATCTATAGAAAGTGATAGAAAGTGATAAATTCTGACGTGTATTTCTTTGGGGCCATTTTCACTGGAGGTCATCAAGGGAATCACAACAGGAGAGGGGGGGGGGTTACACAAGAGAGTCAGTTGGGCTCTATATAATTCCTTCCTGACGCTTATTAGTATCCAACTATTCATTTAGGTGAAGTTTGATTACAGAGAGATAATCAAGTTACAAGTGAGACATCCCTAATCTAAGTACTGACTGACGCTCACTTTGGTCAACTCTACATGGCAAGTTAATCAACCCCTTTAATACGATGGTCCTCCCTTTTACATTTTTTTCCCTTGCTATCTCCAAGTAATTTGCTGAAGACAATAATTTCGTCTGGAAGTAACGCCTGGCCTACAACTGACGTCTCTCCATGTTAAATGCTGGGTGGTAAATAAGAGATTAACACTAGAATAATGCTAGTCACGAATAAGCACCACGGAAAGGTCGCAGAACCTTAGTTTCGTCTTTTTCTGCTACTGTGCTACGTGAAATAAGCTGCAAAAGGACCAACCGGATCAAAACTGTCCGAGTCACAGCGTTAACACAAACAGACACACGCCGGGTAAAACCATGAATTCCAAGCGTCATCTCCAGCACGGACATAAAAAAAAAAAAACAAAACTAAGATGCCATGCACAAAGGTGATACCGCTGAGAGAAAAATGCCAATCACATTAATTTGATGACAAGTAAAAGTTCGGTTCAGATATATATATTGTCGTGAGAAGCTGCCGAAGACATAATTAGGTGGTTTAATATCAAGTTGCCAAGAATCTGTATGTAAATGATGCTTCAGTTGCGTGGCATTTAATTCATGTATCGTGGAAGCGGGGAGTAAATGGAATGAGGGGAGAGGAGGGGGTCGAAAGTGGGGGAGGGGTGGAAGTAAGAGGGGACGGTGGAAGGGGAGGGGTGGAGGAAGGTGGGCCGGCTTGTCTCTGGCACCTGTTGACTCCAAGCTCGACACAGACGCTCTTGAGGAGGGGTGCCATGCTCAGGTGTGTGTGTGTGTGTGTGTGTGTGTGTGTGTGTGTGTGTGTGTGTGTGTGTGTGTGAGAGAGAGAGAGAGAGAGAGAGAGAGAGAGAGAGAGAGAGAGAGAGAGAGAGAGAGAGAGAGAGAGAGAGAGGCCACAGTCTGTTAATGTGTAGTCAGCGAGGCCTTCCTTTGTCTCCTCTGATTTGTGTCCCCATTTCCGGATTACCATGAGTCAGGGTGGCAGTTACGAGGCTGGCTTAGAGTGGCCTGGTGGAGTGGGGTGTCTGGCGGGTGGCTTGGAGTGGAATAGTGGCTTGGAGGATGTATATAGGGTGGCTTAGGATGAATGGATAGATGAAGTGGAAATCCGCAGGCTGAGTTTGCGTGAGAGTGACTTAAGCCCGTGTTCTCGTCAATTAAGGAAGCTCCCTAACACCATTTCCTAGGCGATTTATTTTGTTTTTTTACACCTTACTACCCTCTTCTGTGTTACATAAGTCTTTCGATATCGCTACACTCTAGATACTTAGCCTAATGTACGTAGGGATATTAATCACTCATATCCAAAAATAAATCGCTTAGGAAGAGGTGTCAGGGAGCTTCCTTACCTGACGAGAATACGAGCCCTAGAGTACGCTTCCACGGAAATTATTACAGTCGTTTTAATATCTAAATAATAGAGTACAGCAAAATAAAGTTTGGAGAGTGGCTTGGAGCGGAATTATAATTATTATTATTATTATTATTATTATTATTAATATTACTACTACTACTACTACTACTACTACTACTACTACTACTATTATTATTATTATTATTATTTGTAGCTTACCCCTTCAATCCAGTGACGCATTTTTAGCTTATTTTTGCTGCTGTTCTTCTGATGATTTTGTGAAACAGATGAATAAAATAAAAATTTCACTCCTCTCCTTTACTACGTGTCTCTCGTAAGTTGGTTAATAAAGTCAGAAAGGAGAAAAATAAAATAGAAAATAGGGCATCGGACTGAAGGAGTTGAAGTGGATGTGGTGGCTCTTTGAGGAGTGACAGTGAGTGGAATGACTGCAGGGTGGAGAGAGCCTGCAGACTGGATCAGAGTGGAATGCCGGAGTGGAGATGTGGCGAGGGAGAGTGGAACGCCAGGGAGGAAATGTGGTGAGGGAGAGTGGAACGTCGTGGTGGAAATGTGGAGAGTGGAACGCTGAGGTGGCAATGTGGTGAGGAAGAGTGGAACGCTAAGGTGGAAATGTGGTGAGGGAGAGTGGAACGCAGGGTGGAAATGTGGAAGAGCACCAAGTCAGTGGATTTTCTATCAAGGGAACGTAATGAAAACTGTGGATGAAATGTCAGGTGGAGGACGGACAGCCTAATATCACACACAATAGGATGGGTGGATGCTGGCACTCCACTTCTCCACCTCACGAACCACCCACCCCCTCCACACCACAACCTACTGCTCCCTAACACCTTTTCGTAACCGATTTATTTTTGGATTCGGTAGGCTAATATCGTTTGGTACGTGTATGGCTATGTTTGAAGGATTTACATAACACAGAATGGGACAGTAAAGTGTAATAAGCAAAATAAATCGCTTAGGTAAAGGTGTTTGGGACCAGACGAAAATATGGGCCTAGGATTACATTAGGGAAAAATACAAGGCTCCTGTAACAGCTTGTATGCCTGTAGCGTGTGCCTTGTGTTCTGTATTTTTTGTGTATTGTATTTTACGTGTTGCGTGTGTTGTGTTGAATGTGTTGTATGCGTTTTAGTGTAGCCTATGATGTGTATGTTCTGTTATAGATAGTGTATGTACACTGTTGTATGTGTACCGTGTGCTTTGTTGTATGCGATGTGTTGTAGGCTATGTGATGTGCTGAATGTGCTGCATGTGTTCTACTGTATGTGGCGTAGTGCTGCACGTGATTTATGTGTTCTGGTGCATGTGATGTATGTGTTCTGCTGTATGTGACGTATGTGTTGTGTTGCATGTTAGGGAAATACTGTCATAGCTATATCTTACGTACAGTCGCGGACACAAATACTGATCCACCTCTTGAGCGATAATAACGAAACACTGACCGATGACTTTCTAATCCCAGTAATACAATCTTTGAAAGGCAACATGATTTTTCACAACATTATGCAAATATTCATACCTTTTCGACTAAATAACGATATTAATGTTCGCTACTCTTTCGTGATAGATTGTACGCTAATAATGGATGCCTATGTTTAGCGCAATAGATATTCTCTCTCTCTCTCTCTCTCTCTCTCTCTCTCTCTCTCTCTCTCTGCAAGATCCTTGTCGCGTTACTATGGCAACCTCTGATGCCGACACGCCAGCTTAACCCATTTTCCCATACATTCTCTCTCTCTCTCTCTCTCTCTCTCTCTCTCTCTCTCTCTCTCTCACACACACACACACACACACACACACACACACACACACACACACACACACACACAGCCTCAGGGACTAAAAAACTGGCACATAATCGTGAGCGGCGGACAACACAAGCGTTATTTATGAGCCTCCTGACCATCCATCTCACCCTGGCCGTTCGTCCTAATGGCATGTTGGTCTTCCGTCAGGCAGGATGGATGGTAGTATTGCGTCACCGCCACCTCTCGTCTCAGCAACAGAGGAGAAAGTGTTTGTAAGAAAGTCTGGGTGATTCTATTGACGTGGACTGACTAGCACCGCTGTCAATCTCACGCTGTTTCTTCACCATCATCATCATCATCATCATCATCATCATCATCATCACATCTTTCAAGAGCATACGAGAAACTGACTGTTCTTGTTGTTAGGTAAATTTATTGACCCGAATCGGCTACTGTTGCTCTCTCATTGGTTTGTTTCATCATCATCATCATCGCTACTTCAATGGTCGTTCCTTCTCTGAACTGTCTGCTTGCATCCCTCCACCTCTACGGAGGGCGCACAGCCCCCGTCTAGCAACAACCTCTCATCCCTTTTGTGTTCAACTCCCTAATACAAGAATTAACCGTTACTCCCAGTCCTTCATATATGTATGCAACAGGTCAACTCTGGAACTGTCTTCTTCTAGCTGTATTTCCTACCTAATGTTTAGGACCTCCAGTCTTTCAAACGCAGTGTCCAGGCATCTCGATATGAACAGATCTTGAATTTGACTCATTGTAATCTTGTTTTTGTTCTTTTTCTTGGAGGGAACTATCTTACGGGTTTTGGCCTTTGGTTCCTTTTCCCATGCATTAAAAAAAATAATCATCTCTTTCCTCCTCTTCCTCCTCCTCATCGTCATCATCATCTATAACCCCCGCTATTCATCCAACCCACCACCATCGTATATTATAATGGCGAGTTGGTCTTTGTTAGGCGAGGATGGATGGCACTTTGAGGGAGAGTCGCCTGTCACCTCAACAACACAGGAGAGAGTGTTGGTTCGTGTTGCTGGCTAGAACCACTGACCTCGATTCACTATCACTGCCGTCACTTGTATCATCATCACCTCCTCCTCCTCTTCTTCCTCTTTCTCCTCCCCATCATAATTACTACCCGGTACCAGCTCCTCTTTCTCCTCCTCACCACCACCATCTCCTTCCTATCATAGTCATTATCATTTCTCATCCTCGTTGTCGTTGTCCTCCTCCTCCTCCTATCATCCTCATTATCACCATCATCATCATCACAAAGCGCTCTGTCATATTACTGGATAAACCTTTCCCCCTGGCTTGACTAGGTACTACTGTCGTTCCCCGTGACTTGAGATCTTATTTCCTGAACTGAATATACATGTCTGCAGGTGAGAAGATTACACTTATATCAGACGCCAGGTTAATTAAGTGGTTGATTGCAGATTCCCTTCCCTTGGCATAAAAAATCAATATAGGATTCAGAGGTTAATTTGTCGTGTAAATCTCCGAAGATTGTTGGGATTCACGTAATTAACCTGCCATCTGAATTGCAAATTGCTTCCACCTCACATGGAACCACAACTACCTCCCCTCGCCCCCTCCCCCTCTCCTCTTTCCTACCCTCGTCTCCCCCCCTCCTTTTCCCCTCACTACCTTCCTTCACCCCGTTACTCCCGTTTCCCATCTCCTTTCCATTTCCTTCCCCTCCTCTCTCATCATCTCACTTCCCCTCCCTTCCTTTACCTCAGCTTTCCTCCCTTCCCTCTCTCCCTTCCCCTCCTTTTACCTTACCTTTCTTACCCTCCCTCTCCCCCTTCCCCTCCCTTTATCTCACCTTTCCTACCCTCCCTCTCCCCCTTCCCCTCACGTCATCACCTAGGGGCGTATTTTCGTCCGCTCCCTCGCACCTCTTCCTTTTCAGCCTATGATAAAATACACTGATATTATCTTGTCAGTTAATTTTACTATCTATGTTTGTGCTGGGGAGGGATATCTTCACGTGGTGGCACCGATATAACCTGGCGGAGGAGCTGCCAGGTTATATGAACGTCAGCTACCTCTCTACCCCCGAAAGGAGGATGGTAGAAGACAGAATGGGAGCTTCAACCTGCACTCTACCGGGTTCATATTTAGAGCCGGGGGCCACACACACACACACACACATACACACACACACGAAGCCATATGTGTTGATACCATAAAGACATAACCTTAAAAATATTGACCCTCTCATGATGAGGACAGCTCTGGAAGATGAGGACAGCTCTGGTAGACTAACAGATTATTTTATTCGACTGGTTAAGAGAAATGAAGCCTAAGTGTATTAATACGGGTACAATTGACCCTCTGGATGTCAATGATTACAGCACTGGACATAATTATTAGCTTTCTCTCTCTCTCTCTCTCTCTCTCTCTCTCTCTCTCTCTCTCTCTCTCCGCCGGACAATTTCTATTATTTTTCCCAGTTAACGCCAGAAGATTTCATTCTACTAAGAGCAAGTCCAGGGAGCTTAAGTGTTAAAGTTTAATATCAAACTAAATCGCTAAGGAACAGGAGATGTGAAGCCCTCCCAGTCCCACGAGAAAACGAACCTGAGCTCACTAGTCTCACTCAGATCACGTCATTACTGGCACGTCACTTTTCTCAATTTCACCTTGGTCTTTTTTTTTTCCAAACAGTTTAAGACTTTTTCCCGCACCTTCCTGGTAATCAAAACTTCCCCACTTTCAATTTGAGGTAGAACTTTCTCCACTTTGTGTCTGATTTATTGCTTCCTACGATTCTCTTCTCCACTTTGGACCCCCCCCCCCGCCTTTTTTTTAAATCTGTGTTTTTAAATCCCTTTCCCATTTTCATATCTTGTATCTTGTTTTAAAATTCTTTTCTATTATACGTCCGTAATTTTCATGTCACAAAAGACCTTCTCTTATTTAAAACCCATATAATATTTTTAGATATTTGTTTTTCAGATTCCTTTGAACATCTAACTTGAGTCCCGTTCTTTCAACTTCTTACACCTGAAGGATGTTTCCAAACTTCTACTCCCCTCCCCCTCTCTCTCCCTCTTAGTGTGTGTGTGTGTGTGTGTGTGTGTGTGTGTGTGTGTGTGTGTGTGTGTGTGTGTGTGTGTGTGTGTGTGTGTGTGTGTGTGTGAGTAATAAAACACCTTAGAACTTGACCTATCTACTTTCTATCTGACACTAGATTGTATTTTGATTTCTTTACTTATTTTGTTAGTTTCCATAGGACGCCTTCCACTTAACTGACCTTACTTTTCAATCGACACATCCCTTAGCTTCCCCAATAATATAGGTACATACATACATTCTCTTCGTCTAAGGAGGTGTTTTGATTCTTATTTAACTCTTTAGCTTCTTCCAAGACTTCATCTATTCCTTTTGCCTGAGTTAATAATTGAATTCTGACATATTAGCGCTCTCTCTCTCTCTCTCTCTCTCTCTCTCTCTCTCTCTCTCTCTCTCCCTCACTCTCTCTCTGATCTTTGTCGCGTTACTATGGCAACCTCTGATCCCGACTTGTCCCATATACCCATACATTCTCTCTCTCTCTCTCTCTCTCTCTCTCTCTCTCTCTCAATTTATAGAGAGGGAGGGAGGGAAGCAATGAAAGGGGTGGAGGGGTGGGAGGTGTAACTATCTCTCATCAACAGAGGTGATCCCCTCTTCCTCATCTTCCTCCTCTCACCTTCTTTCCTTTCCTCCTCCTCTCATTTTTCCTTCACCCATCTTTCCTCAATCAAATATTCCCCTCTTCACCCTTCCTCATCCCCTCTCTCCTCCTCCCCTACTTTCTCCCTTCCCTTTCCCCCTCGTCTGTTTCCCTTCTTCTTCTGTCTCCTTTCCCTCTCTCTCTCTCCTCCTTATCCCTTCTCTCTCCTCTCCCCTTTTCCCCTATTCCCCTACTTTCTCCTCTCCCTTTCTCCATTTCCCTTCTTCTTCTCTCACTCCCCGTTCTTTCCTCCTTCTCTCCCTTTCCCCCTCCAAATGCCCCTTTCCTTCATACCCTGTTTTGTTTCTCCTTCCCTCCCATACCTCTCTTTATTCACTGCCTCCCTACATCTGTTGCTCTCCCCATTGCCTCCCTCCTTCCCCGTCTTCTCTCCCCTCTTCTCCCTCCTTCCCTACCTCTCTCCTCCTCCTCCCTGTCCTTTCCAATCTCTCTCCTCCCTTCCTTCCTTCTCCATCTCTTTCTTCCTCTCCCTCCTTTCCTTTCTCCTTATTTCCTATTTTGGTAACATTCGCCCTTCTACTACACCCCCACCGCCTCCCCTACTTCTTTCTACTCCTCCCCTTCCACCACCTCGTCCTTCCATCTACCACTCCCTCCTCCTACCTCCTCCCTCCTCCCCCTTCTCCATCCCCCGACCCTCTCCTCCCTGCCATCTCCCTCGGTTATGGATTTTCAGTGTATTTCTGGAGGTGGTGTTGATATTCTGAAGTTACTTGCTCGCCCTATCATTTCTCCTCTCACAACTTGGCTGTTTTTCCATTTTTTCCTTCCAATACTTTTTTTTTCTCTTTATTTCTCCTCTCATTTTTGCCTTCTCTCTCTCTCTCTCTCTCTCTCTCTCTCTCTCTCTCTCTCTCTCTCTCTGTTTCTCCTCCCATATCTCCCTCTTTCTCTTTCCTCTCTCTCCTTCTTTCTTTTTCATTTCCATCTTCGTTTTCCTTTAACCCTTCCTCCTCCCTTTTTGCATTCTATCATTTTTTCTCTTTTCTCATTCTCAACTTTCTCTCTTCCGCTTCACTTCCTATTTCACCTCCACTTTCTCTCCATTTCCTATCCTCCTTTTCTCCTTTCTCTCCCTCTTCTATCTAACTTCTCCCCGCCCTCCTTTCCCCTTTCCCTCTTTCTTTCGCCTTTCCCTCTTCTATTCTCTTTTTCTCCTTATTCTACCCATTCTTGCTCTTCCCCTCTCTTTTCTTTCTCTTCTCCTCATTCTCCCCTTTTTTATTATGCTCTCTCTCTCCATCTCCCCTTCTTTTCTTTCCTTTATTCTCTCTCCCTTCTCTTCCAATATCTTCACTCTCTTCATTAACTCCCATCTTTTCTCCTCTCTTCTCAATATCTCTCCATACCTCCATCTCATTTCTAGCGTTTTTCCCTCCTCCCCAACTTCTCTCCTTACGTCCCTCCCTCATTCCTTCACCTCCTCATCATTCCTCCCTCACCTCCATCTCCTTCACATTCCTCATCTTTCCTTTCCCCTCCCCTCCTCGTCTCTTCTTCCTCTTCCCCTTCTTCCCCTCCTCTTCGCTTCATCCATTTTCTCTCCTCCCTCTCCTTAGCCCCCTTTCTCTTCCTCCTTCCCCATCCTTCACTTCCATCCCTCTCCACATCCTCTCTCTTCCTCCCTATCCACCCTATTCTATTCCCTTTCATTTCTTCTTTCCTCCGCCCTCACTTTTACTCTCCTCCCTCCCCCTCCCACCCATTTCAGTGGTCCATCTTTCCTGTACTCCCCACATCCTCCTCTTCCTCGTCTCTCCTACCCTCCTCCCTCCTCTTCTTCCCATTCACTCCCCCTCAATGTAATCCACCCCCTACCCTCCCCCTCTTCTTCCTTTAATCCCATGCTCTCCCTTCCTACCTACTGTACTCTCCCTTTCACCTCTCCTTCCTTCTCCTTTCCCCTTAGTTCCATCTATTAATCTCTCTCTCTCTCTCTCTCTCTTTCAACCTACCTACCCACCTAACTATCTATCTATCTGATTATTCTTATTATTATTCTTATTATTATTTATCATAATTACTACTGTATTACTATTATTTTCCATGAACCTTCTACCACACATGGAACAAAGCTCATTTCGTGTACTTTGTATCTGCTTATTTATTATTATTATTATTATTATTATTCTCTCTCTCTCTCTCTCTCTCTCTCTCTCTCACACACACACACACACACACACACACACACACACACACACACACACACACACCATGCCTGTCCTTACGTAACTTCATTGATTGGTTCCTGGTGACGTGGCCTGACCTCATCTGATGCTGTTGCCTCATCTTCCTCTACGTGTTCATGCTTCCCATTAATATTCCTTACCTTCATCATTTATTATTTTCTTGAACATTATCCTTACTCAACAACATCACTATTATTACCCCCCCGGGGCGGGGCTCGGGGACTTGTATCCTTTTCACTCGGTTTATCTGTCTGTTTGTCTGTCTTAACTTTACGCGAAAACTTCTGGTGCGATTTTGACTAAAATTAATGGGATGATGGGGTATGGCCTACTGATCTTTAAGTTTTGGGCCACATTGGGCCGAGGCCCAGACTAGGCCCCAGAAAATGTAGAAAAAAAAAAAAAACGGGATGGGTGAAAATCGTTTTCCGCCATATATTTCAAATTCGTCATAATGACATGAAACCAACACCTAAAGATGCATCTTTCAAATCTGCATCCTATAACATGCCTCAATATATTAGGGGGGTCACCAACCCACAGTTAGCGATAGGGGGATCACTGTCAGGTGGGTCGGGCCTAAAATATCAGATGGGCATAAAATCGTCAATTTTCATTCGATTTCCTCTAAATTTGATATGCGACATCTTTGACTAGCTATCCTGTTGAGTTTATACGTCAGGACTAGAATGATTGCCGGAGACGGGTTCGCTGTGCTTTGGCACAGCTTCTCGTTTAGATTGATTTTACGCACGATTAACTTAAACAGGTCTGAACGGAAATAAGTGTAAATTGAGGAAGACTTTAACTGAGAGATAAACTTGTAATTTTCTCAATTATTAATAAAAGTATGGTGTTCTTCTGATCATCATCATCATCAGCAGCAGCAGCAGCAGCATTATTTTTATGATGATGATGATGATTATTATTATTTTTATTATTATTATTATTATTATTATTATTATCATTATCATTATTATTAATATCATTATTTCTTTACAACTATAGGCCTCTCAAAAAAAAAAAAAAAACTACCAGTACTCTGCAAAAAAAATCAACGCAATGTACTGGAAGTCAACCAAAACATTTTATTTTTATTTTTTTCCTTTTCTTTCCCTTTTTTTTTTTTGTTGTTGTTTGAGTAAGAGGAAGGTGATTCATGTCAAGTTTCTCCCCTACAGAGTCGGTCTACCTAAGGAACACCTGGGCTAAGTGATTAAGATTTGTGACCATACTGTACCTGGCTCCTGACGGTGAGAGGAGGAACTGTGGATCAATGTGGCTGACTAATGGGGTCATTGAGGGACACTGTACCTATTTGGAGGGTGTCTGATGCAATTAGAGAGAGAGAGAGAGAGAGAGAGAGAGAGAGAGAGAGAGGCACGGAAATATTTGTGCGTGATGGAATGTGAGTGAGTGAAGGCATTGGTGTGAGCGGTGGTGGTGGTGTGAATTAGATGGATCGACGACTATGAGTGTGTTGGTTAGTGAATAATGTATGGCATCCCCCTTACACACACCTAGACTGCATGAATATATCAGACTGCATGGAAATATTAAACTGCATGGATATAATAAATTGCATGGATATATCAGACTGCATGGATATATCAAATTGCATGAATACACTGCAGTAAATCTAACATCTGTGCTATGCTATCTTACATTAAACTCCTTTATTCTGTGGATTTATTTTCCCTCAAAATCGAAAACCAACGTTAAAAAAAAAACCACCCAAATTGAAGACGCACAATGAAGTCAAGATTAATTTTCACACTTTTTTGCCCCGCATTCTCGTCGGGTAAGGAGGCTCCCTAACACCTCTTCCTCAGCGATTTATTCTTGGATATGGCTGATTAATATAAGTTACCTATGTGGAGTATGGCGATACAGGAACGACTTATGTAACAAAGAATAGGGCAGTAGGATGTAACAAACAAATTAAATCGCTCTGGAAAAGGTGTTTAGGAGCTTCCTTAACTGAAGAAAATACGGAACAGGTCATAACAGTCATTTCCACAGCTCCAATGCAAACAAAATTGAAAACAGGACAAAAAACACGCAATCACAACAGCAGTGTCACGTTGCTGGACGGTAAGGCAAGGCCAAACACATCACACGCAACAACGATAGCATTTCATTAGCTCCGTCTCAGCATCCCGTCACATCCACTTCACGGCTTTGTTTCAGCTCTAAGTGACTTTTATCTCCTTCCCAAACTCAAGGATGATCTTCTATAATAACACTATAGTTCCACTGAAGAAAGAGAAACAACTGTCAGGAAGTAAGTAGGGGAAATAGGAGTATGCAATGTTACCGCGACCTCTTCATCAAGCTTCTTATCTCTGGCGGAAGTGGGTCAAGATGTTGGGCGATTATAAGGAATGTAAATCGGTAGAATAAAAGACCTTACTGCAAAATAACGCCACTGTTTTCTCGACCTCATGTAATAGAAATATGTGGAAATTGTGGGATTATTTTTTTATTTTTCATTTATCCCTTGTGTTTCTATTCTCAATTTCACACGTTTAAACTGTACTGAGATTAAGAAAGGAAGCTTGTCCTGAGGTGTGAAATAATGATCAGGTAACGTCTCTCTCTCTCTCTCTCTCTCTCTCTCTCTCTCTCTCTCTCTCTCATTAGGCATCCTTGACAAATTTATTTACTCCTCCCTGCCCACCCCATTACCCCGGGTCAAATCCACCTCTCTCTCTCCCATGCCCCTCTAGAAGTCCTTTTAATCTCTCTTTTTCGCCTCGGAACATCATCCTATATTATGAACACAGAGTCAGGGGGGATGGAGGTAATGGGAGGGAGGGAAGGAGAGTGAGAGGAAAGGGTGGAGAGTAAGAGGGGAGAGAGAAGGATGGAGGAATGGAGAAAAAGTTGATAGGAAAAGGAGAGAGAGAGAGAGAGAGAGAGAGGGGGGGGGGAACGGAAGAGACAGGAAGGGAGAGGGAGAGAGATGGGAAGAGTTTAGGGGAAGAAGGGAAATTGAACAGAAGATAAGAGGGAAAGGGACGGATGGAGAGAAGGAGCGAGAGGGAAGACTGGAGAGAAAGAGAGAGAGAGGGAAAGATCGGGAGAGGGAGGGCTGGAGAGAGGGAGGGAGAGGGAGGGCTGGAGAGAGGGAGGGAGAGGGAGGGCTGGAGAGAGGGAGGGAAAGGGAGGGCTAGAGAGAAAGACAGAGGGAGAAGGAGGGATGAAGAGAGGGAAGGAGAGGGAAAGAAACGTTTAGAGAGAGAATAAAAACTGAAGGAAGAAAACAGGGAGAGGGAGGAATGAAAGAAGAGAGTAAAGGAAGATGAGGGATTGTCAGAGGGAGGAGGAGAAGGAGAGAAGGAAGTTTAATAAGTGAGGGAAGGACGGAGGGAGGGAAGGGGTGAAGAGGAAGGGCCGAGAAAAGAAGGGGAAGGAAGGAGAAGAATGGTTAGAGAGGTATGTGGGATGAAGGAGGCAGGATGAAGTGGAAGGTTGGAGGGAGGGATGGAGGGAAGGAGAGAACTTAAAAGGATGGAGATAAAGGTGGATGATGAAGAGAAAGAGAAAATAGGTGGACGATGATGAGTGGAAGAGAATAGCTAGCAGAACAATGGTGAAAATGAGAAAAATACGAAAGAATATATAATTATGAAGAGAGATAAAGGGAGAAATAAAGATGAATGAAGGAGAGAATAAAGGACTTTGAGAGGAGAGGAGTACTAGTAAAGACATTAAAATATGAAGGAAGGAAGGGTAAGGCAGGATTAAAGTTAGCGAATAAAACCATAGGAGAAAATCTGAATGAGGAAAATAAATGTTGGAGAGGGCAGAAAATATGAGAGAGAGAGAGAGAGAGAGAGAGAGAGAGAGAGAGAGAGAGAGGTAAAAATGGAGATAGAGTAAGGGGGAAGTAGTGAGCGTGTGAGAAAGGGATAAGGAGAGGGAAAGGGAGATTAAAGCGAAGTATACATGACGGAGAGAGAGAGAGAGTGAAAAAAAAAAAAAGGGAGGATCAGAGAGGAGAGAGCATGGGCGGAAAGAACTCTGACATGACGAGGACTGCCAGGGAGAAAGGGAGCATAAAATTCATTCGTTCCTCCCTCTCCCTTTTTCTCTTTAGCTCCGACCCTTCCCTGCAATCTCCCTCGCTCTCTTTTATCTCTCTCTCTCTCATTTTCTTTTTCTCTCAGTCCCATTCCTAGAGTTGTGTGCAATATTTAAGCGTCCCTGATGCTGTCAGCCACTTCTCTCTCTCTCTCTCCCGTTCTATCTCCGTTTTCATCAATTTTTCTCTTCCTCTCTGCTTATTTCCTCCACGTAATTCTCTCTCTCTCTCTCTCTCTCTCTCTCACGGAAGGATCCAAGTAGGCAATTTAAGTCGCTGATGATAATGGTGGTAGTTGTGGTTAATGGATTTTGCGCATTTAATCCCTGCGGGCGGGATGGTGGTAGCGGTGGTTGCTGAGGAAAGGAGTGTGGTAGGGGTGGTAGGGACGATGGTAGTTGAGGTGGTTAGACGTGATACTGGTAGGTGTGGTCGTGATGGTAGTAGTTGTCATCAATGAAGGAGATGGTGTGATGGTGACAGCTGTGGTCGTTGGATTTGATAGTGGTTGAAGGAATAAGTTTATCCATCCATCCATCCATCCACCCACCCATCCATCCATCCACCTACTCATCTATACATCCATCCATCCACCTACTCATCTATCCATGTATCACTTTGTTTTACTTTCACCTTCACTTAACTCTACCAACTGCCATCCATCCACCCACCGTCTTCATCCTACACAAAGCAGAATTCGCCTTATTTCAAGAGTAAAATCAACCCACACATCTATCCGCACAGCATCTCTCTTATCCATCCATCCTCCCAGCCGTCCATTCATCCATCTACCCTTCCATCTATCCTTTTACTTCACTTTGTCTTCATCTTACTTAATGCACCATCCATCCAGCCACCCAACCATCCATCCTTTTTCTCAACTCCGTCTTCATCCATCCACCCATCCATCCATCTACCCAACATCCCAGAGCATCAACAATCCATCTAACCATCCATCCATCCATCCAGAATCTCAGGGCATCAACCATCCATCCATCCAGAATCTCAGGGCATCAACCATCCATCCATCCATCCATCCATCCATCGACCCAACATTCCACAGCCACCCATCCAACCCGTAAAATTCTGAGCGAGTTTGCCTTTCTTAATTACAAGGGAGGCGATGGAACTCCGGAGGCCCAGCTGAGGAGGAGGCCTGAAAGGGGAGGTAGAAGGGCTGGGAAGGAAGATGGGAGGGAGGGAAGTATGGAGGGAGGGAGGGAGGGGAGGGGGCAGGGAGGATGGAGCCAGAGAAATAAAACCTGGGATGATAAAAGTGAGCGAATGAGTGAGTGAGTGAGAGGAACAGCAGGATCCATAAGATGATGTAAGAGGAGGAGGAGGAGGAGAAGGGGGAGGAGGGGGAGGAGGAGGGGGGAGGAGGAGGAGGAGGAGGAGGAGGCGGAGGTGGAGGAGGAGGAAAAACTGGGATAAGAGAACAAGAGGAAAATTAACAGGAAGAAGAGGAAGAGAACTTTGATAAAGACGAGGGAAGAAGAGAAAAAGGAAGAGGAAGTGGACAAGGGTGAGCAAGTAATTGGGAGACTACAATGAAAACCTATGAGGGATTTTCAGAGTTAATGTAATTGGGTTGTTACTTCGATACTGCATCAATCCCCCCTCGTCATCACTTTTATACTCTATTTTTTGTCTTGCCACCATCATCATCATCAATTGTTATTTCGCTGCTTTGACTGGAACTATCTGACCTCTCCATAAAACAAACAGAGTAATCTAATTCTTCCTTTATATTATCTGCTTTTAGAGATTATCATAATTTAATTCAGTCAATATTTTTATTTGGACGGGCATACCGGCCAAAACTGAATTTGTAACACAGCCAACACAAAAATGGGTTTGGTACTAAATTTGATATCATAATTAATGTTCTCCCAGCCTCTCTCTCTATTCATTACACACACACACACACACACACACACACACACACACACACACAATCAGGCAAAACGTAACAAAACTAGAATGCTGCTGAGAAGGGGGCAAACCGCCAGCTTACGGTAGATTTCTTTTCACTCCAACGGCCTTGACCTTTAACCTATCACCTACATATTCGAAAGTCCCTAAATATGGTCAACAGATACCAACCTAGTAAATATGAGGTCTCTAAGTCAAGGTTATCAAAAGTTAGAACAAGCCAACACTCAAAGTCGTATTCTAGGTGACATGAAAGACTCCGTAGCATCATATTCTTCGCGATTTGTTACAGAACTATATTACACCTCGATAGTCTCTTCTGTCTCATTAATATATTTTAATCTTATTTACACCGTGCATTTCTAGTACCGATATTTTGCCTCAGTGTGATACAGAAGATATATTTACAGAATAAATCACAGAGGAAGAGGTGCTACGTAATCTCCTTTCCACTAAGAACAAGGGCCACAGTCTGAGCCAAAAACATGACCTTCCCCGCACAATGGCCGAAAAAATCCCAAATGCGGTGAGAAGTGTGCTTGGTGCTTGAATATCGGCTATCATCAATTATTCCCTTATCCCTCCGGCCATTTATCACATCTTGGTCATGTTTACTGCGCCCAACACACCGCCTATTGTCTCCGTCCTTCATCCCATCCATCCATCTATTCATCTATCCTTCCTTCATCTTTTATCCACCCATCTATTCACTTACCCGTCTGTATATCCATCTACCCATCCATCCACTCATCCGTATGTCAACACATCTCTACAACGGTAACAATCCATCTTCGTATCCATCCACTCGTCTGTCTATCCATCCATTCATTCATCCATGCACCCTCTTCTCCCATTCATGCACTCATTTCCTCATATCCATAAATCATGTAAGTATCCCACTAACATTCCCAACCCATCCATTCATCATCTACCCACTTATCCATCAATCCTCCCGTCCATCCACTAGCCATTCATCCATCCATCCACGCATTCATCCATCCACTTGTCCATCCATTTTATCATCCACCCATCTATCCATCTATGCACTCATCAAGCCATCCCCCCGTCCATTCACCCATTCCACCTGTCAATCCACCCACTCACCTTTCGACCCATCCATCCATCCATCCATCCATCCGTCCGTCCATCAATCCACCAATCCATCCAGCCAACCATTCATCCACCCATCCGCCCATCCATCCATTCATCCATCCCCCCATCCATGCATCCCCCTACCACTGGCATAAGTAAAACGTGGCACTGCTCAATAACGTATAGGAAATTGATAGGGCTGGGGGGCACGTTACGTAACATTGAGAATAACGGAAGAGAAAAAATAGCTCACATCGGATATCAATGAGTTATAAATCAATGAGTAACTCCGGGACAGTCTGTCTGTCTGTCTGTCTGTCTGTCTCTCTGTCTCTCTCTCTCTCTCTCTCTCTCTCTCTCTCTCGTAACCAAAGAGACAGAAAGGCTTTACAATATCATAAATCTAGCAAATCTTGTACTACTGCACACATTAATATCGGTTCATTCCTGACGATGAATAACGAGACTGTGAGCTATGACTTTCGGAAACCAGTGATGCGATCTTCGGAGGCCACAGAACTTTTCAGAATGTAGTGTAAGAGTTTCATAATTTTTAGACTACAGCGTGGATCAATATTTCTGTCCGCAACTGTACAAGGCCAAACCGTCCCATTTGAGGTTTTGATAGATGGAACAGGAAAAATACAGTTCCATGCACAAAACAGAAAAACTTTACAATGCAAAAACCTTACAATAACAAACATTACAATATAAAAAGTTTACAATACAAAAGGTTTACGATACAAAAGCTTCACAATACAAAAAGTTGACAAATACAAAAACTTTACAATACAAATAATTTAGACTCCACAATACAAAAACTTTACAATAAAAAAACTGTATATCCTATCAATGCAGTCTCGAAAGGCCTCAATAACAGTTTGGACAGAGGACCTAAAAAGACTGCAGCTTTATTTAAGGCAAGAGGGATATACTTTAAAAGGGATCTAGTAATATCCTAATTGTCAACAGCAAAGGGTCCTACTGATGGCTTGAACAACATAGAAAATAAAAAAAGATTCATACAGATTTTTACAGAATACTTTGCAATACGACGAAACATTATCATCACACGAGCTCTAAATATATCATCATATCATCTACATATACCTACCATCATCATACCATCTCAAAGTAATACCATCATACCACCTCAAAGTAATACCACCATCATACCACCTCAAAGTAATACCATCATCATACCACCTCAAAGTAATACCATCATCATACCACCTCAAAGTAATACCATCATCATACCACCTCCAAATATCATCATCGAGCCACCTCCAAATATTACCTTACCACATCCAAATATCATTATCATCATCATCATCATCATCATCATCATTATCATCACTAATCTTTTGTGGCTACAGTACCAAATGACCCAATGAAGCTCAGACAGACAGTATAGACAATTTCGAGTAGGGTAATAAAGCGCCCCCCCCTCCCCTTAATTTCCACATGAACTCGTTAAATAAAAGGGGAGAATGAAAAGGTTGAGAGCCTTAGGAAGGGTGAAGGGGGGAGAGGGAGGGCCACTGAGAGCCACTTGGCCCTCTCAGTGGCCCTGTGTGGTGGTGTATGGCCCTCCTCTTCTACCCCCACCCCCCTCATCCCCTCTGCCATCCTCTCCAGTTTATCTCTCTCTCTCTTATACTCTCTCATATATCTCTCCAGCTTCCTCCCGTATTGTCTCCTTACCTCCACCGACTCTCTCTCTCTCTCTCTTATCTGTTCTTGTCTCATCTCCTCGCCTTTCCCTCTCCTTCTTATCTCCTCATTTTCCTCTCTCCTCTCTCCTTCTAACCTTCCTCTATTGTTATCACCCTTCTCTCCATTTCCTTCTTTTTTTTATCTTTCTTCACCTCTCATCCCTCTTTCCCTTCACTTTTCCCATTCCTCTTCATTTTTCCTTCTCACCTCTGCTCCTCTCCCAGTCCTTCTTCTACCTCCCTCTTCCTCACTCAGCTCACTTCTCTTCTCCTCCTATTTTCTTTTCCTTTTCACAAAAGAACATAATGCCCGTATTGTTAAATATTTCTTTCCTTTTTAGATGCATGGGAAGGTCATCCTTTGCTGAACTGGTATTTTTTTAAAAAATCCTTCTCTTTCTGAGCTGCTCTAAGGGCAACGTCTTCTCTTCCAGAAGCCGAAATTACTGGAACTTGACGGAATCATTTGACCCGCCTCTTTAAAAATCCCTCCGCAATTTTTGTGCGTTCTTGTGTAGTTTATTGTCTTAAATACATTTAAAATATCGATGAAAGGTACTGTACAATGTTATTAATACGATTTACAACGATATACTGATTATTAAAGAGCTATTTGTATCTCTTTAAAAGTGTTACCCATGTCTCCTGAGAGGTTTAGCCATGTCTCTCACGAACCAGTTTCTAATCTTATTCACTCCGTGCAGTCCACACACATTCTTTAAACGTCACATTTCCATTGTTCTCATTCTTGCCTTTTCACCCTCATGCCATACCAAAGTCACACAAATGAAATCGTCTTGAAGCCTCGATACTCAGTCTTGTCCCTTATCAGAGCCCTCATTGCAGAAACCATCTTTCTCCTTTCGTCCACTTTCTTGTCACCTTCTCTTCTCTGTCACCGCGCACCAAAATATTGAAGTCTTACCATTTCAGCCTCTCTTCACCCACAGCACATCACAGTGAGAGTCAAAATTCTGTCAACAAGCATCGCGTTACTATCATCTACAATTACTTTCAAGCCACGTTGCTCTTATAGACCTCCACAGCACTATAAACGGGGCTGCAAAACCCTTCTCACTATTACGAAGCAGCATATCATCATCTGTATACCCATTTAACAGATTCGAAATACTTTACCCTTTACCATTACCAACCCCATAAGTAAGAAAAGTATTGTGTGGAAGAAATGTCAATCTCTACAGTATTAAGAAGTCTTTGTGCAATTTATTCTTGCTGATGCCATACGATTTTATTCAGCTTAGAAAAGTCTCCTACGGCTTAATGTACAGTAGGTTAACCTCTACATAAAAAGTTCATCCTATTTAATCTTCAAGGGATACTAAAATATAAGAATTACGTCCTGGGGCTGAAGGGATTAAGTACTAATGGTTGGGTCATTTCTTAAACTTCAAATCTATGGCTTCACTGACCTCACCGAATTCCACTCCCTGTCAGCACATTCCACCACACCCTGCCACATGTCCACCCGCATTATGCCCCATCTGCCTACACCACATCAACTAAGGGAGGTAAAAATATAATAACCAGATACTGTCTAACTAAAGTTCATTATTTCCAAACAGCAGTACCATTATCTGTGTGCTGCTTTTTCGATGTCTGATTCCTTTGCACAAAATTTTTAACAGTATGGCGACGACGACGACGACGACAATGATGACTTTCTACTTTGTTGTGTAGATCAGTGCTGGCTAAACTCACGATTTTCAGTCAACTCTCTCTCTCTCTCTCTCTCTCTCACACACACACACACACACACACACACACACACAGGCAGGCATCCAGATTGTGTCGGCGGCCACAATGCAAGACATAAATCAGGAACGCCGATATCTGTTTCTCTCATACAGGTACCAGACCGGACGTACGTACGTACAGTGTGTGTGTGTGTGTGTGTGTGTGTGTGTGTGTGTGTGTGTGTGTGTGTGTGTGTGTGTGTGTGTGTGTGTGTGTGTGTGTGTGTGTGTGTGTGCAGCAGTGTGGAACTAATGTACAGGGAAGCCGAAAAGGTGCTGTGTTGACAAGTTTGTTCCTATGAGCTGTGTGGGGGAAACGTGTTGCTGAAAGTTGGAGCGTTTGTTTGTTGGCCTGTGTTGCTGTGCAGATGTTTATGTTGCCCAGCTGCTGTTTTTATTTGTTCAGCTTTTCTGTTTTGTTGTTCACAGTTGTTTTTCAGGAGTGTGTGTTGTGCTAATGTTAGGGTGAAGCGTCGGTGCGAGTGTGTGAAGGTGGGACATTTGTTTTGTACTGATGCTGATTTCACGATGTATTTATATATTTATTTACTTTGCACCCGTGAGTATTGTGCTCAACTGTCCCTATTTGAACTGAAAGTTTTTAAAATGTGCTGTGTTACTTCGACTGTGTTTCGGTGATAAGTTTGGTTAATGCTGGCACCTATTTCAGTAATTCTGTTACGTCTATTTGAAAGGAGATTAGGGCCCGTATTCTCGTCAGCTGAGGAAGTTCCCTAACACCTTCTCCTGAGCGACTTATTTTGTTTTTATACCTTACTGTCCTCTTCCAATATCGCCCAACTCTGCATAAATAACGTAAGAAAGGATATTAACCACTCATATCCAAAAATATATCGCTAAGGTGACAGGGCCTGTGCTAATCCTAGTTTAAGGGACTGTGTTTTAGTAAGGAAATTTTGGGGAGAGAAAGCTGTGTTGCGTTGTCCCCAGTCTGAGTATTTGTGTTGCGTTGGTTAAAAAGCACTGAGCTGAGAGAGAGAGAGAGAGAGTGTGTGTGTGTGTGTGTGTGTGTGTGTGTGTGTGTGTGTGTGTGTGTGTGTGTGTGTGTGTGTGTGTGTGTGTGTGTGTGTGTGTGTGTGTGTGTGTGTGTGTGTGTGTGTGTGTGTGTGTGTGTGTGTGTGTGTGTGTGTGTGTGTGTGTGTGTGTGAGTTCGCGCGTGCGCGAGTGCGTGCGTGCGCGTGAGCACGCGGGTTGACCTAGCTAGAAGATATCGTGTGGAAGGCTTTTACGTGAATGTTCGAGAGTATGGACGTTGTTAAGGGTTTCCGAATTATTTAATTGTGCTAGAGTGACTAACGATTTACGTTATGCTGATGTCAGATTAATATTTTGTTATGCTGAAGTGGTTTGTGTTATGCTGTGTTCGTGTGAGACTGAGAATTTGTGTTATGTCGGTACAGTATGAATTTCAGAATATGTGTATTACGTCGGTGTTGGTTTGAGAATTTATTTTTGCGTGCAGCGAGTGTGAAAAGGTGTGTGTTCCGTTGGTGTTAGTTTAAGAATATTAGAGAGTTGCGAATGTGAAAAGTTGTATCTAATGTAAGTATGTGTTGTCTAGTGTTAGTGAGTCGGTGCTGCCATGGGATATCTGTGTTCCATAGGGAGGTGAGGTAATTTTTTGCAACATAAGCTAGGTGAAAGAACTCTGGCGTGATGTGTCTGCCAACAGATTAGCGCTGTGGATGATTTCAGCGCGAGACCAACTTGGTGTGCCTACTGATCATTATCAATCAATCAACCATTTTCATCAATCAATCAATCAATCAAACGTCATCAAAAATCATCACCATCACCAGTATCGTCGCCATCACCATCAAGTATTTCATCATCGCCATCACCATTACATCATCATCAATCATCACCATCACCACAAACACCATCCCTTCAGTACAGAGTAGGAAAAAAAGGTCTGTCCCAGTTTCCTCCCCACTAACATTCGGCTGCTACTTTCTTCAGGTTCCGTAAATAATTGGACTTCTCGCTTCACCAACCTCTGCCATCCTTTTCATTTCGTTCACAAGCTGCCAAATTGTTGCGTATGTATTCCATTTGTTATCTAAGAGCACTGTGACTCAACCGTGATCACATGTGCCTCTTATTTTTGGCAGATTACGGTAGATCTTTACGTCTGTCAGCGTCAAGAATTATCCAAACAGTTTTCTCTTCCCTCATATAAATTTCTACTAACAGGTAAGCACGTTCTTAATAAGCCCTGCAATACGCGAGGTTCTTCCCAAGCTCTTCAATATGGTGACGTATTTTCCCCGTCTTATTTTTATTATTTTCAGATTTTCTTTACTGGACGGATTATTGGAGGCTGTATCTAACGCTTCCCTCTCGAAAACTCTTCTCCAATATAAAAAATAATCCATGAGTAGCAAGAATAAAATAAATATATCATCGGGCTGAATGAGTTAAGATCAATAAAATCGTATGGTAACAGGGATTCAATTAGGCAAAGGCATCATCGAGCTGAACGGGTTAATGATGGGTATTTCTAACCCTTTCATTACGGGGGTCCATCTCTAAATAAAATGCATCGATGGTAACGAGAATTAAAAAAAAAAAGTCACTATCTAACTAATGTAATGGCATCTTGTATTTCACGTATTCTATATGCAAAAATAAATTATACTTGCGAAAGGAAAATGATCACAAATTCTTTATTACGAGGGGAAACTAATCATAGTGATCTTAGTTATGAATGGAACTCTTACTTTGTTTATTTTTTATTGTATTTTATTTATTTTTATTTATTTATTTATTCAACAGGAAGAACAAGGAGAGACCTTAAACTTTCCCCGATCCTTATTCTTCCTGGGAAAAAAAAAAATACTTGAGGGAGCTGATCACAAGTCAGTTGGTGAATCCATGACTAGACTCTTTTCACCTAAACTTGGCCAAGATTTTCATCCCTTTTGGTCTCTAATTTCACATAGCTCATAAACAGAAAAGACAAAACTACAACTCGACATCCTTTCCACAGCAGTTCCTCGTGACTAGCATCATATTCCAGTGTTAACCAATGACTACAAATCACCATTCAAGACCGAGAGATGGTAATTTTAGGCCAAATTTGAGTAAAAGGAGTATAGTCACCTTCCAACTCGCGAGGGCAGCAGGACACGGGAAATACGAGCAGCCTATCGGTTTTCCCAACTAATTCATTTTCGAACAGAATTTCAGGAGCCAGCCGTCCTTTATTTTTCTCTTCTCTCATAGATTTTCGATAGAGGCCGGCGGCGAGAAAACTGACGTAAAAATGAAAACAAAAAAACGCTTCGGTCGTTCCGTGGATTCGGTTCGATTTAGCTGTTTTTTTTTTTTGTTTTTTTCCTGGCTGCCTTGTTTCTCTCTCTCTCTCTCTCTCTCTCTCTCTCTCTCTCTCTCTCAGCTGAACAAAACCACACTAAAACAGACGCAACTCTTAACCTTCTTGCTGTGTGGGTATTCCTTCACCTAAGCAAAATCTTACCTTAATCTTACCACCGCCAGACGATTTAATTCACCTCAGGATGGATTTATTGTAGTGTAGAGGTTTGACGGCGAGTATTTCCATCCCTTTCACTATCAGGAAGTCTATCTATCTATCTATCTATTGCTAAACGCCTTAATCCCATACGGGATGGCCACAAACAAATCGACTCCACGTCACCTTGTCCCACGCCATTTCACAGCCCTGCTCCCAATTCACACCCCCCTCTCTCATATACCTCTCCACTCCATCCTTTCATCTCATCCTTGGCCTTCCCCTCCCTCTATTCCCCTCCACCTCACTCACATACACTCTCCTCGTCAGTCTCTCACTCTCCATGCTCTCCACATGACCAATCAGGAAGTCTCACCTAAATCAAATGTGTAAATTCGTGTGGAGGTGGCAAGATACAGTAAACCACAGGTCATCGCTGAGAAGTGGTTTACTTCCATCTCCGACTCTCAACAACTTTATCTTAAGACAGATCGCTTGCCTGTAGCCATCTCAAAGTTAAGAAAGACTTATAAAGTGACGAAAAAATAAATATTTACACAATGTCATCTCAGACCCAAATAAACTACTGCATCTTGACTCTGAACTAGGCTATTCCACTCAGCAACCTGTGACTCAACAACCATTTTCTTGGATAACTTGTCCAAGTCATTTCCTAGTTGGGTAAGATTTATAAGAGTCACAAAAGAATAGATACATAATGCCATCTCAGCCTCAAATAAACTATCATGACCTTGAACTACATCCATCAGCAACAAGTGACTAAACAACCATTTCCTGAAACTGGGTCACTAGCTGTCAATTACAGTATTTTCACTCTGGTTACGAATTATTAAAGTAACAAGAGAACCGATACCTGCAATACAAAAACTAAACCCAAAAATAAACCATCCTGACCCTGAACTACTCCAATCAGCAACATTTCCTCAAGGAGAGTTAAGTACCCCCCTCTCCCGTCCTCTCCAACTTGCCCCGATTCGCGCGGATTAATGAGCGGATCCGGCTTGAAACTCATTAGCCGGGGTGAGGTGATTGGGGTGAAGTTCAGTCACTCGGCTTCACCAGGGGGAGGGGGGGCAGGAGGATTGGGGTAAGGGGAGGGCACGGGGAATGGGGCAAGGGGAGGGCAAGGGGAATGGGGTAAGGGGAGGGCAAGGGGAGTGGGGCAAGGGGAGTGGGGCAAGAGGAGTGAGGCAGGGGGAGATGGGATGCCCTCTGGTGGCGGTAATGTGTACATGAGTAATACACACAATACCCAGATTTGTATTCATACCTGGGTGACACCTGAAGCTACATATATACTGGTCAACTGCATGCAAATGATCAACTCTGGAACACACTTTCTCAGTCTTTCTTCCCCTATGACCACAACTTCCATCTTTCTTTCTTTCTTCTTATTACACACCGTGTTCAGTCATCTCGAAATGAACGGATGTTGCTTTTGGCGGTCTCTTAATTCAGTTATCTTTAAAATGGCCAAGCTATGCAGGCTCTTAGTTTTGAATGATTTTATTTCTTTACATACATACATACGTACATCACCTAATCCTGTGTTGCCCCATGAGAAGCGTAGAAGCCCGGCGCTAGGCAAGTTGGTTCTGACATAAGATGTTAGTGACCAGCCTCACTTATCCCTGAGTGGCATTACGTGAGCAATAAACCCCAACCCTCCCTTGGATATAAACCTTCACCTGCTTAATCCGCCTGGACCGCCTTAATTACCCACTAAACCACCAGGCGCCAAAGTTTGGTTAAATGGTTACCACCCAGCGTACTAAATGGTTTCCTAGTGTGTCACCCGTAAACAGAAGGAAGTGGAAAATGAAAGAAAGACAGAAGAGGAAGGCAGGAAGGAAGGAAGGAAAAGAAGAAAGGTTAGTCACCCGAGAGCAGCACTACGTCGAGTGAGTGGGTGGTGAGCGTCTCCACCTACCTCCATTTATATATTGCGGGTAAGGGGATGGGTTTGTTATGATGTGGCAGGGGTAAACTAGTTCCGCTGTCGGGCCCTGCTGCGGATGTCACTGATTGCATTGCGCAGTTGACCCTTGTGCGGTGTGGTGCGGTGAGGATCTGTCCGTTCTCCCCTTTGGGGCTAAGATGCGAATGAATGTGTTTGAATGGATGAGTAAATGGGGAGCGTGTCGTCCTGTCTCGGCTACCTCCCTTTCCTTGGGGGATGCAGCCTAGGTATATAGATAGATAGATAGAAAAAAAAAAAAGTTTCGTCTGCACAGTTACTGTGTTTGTTAACCTGTGTTATACTTCCACTCCATGTCAGCTTCCTCACTGTTGTGCTTAGCCTACTGCCTTTATGCTTTTTTTTTTTTTTTTACGCTAAGCTACACGACCCCAGACCCCATTCCACCTCACTCTCTGATCACTGAGCCGTGCCGTGCCGTGCCACACCTGCCACCAGTAATCACCTTCTGCCACCTACCTGTTACTCGCTCACTTCGTTTGCCCAGCCATCCATTCGCGTTCACCCTGTTACCGCGGTTAGTAATAAAACAAACACTAGGAACAGAAAGAAACTGGTTCTTTTAGGATTACGAAAGTGTAAGCCATTTGATTACGATGACGCTTTATATTTCGATACTGGTTACCTGATCCCCAAGGCGCCTAGGTCCAGTCTCCTTTTTTTTTTAATTCTCTTATTTTCTAGTTTACTTTCTCCAGAATCGCTCAATGTTTCTTTTTCCTCCCTTCCCTTCGTTTCCCTACTCTTTTTCCTCATGTCAGTTTTATCAGATGCCTTATATATTCTTCTCCTTACTGTTATCATTCATTTCTCTTTCTTGCATCAATCTCTCCTTCACTCATATTCTTCCCTTCTTTCTCTTCCCTACATGAATCCCACCTTTTTTTTTCCGTCCAACCTCCTACTTTTCTTTGCTCTTCTTTGACTCTGCCTGAACAGTAACTCTCTCTCTCAATCTCTCTTTCTATGCTCTGTTCCTTACTTGCATTCTTTCCCGTTTTTCTTTCTTTCATTGCTTCTCCATTTTCCTCAATTTTTCTGTCATATAATTTTTCTTCAATTTTTACTGTTCTTTTTGCTTACTCCCGGCTGCTCTATACATGTTCCTCCTTTACTTACAATCTTTTCCTCCTTTTCGCCTCTTTCCTCTATCAATCCCTCCATTTTTCCTCCTCCTCTACTTCTTCGCCTGCCTCTCCCTCTCATTCTTCTGCTTCTTCCTCCTCCCAGTACATCTCTCTCTTCCTGTTTTCTTTCAGGTCCCGGACGCGTATTCTCTCCCTTACCAGGTTCCACGGGCCCCTTAACCAGGCCAAGCTGTGTTTAATATCCTCATTTCCATTTCCACTTCCTGCGTATATCTTCCTCTCCCTTCCTCCACCTCTACCTCCTCCTCTTACTTCCCTTCCTTATTTTTCTCCATATTTCTTCGTCTCCCTTCTTCCATCTTTACCTCCTTCTTTCTCTTTATTGCTCTCCATATCTCTTTTTCCATCCTCCATCTCCAATCTTCCCCACCAATACTTTGCCTCATCTTTCTTCCTCTCCCATCGTTCACCTATCCCCCACCCTCCTCCCTCTCTCTCTCTCTCCCGTCACCTCAACACCCTTACCATCCATTCAATTTTCTCCATTTCTTCGAAGTCCTGTACGTTCACCTCTCCCTCCATTTTTCTCACCGCATCTTTCACCCTCTTCCTCCATCTTAACCCTCCTCCTTCTTCATTTTACTTCCTCTCGTATCGTTCGTCTCCAGCATCTTCACGTCACAGATATTTTCCTTTCGCGGAATTCTTTATTTTCTTTATTTTTTCTTTGCTTCTTTTCCATTACGCCTATACAGCTCTTCCAAATTTTCCGTTCTTCCCTATTACCTATATCATTATTTTTTTACTTCCCTTCTTTTCTTTCGTCTCGGAGCATTTTCACTGTTCTCATTTCCCTTTGTTCCATTTCTCTCTTCTAAAGTTCTGCTTCCTACTCAGTGCTCTCTCTCTCTCTCTCTCTCTCTCTCTCTCTCTCTCTCTTTTACACACATTTTACGATCTTTCCCGCTGACATTTCCGACTTACTTTTTGTCGTATTTCTCTTCCTGTTTTCCTCTAGTATCATCTCTATTTTGCCTTTTACTTCCTGTGGTACATTTTATTCTTCTTTAGTTCAGTTGCTTCAGGAGGTAGATTGTTTTAAATATCTAGGGTCACATGTTGCTGTGGATGGAAGAATAGATGCAGAAGTGAAGTTTAGAATAAATGAAGTAGGAAAGGTGCTGGGAGGAATGAAAAAAGTGTTTAAACGTCGTTCGCTTAGAATGGATGTAAAGAGAAGGCTGTATGAGGGTGTTGTGGTACCGACTGCATTATATGGGGCTGAAACATGAAATATGGGTGTAGCAGAGAGGAAAAGTTTGAATGTAATGGAGATGAGGTGTCTGAGGAGTATGTGTGGAGTGACGCGTATGGATCGAGTGCGAAATGATGAAGTGCGAAGGAGAACTGGAGTTGTTCGGGAGATGGCTGGTAGAGTTGAGCAGAGGGTGTTGCAATGGTTTGGGCATATGGAGAGAATGGATAATGAGCGATTGGTGAAAAAGATAACTAGATCTGATGTGAGAGGTGTAAGGCTGAGAGGAAGACCACGAATAGGATGGATGGACAGCGTGAAGAGAGTGCTGGATGCGAGAGGGATGTCTGTTGAGCAAGGAAGAGTGGCTGTGCGTGACAGAAATAAATGGAGAGAAATTGTGAATGAATAAGTGATGACGCAGCCCTGAGGGGATATTCTCCCGCATTTGGTCTGATCAGCTAGTCAGGTCAGGTGCGGGTAAGGGGATGGGTCTGTTATGATGTGGCAGGGGTAAACCAGTTCTGCTGTCGGGCCCTGCTGCGGATGTCACTGATTGCATTGCGCAGTTGACCCTTGTGCAGTGTGATGCGGTGAGGATCTGTCCGTTCTACCCTTTGGAGCTAAGATGCGAATGAATGTGTTTGAATGGATGAGTAAGTGGAGAGTGAGTCGTCCTGTCTCGGCTACCTCCCTTTCCTTTGGGGAAGCAGCCTAGGTATATAGATAGATAGATTAGTTCATTCTTTTTCCATTATTTTTTTCACTACCATTCTTCACATCTTCCATACCTCCTCCTCTTCCTCCTCCTCCTCTGGTCTTTTGTGATTCCTTGGCGTCTTAAGAGCTTCATTATCTTCCTGCCTTTGCTCTTTCTTTGTCTCATTTTTTCCAGCTCCAGATTTTTACTTCTCTCTCTCTCTCTCTCTCTCTCTCTCTCTCTCTCTCTCTCTCTCTCTCTCTCTCTCTCTCTCCAAGCTGTTTCCTCTGCAGACTCCATTTTCTCTTCCTGTACTTCATTCTAACCCCCTTGTTCAGATCTCACCCTCCTTTATTCCCTTATTCATTTCTATCTCCACCCCTTCACCTCTCATTCCCCTTCTGACTTCCTCTGCTGCCATCTCCATCTCCCCCCTACCACCCTATCAATCCCCAGTTCCCTTAGCCACTGCCTCACTATCTGACCCCCCTCCTACGCCCCTGAGACCCCTTCACCTCCCTCCTCCTGACTGTTTATCTGGTGTCTTCCTCCCTCTACCTCCATTTACCTCCTCCCCCTCCCCGTGTCAGCTATCCCCACTCTCCTTAGCTTCCTCTCCCTATATCTTTCCCTCTCTTCCTCACCGCAGACCCCTCCATGTCCTTCCCCTTGACACCGTACCTCTCCATCTATCTGGTTGGTTCATTCCTCTCATTCTCCCCCTCCACCTACTGTAACTCCCCCTCTTCCCTCTTCCCACCCAACGCACCTCAGCCCTCCTAGCCTCCTCTCCTTCTATATATCCACCTACCCATCCCCTATTCACCTCAACCTGCCCTAGGACCCCTTTTTCCTCCCTGTCGAATCTGTGTACTCCATCTCTCTCCATCTGCTACCCAACCTAAACCAGTTCCTTCCTCTACTTCCACGTACTCCTCCTCCTCCCACCGTCCCAACTATCCTCAGTCCTATTAGAGCTCCTCCATTCTTCATCTACTAATTTATCTACTTCCATTCACATCTTTTTTTCTTCCTCCTCACCCTCCACGTTTACTCCCTTCCTCATCCACTTCCTCGTCACCCTGACCCATTTAATTTCTTCCTATCCACCTACCCGCCCTCTCACAACCCTCTCCCTTCTTCTATCCCCTTCCCCGTTCCCCAAACACTTCTCCCTTCCTTCTATCCCCTTTCACACCCTCAAACTCTTCCCCCCGCCCCAGACGTCCCCTCGCACCATCCATCTATCAGGGGGCCAACCACCCCTAAGCCAGCCCCGATCATCCCTCACACCGCCTGTCAACCTGAACCCTCACACCATCGTGTGTGTGTGTGTGTGTGTGTGTGTGTGTGTGTGTGTGTGTGTGTGTGTGTGTGTGTGTGTGTGTGTGTGTGTGTGTGTGTGTGTGTGCTGGTACAAGGGTCGGCAGTTTTTATCACATCCAGTTATGCTTTTGTTTATACACGTGGGGGCAGCGCTGTATTACCCGGCCACACAGTTTTACGCTGTATTTTTACGCCGTGTTTTTATTCCCTTCATAGAAGTGTTTGACCCAATTAAAAAACACGACTCTCTCGTTGTTCCATGTCCTTGTTTCAGAGTGCAGCCCGTGGTGTAAAAATCGTACATTGTGTTCTTTGTTCTTCTAGTTTGTCGTGTGCGTGCCAGAAATTAAAATACCCCAATGCTTTTAGGGTCTGATGGTGTGTGACTATTGTTTTGAAATAGGGGTAGCCTTATTATGTGTTCTTTTTTCAGGGCTTGTTCTATGTTATGCAATTAATCGATCTTCTTATAGGTTACAAGTCTGCTTCTCTCCGATTTTAATTATTCAGTCAACCTTTTATATTCTGCTATCTGTGTCTAATCTTTGTTCTGAAATTTACTCTTCTTTTTTTCAGATGTCTTCGTTACTGCTGATCATCCTGGTTTAATTTGAACTATTATAATGTTCTATATCTTTCAATGAGTGTGTACTGTGCTTATTAAAAAATCTATTTATTCTTGTCTATCTTGTTCCCAGGTTAGATTATAAAGTAACATTATTGATTTACTGCTCAAAGTATTTTTCCCCTGTAATGTAAAATGTAGAAGCTAACCTATTCTTCTTGCTCTTCTCTCTGGTGTTATAAATAGTGAAAAGCTAACCTGCATTTCTGTCCAGCGTTATAGTGTAAAATGAATACCCCAACCTACTCTTCTATCTAGTGTTATGAATAGTGTAAAACGAATAACCTAACCTGCTCTTTTATCTAGTGATGTAAATACTGTAAAATGAATACGCTGACCTGCTCTTCTATATGGTGTTAATTTCTGTACAGCCCAAGTATTACCTAACATATTATCCCTTTTCTTCTTTTACTCCTCGTATCAATCCTTCTCCCGTCAAAAAAAGATGGTAAGCAGCGACGGGAAATCCTATAATAACTCAAGGATGTGTTTCAAGGCATCACAACTTTATCCATTCATCTGTTGTAAATTCGGGAAAATAATGGGGAGCTGAGAAAATTTTAAATGTATTTTTTTTCTGCATCTGAATGTGAACTCAAACCCCCGACTGCGGTGAATTTCTTTGACCTGATCGAAATCGTTGGTCGTAAAGTATGGTCGATTTTTTTTCCCCCAGCGACTGTGCTAGCTTCTACGAATCTGGGTGTCCTAAATTTCTCTTAAGCACTGTAAATCTGTCTGACGTACAGCCGCAATTCGATGCAAATGAGTAGTTCGCAGCTAGAGATCAGAAAAAAAAAATAAAAGTTAAAATACTGATACTGCTTGAGGGACTTACTGCATATGGTTCAATTAGCTTGCAGTATACCTGAGGAAGCACCTGTACTCGCCGCATTAATTTGACTCATGCACAGATTAGCATTTGCACTAGACTGAGGCAACCACATGCGGTGCAATGTTGCATTCTGAAATGCACTTCCTGGATATGTATTACCTCCGGCTCACTGCTTAAACCAACACTGCATAATAATACTTACAACTTCTGACGTACAGCGAGACAAGTGCACGACATACCTGCAAAAAACATACGTAATGAAAAATGTGACACAGTTACTTGCATACAGATAGCCTTTTTTAAGCTAACGAGTAATAATTAAATTTATAATTACTAATAATTACATATATACACACATATAAATGTATACATATTACAAACACACACACACACACACACACACACACACACACACACGAGTATAAGGTATTCTAACATGAAACAGTCAAGGTTTAGAGGCTTCTTATTTGTCCCTTTCAAACAAAACTAAACAAAAAAAAAGTCGTACTCAAAATCGACCCAATTATTACAAATGGTCATCCCTAAGCTGTATAAAACCGTCTGGAAGCAGCAACACTGAAGGAGTTAATGGAGATTCTTTCTAACTCCTTCGCTACAAATCATTCCCATCTGTTGAATAAAATCGTCCGGAATTTTTCTTTTCTGCTTGAATTTTTTTGATGAGAAATTTCACTACCATGTTTTTTTTGTATTTTATTCTTCTTACGTAAAGACGCTTCTGTCCACCTTAGTAGAGATTTTGGACTGGAGGAGTTCCAGATATGACCTTTATTTCTCCCTTTACCATCTGGGGACTCTTGAATAAAGCCAGTAAAGCCATGAGGTAAAAATAAGAAAAAAATTATAGTAAACGTCGCTAGATTGAAGGGGTCAAGATAAGGAAGAGTGACGGCGGAGTGGCAAGATAAGGCAGCTGAGAGCATGATGGAGGGCGGGCTGGAGTGGCTGGCTGGAGTGACGGTAAGGTGTGATGGAGTGGAGGTAATGCTTACACTCTGTTACTGCCTTGTTGGAATTCAGATAGGCAGTTCAATCCTGGTGGACTCCTGACGGTTTTATTTAACAGACGAGAAATTCTGTGCTATCCGCGACCTAAAAACAATTGATATTCATAACTGTAACTGTACTAGTAGAAGGTAAGTATTATATTCTGGTTAGTGACTCAGGATTTTATATATATTAAAGAGAAATCCTACACAACCAAGGGCTTAATTATCCATCTGGAGGAGCAATACTAGAAGACTGTGTGTGTGTGTGTGTGTGTGTGTGTGTGTGTGTGTGTGTGTGTGTGTGTGTGTGTGTGTGTGTGTGTGTGTGTGTGTGTGTGTGTGTGTGTGTGTGTGTGTGTGTGTGTGTGTGTGTGTGCATCTATCAATCTATATGTGTATCGAAACCACCTTCAACGAATCTAATTTCACTGTAAACTTGGAATCACTCTCTCTCTCAATCTCTCTCTCTCTCTCTCTCTCTCTCTCTCTCTCTCTCTCTCTCTCTCAGGACCTGCGTAGGAACTTATTAAACCGTATGCCTCCCCCAGCCTCAGCTTTAGGTCCTAAATAATTAGAAGACACAGCGCCTCCCGAGCTAATGCCTCTGTCGGCTCCCCCACCCTGCCACACCTTCCCTGCCCCTCCTCACCCCGCCAACCCCACCCTGACCCTGTTTCTTTTTTATGTGCTTTACACCTTGCTTGCCCCTGCCTCTTGGTGCCCCTGCCTTTCTCTCTACCCTGCCCCTCTCTGAACCTGCCCCCTCTGAACCTACACTGCTTGCCCTACTCCTTCCCTGTCCTCAATTCTCTCTGACATCCTCCTCTGCCTGTGTCTGCTCAGCCTTTATCTGCCTTTGTCGGTCATGCCTTTTCTGCCTCTCCCATCCCTGCCGTTCCCAGATACCACAACCTTATTAGCTAGTTCGGTGGTCTGCCTTGTCCTGCCCTATTGTGCCTCTCCTTTCTCTGTTCTGTCTAACCGCACCACCCTTCTTTGTATGGCACCCTACCGTTTCCTCCCTTAACCTGTCTCTCTGCCTGCCCCTCTGCCGTTCTCCACCATTCTGCCCTATCTTTCTCTGTCCTGTCTCTTTGTATGCAAACCCACTCCTGGCCAATCTCTGACACCTCTCTTGCTGCTCTGTTTCCTCATCACTGCTGCGCTTCTCTGCCTTTCTGTCTGTCTCCTCATTCTGTCTCTTCTCATTTCCTCCTCTGCCACTTCGACTCTATTTGCCTTGCTTCATTCCCTCATTTTTCAGCCTTTTCTTCATTAAGTTCATGCCCGCCTTTAGTTCTTGCCACCCGTTCCTAATCTTCTCTATTTTTCTGGCCCACTCCAATCTTCTTCCAAGCTCCTCTTGCATCCTTGCTCCACGTCCAGTACCATGCAAAAATTATTTTATCTTCCTCCTCCTCCTCCTCCCCCTCTCTTGCTAAATCTTCCACACCCTTCCTGCTGCTTGCTGAAAGTAATGAAAGTTCCTCAGCTGAGAATATCACACACACACACACATAAATATATAGATATATATATATATATATATATATATATCTATATATATATATATATATATATATAGCGAGTTATATTACTACAGGTCTGGTATTAAGGCTAATGCTTGTGAGGCACCTCTTGAAATTGCCGAGTCGCTATGAAACGTAAGCTCATGAGGAGGGAAATTATGTAAACATAACCAGATGTGAGTTAACTGACACACACACACGTCCGACCCGGGGCTTCACTATACTTGTTGCCTGTGTAAGCTTGTCTCGGATATATACCTTCGTACCTACACCCTCAAGGTAACTCTCTCTCTCTCTCTCTCTCTCTCTCTCTCTCTCTCTCTCTCCAGCAGTACATTCTTGCCAAGCCCCTTCACCCTCATTCACCTCTTCTTTCCTCCCTCGAGCGAAAAATTAGTTGAGAGAGAGAGAGAGAGAGAGAGAGAGAGAGAGAGAGAGAGAGAGAGAGAGAGAGAGAATAACGAATAAGAAAGTGGTTTTAGGGAAGAAGAAAATTACGAGGTTAAAAATGGATTTAAATGAAGGAAGTGAATTTTGACGTAGGAAAAAAAAAAAAATGGATACGAAGGAAGGAAGTGAATGGAAAATGGATGGTAATGGAGGAAGAAGTGGACTGAAAATAAACAAAAAGAAATGAAGAAAGAGGATGATAAGGATGAAAGGGGATGAAAGCAAAGAAAAATGAAACAAAGTGAATGAAGACGAGACAAGGATGTTGGATGGAAAGTCGATCGAGAATGCAAATGGAAAGTGGACAAAGAGTAAACGAGGGAAGAAAGTGAGTGAAAAGCTGGCAAGAAAGATGGAAAGTAGGCAAGAAAGTGGATGGAAAAGAGAGAAGAAAGTGGAGGGAAATGAAGGGAAAAAAAGGTGGATGAAAAGGAAGGAACAAAGTGCTTGGATAGGACGGAAGAATGGAAAAGGATATGCTAAAGTGGAAGGAAATAAAGGATAAAGTGGAGGACAAGGATGGAAGAGAGTGGATGGAATGGATGGAAGAAAGTGTAAGAAATGGAGGGAAAAAAAAACTAGATGAATGGTATGGAAGAGCTAAAGGAAAGGAAGGAGACAATGGAAAGAAAGGATGGAAGAAAGTGAATAAAAGGGGTGGAAGAAAGTGGTTGAAAAGAGAGGAAAAAAAGTGGTTGAAAAGAGTGGAAGAAAGTGGAAGGAAAGGCCGGGAAAAAGTGGCTAAAAGTGGAGGTCTAAAGTGAACGTCCCCCTTGACTGGAAGACTTGGCCCTGTGCCTGGCCTCCCATCCTAGTATATTATTTTCCTGCCAGGTTTATGAGAAAAATTTTTAACAAGTACACTCAGAGGCATGAGGAGGAAGAAGGAAAAGATGATGATGATGACTGTAAAAAAAATAATATTAAGTGATGATGATAATGATAAAATGTTAATGATGATGATGATGATGATGGATTATTATTATTATTATTATTATTATTATTATTATTACTACTACTACTACTACTACTATTACTACTACTGCTACTACTACTACTACTACTATAAAATTACGAAAAAAATGAAGAGTGAAACAGAAAAAGAAAGAACAGAAAAGCGAGAACAAAATCTAACGCAGAAGAGACGACAAGGAAGTGTTTTAAAAATTCATGGTTATAGCAATTTTCCCCTCGGGCAACATGCGGAAGTTAAGAATAAGAGTAATAGTCTTCCCGGTGCATAACCATCATAGTCACTGTTTGCCATTTTCAGCCAGTATTATAAAAGAAAAACCTTCAAAAATTCACTGATACTTGAAATTCCCGGGAGAAATATTTAGAAGCAGAAGTGAGGAGTATTTTTACGTTCCTGAAAAATGACATTACCATTATCCTCGCTTTTCTCAATTATTTATACGCAAGAAAAAGATTCGATAATTAATGGGTATTAGCTTTTCACAGAGTAATATATGGAAGTGAGAGAAGAGGAGTACGATACCATAGCACTTCAATCATTTTAACTAGGCTACTATTTTTTTTTTTTTCAGATATGCAATACGTTAAAACTTCGACAAATGGAGGATACTGAAGGTTCTTAAGCAGCAATCAGGAGGGAGGAATACGCGTGAGTCAGGAAGGAGGAATACGCGTGAGTCAGGAAGGAGGAATACGTGTGAGTCAGGAAGGAGGAATACGCGTGAGTCAGGAAGGAGGAATACGTGAGAGTCAGGAAGGAGGAATACGTGTGAGTCAGGAAGGAGGAATACGTGTGAGTCAGGAAGGAGGAATACGTGTGAGTCAGGAAGGAGGAATACGTGTGAGTCAGGAAGGAGGAATACGTGAGAGTCAGGAAGGAGGAATACGTGTGAGTCAGGAAGGAGGAATACGTGAGAGTCAGGAAGGAGGAATACGTGTGAGTCAGGAAGGAGGAATACGTGTAAGTCAGGAAGGAGGAATACGTGAGTCAGGAAGGAGGAATACATGTGAGTCAGGAAGGAGGAATACATGAGAGTCAGGAAGGAGGAAAAAGAGAGAGTCAAGAAGGAGGAATACGTGTGAGTCAGGAAGGAGGAATACGTGTGAGTCAGGAAGGAGGCATACGTGTGAGTCAGGAAGGAGGAATACGTGTGAGTCAGGAAGGAGGCATACGTGTGAGTCAGGAAGGAGGAATACGTGTGAGTCAGGGAGGGAAGAATATTACTACGTGCCTAAGAAGTAACCACATTACCCACCATCATCATCCCTATTTATTATCACTTTTATCGCCACCGCAATTACTTTCACTCCAGCTCCTCTCTCTCTCTCTCTCCCCTTCGCTACTGCCATCACCATCATCATCTTGGCCACAATTACACTGAAGGCGAGGTCATTTCCCTAGAGACTACTGCTGTTACCATCATCATTGAAGCCTTTACAACCCACTCAGCCACAACGCAGCATCTAAGACATACTGCAAGACCGTATACTACTTGGCTTACGAGATTTTTATAACACTTTTTCCTCAGTATTATGTTTTGCACAGGACGCCTTGATATCCTGAAGTATGTGACTGATGCAAATTTCGTCGATATTATTAAGAGATATATTACATTTACGAGAATACTGAAGTGTAATAAGCAAAATAAATCGCCAAGGAAGAAGTGTTGCGAGTCTCCTAGGTCAACGAGAAAACGGACCATGGACAGAAAGGTAAATTCACAGAACCATAACCACTGAGTCACGACCATACAACCACAACCAAAACTATACCACTCCGTCACAAACCACACAGCCACCACACCAACACAACCATTACCTACAGCCCAGCACAGTTACAACGATCACCACCACAGCCACAGTCACTATCTCATATCATTCACAATCAACATCGCACAACCACAACATCAACTACAACATCACATAACTACATACAACCACTACAACAGAACCCCCCCCCCCACAAACACACACCTCACACTTCCCCGCACACACTCACACCTCAGCCCCCCCGCACATACACACCTCATACCCCGCACAAACACCTCACTTCCCCCCACACACACTTCACCCCCTCACACACACCTCACTCTCTCCCACACACACCTCACTCCCCCCACACACACTTCATTCCCCCCCGACACACACCTCACTCCCCCACACACACCTCACTCCCCCCCCACACACTTCACTCTCCCCCACCCACACCTCACTCCTCTCCCACACACACACACACCTCACTCCCCTCCCACACACACACACCTCACTCCCCCCACACACACTTCACTCCCTCCACACACACACACACCTCACTCCCCCCACACACACTTCACTCCCACACACAAACGTCCAAACCCACACCCACATACACATCCAAACCCACACGCACACACAACTATCCAAAAATAACTATCTGGCAGCCAAATTAATTCTGTAGTAGTCACTGCCCTAATCAACATCTTCATTTTCATTAGTCACAGTCGCCCGGGAAATGATCCAATTAATTATGTGGATTAGCGCTTCGATTTTTTTTTAAGGCCTAATAAAAAAATAACCTTATCAGAAGCTGCTTCGGGGTGTTTGTGTGAGAAGTGTCATTCATTTATTCATTATTTACTCTGTGTGTGTGTGTGTGTGTGTGTGTGTGTGTGTGTGTGTGTGTGTGTGTGTGTGTGTTTTGCGTCCGCCCGTGTCGTATAGGAAAAAGTATCCCATAAACCGAGGTCGGGGGGGGGGGCAGGCAAGGTGGGAGAAAGGGGGGGAGGGAGGCATAGGGGGTGGAAAAGTAGGGGGTTTAGAAAGGGAGGGGGGGGCGAGGAGGCGGGGTGGGAAGGGACATGTGGAAGGGATAAACAAAAAGTGGGGTGGGGGAGGGGGGTACACTTTACGGCACGTGATGAAATTAGACCAACAGGTCCTATCACTTAGCTCGATGAGAACAGTATTTTTTTTTTTCTAATTCTCGCTAACACTAAACTAGGCTTCATAAATTCCCTCTTTTTAATTTCGTCTTCCTTCCTGCTATTACTGGACAATTTTTTCTGGCTCAGGATGACTCTCTTGTGCATATGGGGTTGATTATTTACAATGGACTGGCAATTACTTTTCTAGATATGAAGGTAGGCTAATAAAGAGTTAACCCTGCTATCTGATCAGATCTCTAGCTGAATTAATATTGATCAATTCTATCTCTATGCAGACCCTTCTCACATCCGTTTAAGAGTACACCGCTATCGTTATTCCGAAAACCACTACGGTGACTTAATTCTGTACCGACTCAACACCCACATTTTCCCAGATTAAACACTTCATTATGTTCGTCCTTTAAGACTCTCTCTTTCTTCAGCGTATATGCCTCTGGCCACTGAACAGCAATCCCATTATCGGCGTGTAATCGTCCACGCCGCTGGGAAAGCTGTGAGAATTTTAACTTCTCTAAAGAAATTTTCACTGATGCATCAGGTCCATCGCAGTCTCATAACGACGCGCTTCCTAATGTCATTAATGCAGTTAGTAATGTGATAGCAGTAGCATGTTTCAGTATGAATTATTTTTTGGTGTAAGTGTTCAGATAGCAGCGTGCGAGGGTGTTACGTCTTGTGTGGGAAGACCTCCGAGCCTCAGGGAAAGGACTTCATACCTTTTGTTCACATGGAAGAGTGTACATATGCAAATCATCTTAAATCACTATACTGTATGTCTGATAACTTAATAATTACCACCATTTGCAAATAGCTAATTACTGTGCCATTACCTCTTCATGTGCACTCCTTTATATTTAAAAAAAAAAAAAGGCAATATATTCATGACCAAATATACTACTGAACTTCAACCACTACCACCACCAGCACCGCCTTTTCCACTCCCACTTCTATTGGCAATACCACCATTTGGGGGAGGTGGTGGCTCAATCGGTAGAGAGGCAGCCTGCAGTCCTGACGGACCCGGGTTCAAATCCTGCTGAGGCAGGGAACAGTTTAAAGATTTGAATTTCATAAAATCAGACTTTACTGATCTACCAGAAGGCCCGCCGACATGTCGTAAAAATACCCCCGCTAATATCAATACACCAGTCCTGTATGAGACAGCCCTAGCATGTATTCAGTATGGATGGTGGGTGTTAGCGCCGAAGTGGTGACATGTAGAGGTGTGCGGTGTGTAGGAGGACTACTGGGCCTTGAAAGCAGGCTATGAAGCCTATGCCCAGAGTCGGTCACATTAAAAAAAAAAAAAAAAAAAAAAAAAAAACCGCTGCGACAACCAAACAACATTACCATCACTTATATTAACAGCAACAATATCAGCCTTCACGACCATCACTTCCAGTAATGCACACTACACTATCACACCGTCCACGATTACGTCTAGTACCAACAGCTCCACAACACTACCACAAACTTCCACCATCTCCACTACCAGTACCTCCACCACGTAAATCATTATCACAAGCTAGTGCCACATTTACTAGTATTGCCGTCTCTAGTACCCCCTACAACACTACCACACTAAGTACCACCACCTACACGACCACTCATCTACCACCATCGCCCCCTATCATAAATACTACTACCACCATCGTCACCACCACTACCACTACAAATATCACCCTTATCATTACCACTAGTATCACTATCACCCCTATCATCAGTATTACTACCACCACCACTCAGCACCACCACTAATGACACTAACCATCTTTACTACCACCACTACTACCTGCATCACCACTACCACAAACATTATTACCATCATCACCCTAGCCAACACCACGGCCAGTAACACCACTGCCAGTACCACCACTACCACCATCACCCCTACAGCCACCACTACTACCACCATCACTGCCGTGCCAGTCCCTAGGTCGCCATGGCAACAGAGTAAATATTGTTAAAACGAAGACCTTCACGACTCTAACCATATGTCCATACTTCCACCTCCCTCCCTACACGCCTACCTACAGACTCACCTACACACTCATCTACTTACTCCTCTCACTACCTACACACTTACATGCTTGCTTACACATTCATTCTCACTACCTATACACCTACCTTCATGCTTACCTACACACACATCCTCTTACACACTCACTTTACCACCTACACACCTACTTACATGCTTCACACCCATCATATTTACACACACATCTCTATATGCACAACTACCTGCATCTTTTACCTACACATCCATCATTGTACTTACACACCCACCTTTCTACCTACATACGTCCTTCCTCACTCTCTTCCCTACCCATCTTACTACCTAGACCTACCTACGAGCTTACCTACACAAATCCATCTTACTTATGTACACATTTCACCACCTGCACAGCTCCTTACATGCTTGCTTACACACCCTTCCCACACACTCATCTGTCTATCTTCTCACTCATATCCCAATACTGTTTCCCTGCTTATTTTCCTGCCCACTCACCTACCTACGCATTTACCTACCTAATCTACACACCTGCCCCTATACCTGCCTATATGCCTACCTCCTTATCTACCTACACACACACACACACACACACACACCTCACTACCCACTAACATACCCACCCACGTACTAACCTACCTACCGACCTACATAAACACATGACAATCTACTCACCTACCTACCTACCTACCCACCTACCTAACTACTCAGACCTACGCTGCTGGACACACATCTACTACTTACATGCCTATGACCCTGCCTACCCACCTATCTACCTACGTACCTACCTAACTACGCATCCAATTTTTCAACATACCTACCCCCGCCCTACCTACACACTCGCTGCCTACGCACAGAAATACCCCATTTTTATACAATTTTTGGCCACCTATTCCCCCCCTCTCTCTCTCTCTCTCTCTCTCTCTCTCTCTCTCTCTCTCTCTCTCTCTCTCCCATGAAGGCTAAGCACATACACACAACCCTACAGCAAATTGGGTACACACACGTCCACTGATAACACACGCACTCACAAGATCCCTACAGCAACGGACTGTGTACAAACACACACACACACACACACACACACACACACACACACACACACACACACACACGATCCCTAGGGTAACAGCAAGAACACACACACACACACACACACACACACACACACACACACACACACACACACACGATCCCTAGGGTAACAGCAAGTACACACACAACACACACACACACACACACACACACACACACACACACACGATCCCTAGGGTAACAGCAAGTACACACACACACACACACACACACACACACACACACACACACACACACACACGCACACACACGATCCCTAGGGTAACAGCAAGTACACACACACACACACACACACACACACACACACACACACACACGATCCCTAGGGTAACAGCAAGTACACACACACACACACACACACACACACACACACACACACACGATCCCTAGGGTAACAGCAAGTACACACACACACGATCCCTAGGGTAACAGCAAGTACACACACACACACACGATCCCTAGGGTAACAGCAAGTACACACACACACGATCCCTAGGGTAACAGCAAGTACACACACACACACACGATCCCTAGGGTAACAGCAAGTACACACACACACACACACACACACACACGAACCCTAGGGTAACAGCAAGTACACACACACACACACACATTACCCTCAAACACACACAAAAAAATCCCCACCACTTGGTCCTTACCTTATCACCAAGTCCACGGCCATTATCACCTCCCTCCCCCACGCAACCCCCATCACCCCTCCACCTCCCTCCCTCACGGTACCCCCACCACCCTTCCCCCTTCCCCTTCCCCACGCAACCCTCACCACCCCACCCCCTTCCCTACTCCATACAGATAACACACGTCCTATCACCCACTTCCACACCTCACCCGCTAATGGAGGCGATTTGCTGGTGAAAGGAGAGTGGAGAGAGTGGAGTACGCGAGGGAGGCATGCTTGGAGTGGCATGGGTGTGGGAGTATCTGAGGCAGGATGGTTTGGAGTGGTTTGGGAGTGGGAGTATATGCGGGAGGGTGTTTGGAGTGGCGTGGGAAAGCATTGCAATAAAGAAGGAAGGTCTGGTTTCGTATGGGAGTTTGTGATGGATGCTTATGTTAGTGTGGGAGTATATGAGGGAGTGGCGAAGGAAAGTATGAGGGAGAGGCGAAGGAATATATGAGGGAGGTCTCTTTGTAGTGGCAAGAGCTCAGAGTACGAGAAAGGAAGGTCTGGTGTAGTGATGTAGGAATATATGAGGGAGGGTAGTTTGGACTGTATGTAAAAAGTAGGCAGGCTTGAAGTGGCGAAGTAGGAAATGAATTACAACTGCTTGGTGTGGCATGAGAGTATTTGTGGGAATCAACCTTGGATCGGAACGGGAATAAATGATGCAGAGGATGCGATGAGTGGTGTGGCAGAGGAGACTTGCGATAGAAAAGATTGCAAGTGTCGTCTCTGCAACTCTGGATGTACTGATGCATTCGGTCTCTGCATAAACAGATACATGAATAGATAGACGGATAGATAGACAGATAGACAGGACAGATAGACAGACACACAGACAGACATATAGGAATAGACCGATAAGCCGACAAGTGACCAAAACAATATTGCGATTCAGTTTCACAGTTTAACATTTGTATAATGGGACGAGTAATGATCTTCCCATATGTGTACTGCAAAATAAATTATCGAAACTGTAAACATAGCAACACACCAGTCAACAGCTGTATTAGAACACGTATAATTCAAGCATACAACAGAACACTTTCAGTCTAATTAAGTATTTTCCACTTCATTCTTAATTTCACAGAACGATTTGATTCAACTCAGGGAAGATCTCTGGCCGTGAATGGGTCTATGAAGGCTGTATGTAACTCCTCCAGCCCGAAAATCAAAAGCTTAAAATAATTACGCGATAGCAAGAATAACTAAACTACGTCATTGGGTGAAGTGTCCAAGCCTCGGCCAGACTGTCATTAAAGTAGTGTTACAGCGGTACACTCCCCTGGGTTTCTTTCGCAGTCTGGCCCAACATTAAACTCTCTCCCGGAACTTTACATCTTGGGTTATGGCGGTCTTAAGGCTAAATCCCCGGCTGTTAGGGAAATCCTCTCTCTCTGCTAGCGGAGGGAAAAAACAAGATAGACACAGGAAGCTACGTAAGGCTTTATCTGACGAGGCAAACGAAGGATGCTACAACCCGTCCCCGCCCTTTTGTGCTTAAAAACTATATTGGTACTATTTTTTTAAAGAAAAGAAAAAGAAATACAGATTTAGAGCCTGCAAAATTAGCTGTAACTAAATGAAACTGATAAAAAAAAAGTAAAGTCATTTTTTTTTTCTCAGTTCGAAATGCCTACATACAATGAACTTTAAAAAGACTGGAGATTATTCGGAGTGGGAGAGGGTGACTGAGGAAGAGGGTTCTTGAGATGACTAGTTAAATACATGAAGGACTAAGAGTATGGCATGTGATACTTAGATTGGAGAGCTGGACAGACATGAATGTGTATGGCTAGGCTGGTGCTGCGTGCCCGCCGTAATGGAGCAGGAATGACTTGTAAAGAACACACACACACACACACACACACACACACACACACACACAGAAAATCCTCATTCTAAGCGCAGTAAACTCTAGACACCCTGTTCTCTTATCAAAAGCTGGGTCACATTACTATCGACCTCTTTGTTATCGCAGCCTCCTAAAAGCCGACTCGAGCCCTCTACCGCCAAAGCCACCGCCCTATGCATTTGCCCTTATCATATCAATGGGGTAAGGCAGGATGAGGGGGAGACGTAGTAGGGTTAAAGGTGTAGATAGTGTACGTTATCATCATCATCATCATCATCATAATTATTTTCTTTCCCTGGTGCCATTACCTAAGTGTCGGATAGTTCAAAGATAGACACACGCGGCTTAAACTGTATTCACAAACTTTCTTAAGGATAAATTGTGTATACGATTGTTTGTAATTTTATCTTCATTCATATATCTACAAATCACATTACATCCAAAGGAAAATGCATATAAAGCTAAAAGAAATAACAGAGAAAAGATGAGAAAGACAAAGGCCTCCTACGATGATTCATGAAAGCACACATCGTTATAATAAATTAAAATCCTTTATGAATATTTACCCAGGGAGGAACTAAATTATTTTAGATAATAATTAACTGTCATGGAGACTCGTTAATTGTAAAAACCGCTGAACTCGTTAAACCTGAACGTCTTTTATATTTTGTCTTGTTACTCCCATAAGATTCTCTCTCTCTCTCTCTCTCTCTCTCTCTCTCTCTCAATGGTCCCCGAATCTTATTTTGTGGGGACGCAGAGCCATGAAAATGATCCCACCGCTGCGAAATTTACCTTACGAAGAGCGACTAAAGAAACTAAATATGTTTTCTCTCTCTCTAAAAAAAAAAGAGACGGCACAGGGGAAACCGTATACAAGTATTCAACTCTTAACAAATCTGACGATGTTAGATATAATAACTTTTTCGAAATACAGACTGATATTTTAACTGGAAAAAATGGAACGAAATTCAACAGACTGATATTTTAACTGGAAAAAATGGAACGAAATTCAAAAGAATGAGATGCAGCACCAATATAAAGTCAATAATGTTAGCGTAGTGGGATAGTGGAGTAAGCTACAGAAAGAGTGGCTAGCGCAAAAACTAATCACACGTTTAAAATTCGGCTAGACACATATTTTGAGACTATAGGCTGTAACTAAGAGAGTTTTGTCTATTTTCAGATTAAAGTGTTTGCTGACGAGTGTGAGACGTTTTTTTTTTTTTTTTTTTTTTTATGTTACCGACTCAGGGCATAGGCTTCACAGCCTGCTTTCAAGGCCCAGTAGTCCTCCTACGTACCGTACACCTCTACATGTCACCACTTCGGCGCTAACACCCATCGTCCATACTGAATACATGCTAGGGCTGTCTCATACAGGACTGGTGTATTGGTATTAGCGGGGGTATTTTTACGACATGTCGGCGGGTCTTCTGGTTGCTGAATAAAGAGAACATTCGACGACTGAGTACGTTCTTTCTTTTACATTGATTACATAATGCATGGTCGTTCCTCGTTTGCCTCTTCCATTAAAAACAAAAACAAAAATCCCATGCTTCTTCTTTCTCACAAGCATAGTATTTTATTGTATCTTTTTCATGTCAGATTATCCAGATGGTGTGGTGGGTGGGCAAGAATCATCCTCTTTTCTACCCCTTTCTCTTACACGTTGGCTGGATCTTCGTAGAATTAGTATCTTTTTCCAACAGTTAACCTCGTCATGGGTCAACAGGTCTCGTTTTACCTATGTACTCATAATTATGTACTCGTGTCTACCTGAACTTAGGGATGACCGCTTGTTATGAAGGGGATAATCAAGGTTGCATCCAACCCCCACTTCAAAAAGCCTCCTCTGCTTCTGTATAATCGTCCTGAGATAAAATAGAAAAACTCCACAATGACGTCACTCAATGCACTCACGCACGCAATATCAGGCAGTTGCACACACTATACAGCGGTCCTTGGCAACCCTTAACAACCACGCGATATTCAACTCACGCACGCACAATATTCAACACTCTCGCACTCAGTATTCAGCACACAAACACGCAATACTCAAATCATGTAATATTAAGCGCATGTAGTATTGAACACATGTAGCCGTGCACATTCATTACATTTACACGCAATATTCGGCACGTGTGATATTCAAATACACGTAGTAAACACGCGCAATATTCAGCATACACATGATTCAGCCTAAGCAATATTCAGTACACGTAATATTCAGCGCCCACAATATTCAATACTCGCAATATTCAACACACCAGCAATATTCAGGACAAGCAAGATTCAAATTTTGCAAGCTCAGACGCAATATTCGTCAAATCCAACACTCAGCATACGCAATATTCACCAGACACACGCAATATTCATCACACTCATACGAGATATTCAGCGCAGACTCACTCGCAAAATATGGCAGTAGCACACTCAAGATGGCGGCGCTTTCCATATCCTCACGCAATATTCGGCACACGCAATATTCAGCAGGGACTCACACGCAATGTAAGTGGGCTGCAGGCTAATGAGCGGGAGGGGAGGCTTTTAGGGAGTGCTGCGGGGAGGACGGGAGCTATGCAAAGTGGTCGACATTTTCCGAGAGCGAGTGTGAGCTGGGGAGGGTAGGGGAGAGGAAGGGTGAGGGGAGATGGGGAGGAGAGGAGAGGTAACTGAGGAGGAGAGAGGTAACTGAGGATAGGGGGTGGGGAGGAGGGGGGGGAGCTGTATGGGAAGGGGAGAGAGCTGGGGAAGACGCAGAGGTGGGGAGAACTGGGGAGAGCGAGGTGGGGAGGGAAGACTGGGGAGGAGAGTTGGGAACTATGAATTGAGGATGGGAACTTGCAAGAAAGGGGAGCTAGGAAGATAGAGGCTTGGAAGGAAACGCTGGGGAGGGTACTACGGAGGGGGAAACTGGGGAGAAAAGCTGTCAAGGTGGGGGGATGGGGTAGGGGGCTGAGGATGGACAGGTAGGGCAAAGGGTGAGCTAGAATGGGGAAAGTTTGAAAGGGGATGCTAGTAAGGGGGAGATGGTGAAAATGAAGTCTAGGGAGGAGGGGAGAAGCAGGTGAGTTGAAGGGAGTCTGGGGAAGGGGTAGGGGAAGGACGCTGGGGGGAAGGGGAAGGAAGTTGGGGAGAAGGGGAGGGAAGGTGGAGGGTGGCGTAATGAAGATGGGCGTTTAAGTCAGGGGAGGAAAGAGTTTACCCAGACTCAGAGATGGAAAAATAGACAGACCTAAAACCGGGTTAGACCAGGAAAGAAAGGATTTCACCTCATTCGATGCCAGCTCCTCTCTCTCTCTCTCTCTCTCTCTCTCTCTCTCTCTCTCTCTCTCTCTCTCTCATAATCTTACCACCATATGACAGTTCGATTCATTTTTAACACCTCACTATGATGGAGCAATTTTTTTTTCCTCTGCAACCACTAAACGATTTTATTCTGCTAAAGAGATTCGCTTAACAATAAAAGATGTAATGAAAGTTGTAGTCATCTAGCCTTTCAATGTGACAGCTCTCTCCTAAGCTGAATAAAACTGCTTGAAGCCTGAGAAAAGAAACAGTACGTCACCTGATTCAAGAGGACAAGAGAGAGACATCTACCTGAAGAGTGTCACAAATCATTTATCCCTCCAGTAAAGCTATCCCGTTGTTGTTTTATTTTTGCCTAAGTTTGGTGGCCTTACATCATAGCAAGAAATACCAGTAGGAACAACAGAGTTAAACTATTCCACAGAACAGAACTGATTTAGATTACGTGAAAAACACTTGGAGAGTTGTGGCAGTCAAAGATCAACTGTGATGGTTACGTAGTTCATTCAGGATTGATGTATGGATTAAGTGCGGTAAAACTAGAGGAAGCTTTTTTTACAGAACGTCTACATTAAGCTTAAATTTGAAGCTTATATGCAAAAACAAGAAAGTTGTTGATTATTTAGTCTCCATTTCAGGACCAAACGAGAGGGTTTGACGTGGCGATAAAAGGCGAAATAAGTTACACAGCACGTCATTTAAGATCAGATATGAGAGTTAGATATGATGAAGTCATGTTAAGTTAGTTGAAGTGCGTTTATTTCAAGAAAAAAGTAAGGAGACAGACGTGTATGAAATGAGTGAGATGAACTGCAGTACTGTATGTGCAATTTAAATTCAAATATGAGGATTAGCTGAGGCAAGGAAAAAAAAAAGTAAAGGTACGACATTTAGAGAATGCATAATTCAAAATAAAAAATGAAGGAGAGATGTGGTGAAAAAACGATAAAAAACTACAACAAGCCACATCTATACATGTAAAAAAAAAAAAAAAAAAAAAAAAAAAAAAAAAAAAGGGCAAAGGCAGGAAGGAGGGGATCCACAAGACACGAAAAGGGCTAAACTGGATGAAAAGGGAGGGATTAGTGTTGGAGGGGAGGAAGAAAAGTATGGATTAAGGCCTAAGGATTTACGGAACGGTGGAGGTGTGTGGGTGTAAGGTGGAAGTGGAGGGCAGGGCAGGGGAAAAGGGGATACGTAACCCTGATATGCTTAAACACTTCATCATTAGTAACCATTCGACCTTGTGAAGTTTCTCAGTAGGTAGTAAAATCATGTGCGTTTGCTCTCTCCACTCACAAGACCCCTACATACAGCCCCCCTACCCCAACACACACACTTTCTCATGCACTGAAGCCCCCTTACATATACAGAACCTCCTTACATACACCCCCCCCCACACGCACACACAAACCATCCCGTGAGCGAGTGGTAGCGAGGCCTCATAGGAAGCACTCTGAAACCTTGAACCATTTCGGGAACCACACATCCTTTCCCTGGGGGCAGAAGGCAGGAAGGGAGGGAAGTAGAGTGATGGAGGAGGAGTAAAGAAGTGCATAGACAGCTGAGAATGGTTGAGTGATGGAGAGACAACTGAAGTGGTGGAGAGACAGCTGAAAGCAGCGGAGTAGATAACTGAAGGTACAGTTGAGGAAAAACGCTTAGGAAAGTGACAGGAAGGGTAAGGAAAAAGGGAATTTGTTGTTGGTAGTTGTGGAGAGGCAGTTATGGATTGAAGAGATTTTTGGAATGGTGGAGAGACAGCTAAGTCGTGGAGAACCAGCTTAAGGTGAGGGAAGTGGGGAAATTGAGCTTAAGAAAGTAGGGGCACCGACTCAATAAAGGAATTGTTGTAGGATATGAAGAGATAAAAGTGGTAAGTGTGGAGCGATAAATGAGATATAGTTGGTTACAGCGGAAAGACGTTTTGGGCAAGCAAAAAGGCTGCTACAGAGATGAATGGAGACAGCTGCTGTTGCGGAGAGGGAACTGCGAGGGAGACTGCAAGGATGAAAGGAAATGGAACGATAGTTGAAGGTACAGGATATAAATACGTATGAACATCAGAAAGAGGAGAGGCGTAGGGATGTGAGAGGACCCAGCTCTGGGAATTAGGAAGACAGCTATTAAGGGAAGTAGTACGACAGCTTAGAAATGTGGGGACCTTGTTTTTAGAGAATACTAGGGGTGTGAAGCTTCTGTTATTAGCAAAGCTTAGGGACGTGAAAGACTTAATTCAGGGAAGCCTAGGCGGATGGAAAGCTTATTTTAGGGAAGTAAGGAAGCTTCTTGGGATGAGGTATTCCTAGTTTGGAGGAAAACAGAGTCAGTTTATTGAAGACAGAGGATATTTAGATAAGAAGATAAGAGTATTTAAGAGAGAAGGGAAACTAGACTTGCAGAAATGGGGAATGGTTTAAGGAACTAGGATGGTAGGTTGGGAACGTAATGTTGTTTTTAGCGAAGTTTTGAGACGTGGAGAACTTGTAGCTTAGGGATGCTGAGAACTTGTTAATAGGGAAGGAGCGAGGATGGCTAACTCCTATGTCTCCCTAATGTTATCTTTCTACCTGCAAATGAGTACCGGGTATATCTAATTTAGCAGCGGACATTAACAGTAATTGCGTTATTGGAGACTGTTTTACCTCGCTGAACAAGAAAAGGTTTGCCTTTAGCTGAATAAAATGGTCTGGCGGTAAGGATGTGTTTTAAACATCTTGTCTGAAATGGCTTAGCATATGAGCGAGAGAGAGAGAGAGAGAGAGAGAGAGAGAGAGAGAGAGAGAGAGAGAGAGAGAATTTTTATGGCACCACTATATGGAGAGTTTGGAAAGTAGGTAACCCATTCTCGAATAAAACGAAGACAGCATCTTCAACCCAGTGATTTTTTTTTGTGTGTGTTTTTTTTTTCCAGAGGGAAGGGGGGCTTCAGCATGCTGCGAACAGGCGATTTTATTCAGCTTACGGGAGCCTCCTTGCTGTGAATTAGGTACAGAAAACTACACGTACTTCTCGCCCCTCCAGTTCGGAACATTTCTCATGTCGAAAAGAATCATCTGAAGACAGCAAAAATAAAACAGAAAAGTCATCTAATGGCACGTGTCGCGGGGCAATAAGAGAACAGGAGCAGAGATGAAGTAGAACAGCTTACGGAAGTGAAGAAATTGCCCATAAGGAGGAAGGAAGACAGTCTCGTAAGTAGGGCGGGAGTTCTGGGAAATGAAGAAACCATATGGCAACCCTCCACAAGAACGACGGTAAATTTGGTCTACGATGCTGTGGACTGTGAGCTACGGGAAATAAGGAGGCAGGACTATGAGCCGATGGGAAAGTCTGCCGATGAGGATACCGTGCTTAACCTCCGGAATCCATTTTCTTTTCTTATTCCCACTCTTTCCGACTTTTGTTTAGCTTTGGTGAGTTTTCGCGCACACACACACACACACACACACACACACACACACACACACACACACACACACACACACACACGCTGGCTCAGTGGTAACGTTCTCGCTTGCCATCTGGTAGACGGGAGTTCGCGCCTCGCTCAGGTTGCGAAAAGTTTCACTGACGAAGTGGATGGTTACTGTTCCCCTCGAGCAAGGAGACGGGTGTGTGCATGTGTGAAGGTCACAGCCTTGCCCTTAGATCGGACTATATGAGTTCTCAGCTCCCTTCCAGGAGGGTAAAAGCTGACGATCACGACCATCAAGTGATCCTGACCGACCCGGTGAATTACACGTGTGTGGGTGTGGGTGTGTGTGTGTGTGTGTGGGGGGGGGTGATGGTGCAGCTAAAACAAACATGGGACTCATTCAATTTTAGTACTACGGCTTCTTTTATTACTTTATTATTGCTACACCCAAACTATGTTACTTGCGATAAACTCCTCACAGCGAAGGGCTTAAATTATAACAAGGCATCTCTGTATCTTTTATCAAAATATCCTGCACCGCTAGAAGGGGAGGCAGCATCTAAAACTATAACACTGGAGGCTTTTCTCTTTCAGTACGGCGCATTTTTTTTTTTTTTTTACCACTGCTACCATCAGGAGATTTTACTAAGAAGAAACTAATCTTGACTAAAATACCAACACTGCATCCTTATCTATCCCCCAAAAAAATATTCCGCACAGAAGGAGTCACAGTAGTGGCATTCATTTGCCAAAAGTAAGAGGACGACTAGAAGACTGTTTATTTCGGCTCATCAACTTTACCCTAAGAGAAACCCGTCATAGGGATCCAGTTCCGCATCTCCACATCCTACCCCAAACATCCCGCGCCGCCAGTGGCGCAGCAGGAGGTCCCAGCTAAAACACAGACGCTGGGGGGCATTCGCTACGCAAAAATTTCCCCGCACCACATTGTTTCTACCTCAGGGCGCCATTACTAAACTCGCGGGCCTCGTCTCGTTAGTCCCTGGGTCGTTCCGGATCCCTCTCAGGCTCCTTCCATTTTTTCCTTTTTTATTTTTCCACTGCGTTTTGAGGTGGGGTTCACTGGGAGTTGGTTTCGGTTTGATCTGTTCAGTGTGTTTCAGGGTTGGTTCATTGACTCTGTTTCGGGACTGGTTTGTTTGGTGTGTTTCTGGGTTGGCTTCTGGTTTGGTTTGTTTGGTGTGTTTCGGGGTTGGTTTCTGGCTTGGTTTGTTTGGTGTGCTTCGGGGTTGGTTTCGGGGTTGGTGAGTTTCTGGGTTGGTTTCTGGCTTGGTTTGTTTGGTGTGTTTCGGGGTTGGTTTCTTCGGTATATACTTAAGTTGATTTTTTGTTTGGTTTATTCGGTGCGTATAGCTGTGGTGACTTAGTGTCTGGTACGTCACGGAGACGGTTTCTTAGATGCATTTCAGAGTAGGTTTATTTAAAACGACTCACAGTGGCCTGCCTTGGAGTGGAGTGTGAATGTGTTTGCTGATGTTTATACGTGTGTTTCTGAGTTAAGAATAATGTATTTTTTCAGGATTTTTCTTTCTACTCTGGTTTTCTGACTCTTCATTTTCGTTTCAATGGCTTTTTGTGGTTTTTGTTTTCTGTGCCAGTGTATTGCTGTATTGTGTTTTCGTCTCAGGATGTGCTTATGTAGCATATTTCGCTGTGGTCTAGAAATTAGCAATTGGTGTGTGTGTGTGGGGGGGGAATAGAGTTGAGATGACTGATTGACTGATGCTGATTGATGATGATGATGATCTTCTAGCGCCCCGTATGTTTACTGTAAATACAACTTCAACTCATGATGTTTCCTTAGCTTTCTAATTTCCCATGAATCGACTTGCTGTTCCTTTTCGTAGCACGGGATCTGAGTTATAGAATATCTCATATTAGGCTGAGAAAGTGCTACAATTTATTTTTCCCCCTCTCTTCTCGCGTCTGGTACCCCATAAAAACAGGATGTGCAGCCTCTGAACAATCTTATATGCAATCTTTTTACCCTCGCCGTCACATTATCTTGCGCTGATATGACTGAGCACCCAGTCCGATCTCGCCTACGCCCTTTTATGACGTCCCTATATTTAGTCAGTGTTCATAAATGGAGCTCACGTCTCAGTCTGTGTTTATAAGGAGCCTATTTCGCTATAATATTATGTAGCCTATGTCTTAGATGTACACAACGTCTCACAGTATGTAGCCTACGTCTCCAGATTTAGCCTACGTCTTTACATGATATGTTATAATGTGGCCTGCATTTGTATGTGCAGCCTGCGTCTGCATTATGTTCCTTTTTTCTGGTGGCACCTCTCTCTCTCTCTCTCTCTCTCTCTCTCTCTCTCTCTCTCTCTCTCTCTCTCTCTTACACACACACACACACACACACACACTAACTTGCCCAAATCTGTACATTACGTCCACGTTTCCATGTGTAATTTACTTCTATATATAACCTAGCTACATCTCCATTTTCATCCATTTCTCTGCATATAGATCACGTCTCTATTAAGTAGCCTACGTCTCTATACATACAGTCGAAGTCCATAAGAGGCTACATCTCTCTAGCTACAATTCTGAATAGTTAATGTAGCCCAGGGTCACTATATGTAGCCCAGGGTCTTTGTATGTAGCCCAGAGTCTCTTTATATACCCCCCATGAATATAACCAAAACTATATCAAGCCCTCGCCTGAAAATATAAGCTATGCCTCTTTATATGCTTAATTCCCCTTTACGTAGCTTGGATCAGAAAATATAGGCATCATCTATATTATGCCCAGTTTTACGAATACAGCCAACATCTGTATCTGTAGCCTGTATTCTTCTGTAGCCTGTATTCTTCTGTAGCCAGTATTTTTCTATGTAATAACGATGCCATACTTCTGCTGGAGTTCCCTGGGAGGCTGTGGATTGAGGCAGCCATAAAGCGGCGCAGGGGGAGCCATTATGACTGTACTACCGCTGGAAGGAGGGGGAAACACACACACACACACACACACACACACACACACACACACACACACACACACACACACACACACCCTGCCACATATACTACACCCACACACCAAACTTACACCCCACTCGCTGAAACTAAACACCAGCATCACTGACACACCCCATGCGCTGCAACACACTGAAACGGCTCACTCGCTGACACACCTTACTCGCTGAGACGCACTGCAACACCACAGGACACTCACAGAAACACAGCGCACCGCGACACTTCATAATGCATCCGGAGTGTATTTTTCATCCACCGGTGCCGGGAAAGGTCGCGGGTCAGGGCTGCACGCCAGAACAAGGACACTACCAACTCCTGCTTCTACCAACACACCGACAAAATTACTCCCGGGTTCCGTGCTCTCGCTAGAAAAAAAATCCTGTGACCTCTCGCACTTCTTTCCCATTGAACGCTGATAATTAGTCTGGGGAAAACGGAGCAGGAAAACTGGGACAACATCTAACTCTACCTAAGCACGGAAAAAAACAAATTATTCGGAGGCTACGTACTATCGCTAACAAAAGTCCTGACGCCTCTTGTCCTTCTCTCCCCAAGGACAATGATTAACTACCTGGTTAATCCGCAGCAACCGGACACGAACTACTGCTTCTACCAATTTACAGACATTCATTCTCAGATTACGTACTACTGTCAGGTGAGGGTCTGCCGTATTTCCTGATTTTCTTTCCACGAACGTTGATAATCAGACTGGTGAATTTACAACAACCGGACATGAGCTCTTAATTCTGCCAATACACGGACTTAACTACTCCAGCATAAGGTTACGTGCTGTCATTTGCAAATGTCTTCTCGCCTCTTGCTTCTCTCTCCTTGAACTTTGAAAATCACAGTCCTCTTCTTAGCCCTTTCAGCCACTATACGTTTTATTTATTAATATATATATATTTTTGACTACTTGTTAACAATTTTATTAAATGTAGGAAGGTTATATGGTAGTAAAATGGTTAAATAATCCCTACAGGTCGAATACTTCACTGTAGATCATTCTTTATTCCACATGATGCTTTTACTCTGCTCAGAAGAGAACCTAGTAATGAAAGAGTTAATGAGGGCTATTTATAACCCCTCCAGTTACATATATTCACGTGGTGTATACTACAGCGAATCAGAATCGTCAAATACGGCAAGAATAAAATAAATATGACATTCTCCAGCTGTAAGGATTGGTCCCTCCAACGCGATACTTGGAGTAAGATTTTTCATGCATACGACTTGCAGAAGATTTAATTAAAAAAGGAGAAGGCACATATAATCAAAGGGTCAAGCATAAATCTTTAAATAAATTCCTATCACAACGCTGGTATATTATTTGGGCTAACTACCTGGTGATGTGTGCACAGAGAAACTATTAAACAGTCAAAGGATTAAAAAAAAAAAAAAAAAAAAAGTATTTCGCTACAACTAAGTCACCAGCATCGGCTACTTCAGAACCAAACAAGATTATCATGGTCCTTGCAGAGAGAGATGCAGTAGCGGCGACGGGGCATTTGCTGCTGACAATGCACACCAAATACCAATCACGAAAGGCAGCTCCCCTCTACTCACATCCAGCTGCAGGCGATGGGGTAGAGAATAAGCTTAAAATGAACTCCAGATCCCAAATACTTTCCCAGCCAGGATCCCATTTACTTTTCCCGAACCTCATGGTCAACAGTTCCTACCTATATTTATCCGATTTACCCGGTGACTGACATTAAGGATCGGAATAAACTAGGCATGAACTGCAAATCCTAGTTTCTCTCCCAGGTAATGAATAGGCACCAAAGCTTCAAATCTCTTGGCATATAAGCTGGCCAGGCATGAGTAGGGAGGAGCTATTGACCGCGCGTGTATGGCCTCGATCAATAATCGCTTTACAAGGCTTGGGATCCAAACTAATCAATCGACATCTCCAGCAAACAGAGTATTACTGTATTGATCAGCTTGGGAATAACACTTCACACCTGACATAGGGACAGTGTAATGGAGTAGTTAGCCTCAGTGTACGGTACCTAGTAACACTTTCATGTCCGACTGGGGATGCCAGCTGTGAAATGGTTAGCACATCAAGCCCGTAACTGGAAAAACCCGAGTTCGACTGCCGAGCTGGTCAGACTCTTGGACATAATTTTCTTTTTCTTTAATCCCTGTTCACTCAGAGGTACAAATGGGGACCTGGATGAAAATTTGATTGTTACTGTATGTGTTAAATTTTAAGGAGTGACTGAATTGCCTTGATGATAACCGTGTAGTTGAGATGCATTAATCCCAAGTCGTCTTCTGCACATCACCTCGAATTAAAGGGCCTGGGTAGTGAACAATGAGAAAATAATGTAAGACGAGAGAGAGAGAGAGAGAGAGAGAGAGAGAGAGAGAGAGAGAGAGAGAGAGAGAGAGAGAGAGAGAGAGAGAGAGAGAGAGAGAGAGAGAGAGAATTATAAGTACTGATCAACAAGAAATAACTGATTTGCTAAACTAAGCTTTCTATGTAGGAGTGCTAAACCACGGCCAGTAAGATTTATACCTCATCAAGAAAAATAAAACCTGAGATAAGAGCCTAAGACAACGATCACCCTAGCATACACAGAAACGTAGATACCTTTTTGTTACAAACGTTTTCATTTCCATATTGGGTACATGCATACATTTTACAATTCTGATCTTTAGGCATGTTAGAACACTGAAATTTTCCCTAAGTCTCAGTCCTTATATTCTGGCTCTAGTTTTGTGCTAAATTTGTCACTGTTTTCCTTACGAAGAAACTCTCAAATCAAAGAGGAAGGTGGTATTAGTATTAAAAGGCTGAAAAACGAAACAGACAGACCACAGTAAAGGTAAACTCATGGCCGGCAAAGAAGTAAACCTACACCTACATTGCTTGGAGATGAGAAGGGAGGGAGGGAGGCTGGGGATGTGACAGGTTTGGGGGTGGAAAGTGTGCAAATCGATAGCTTCTGTACTTTGAAGCGAGAGGAGAGAGGGTGGCAGCTGTAGGAGGTGACGGGTGTGGGGAAATGGCACGTGTGAGAAAGGGACAGGTGTGTGTGTGTGTGAAGTGGCAGGTGAGGTGAGGTGGCAGGTGTGGAGATATGGCAGGTGTGGAGATATGGCAGGTGTGGATAAGTGGCACGTGTGAAGAGGTGGCTGGTGTGGAGAGGTGGTAAGTGTGTCAGATCAAGTGAAGTGCCCTTTGGCTGTCGGCACGTGAGACAGCTTCTGACATTCGACTGCACAGCTTAATATTACATTCTTTTTTTCTTGGTGTTGTTTTTTTTCTTTTTGTGGTATTTAGCTAACGTGTGCTATTACATTATCATCTGTGCTAGTATATACTCGTACAGGAAGGGCGTTAATGAAGTCACTGTAACATCTTGCAATTATTTTTCACTGTCACACTTCCCACACTACAAATGCTCCTTACACTATACCACACCATACACTGCCGTACTTGAAAACTCCATAGCAAACACTACTACACCTCACACAACTACACCTCAACAATCACACCACACACTACCACACCACACACAACCATACCATACAGAATCACATCGCACAATACCACACCACACAATCACACAGTACACTACCACACTACACCACACACTACCACACCACACACTACCACACCACACACTACCATACCACACGCAAACACACCACACACTACCACACCACACACTACCACACCACACACTACCACACCACACACTACCACACCACACACTACCATACCACACGCAAACACACCACACACTACATCACACACAATCCCATCAGACACTGTCACACCACAAAGTATCACACCACCCCTTACCACAATGCCACATCTTACACACACACACACACACACACACACACACACCTAACTCATCCACACGTCCCACTTCTTCCCTCACACCGCTTAGCTGCATCTTCTAACACCATGCATTTTTTACACACAAAATTCATCTTAATTCTACTCGAAAGGTCTTGGGGTTTAAATAAAAGTCTGCGAACAAACCACGAATTAAAGTCGGGTTCAGGATAAATTTTCTGGTTGTTTTCGGAATTTCGTAACAACTTTTCCTCTGCGACTTACTTTGCACATTATGCTTTAATAATGCCACTGTTGCTGAATGTGTCGATATTAACCCCTTCACTACGATGATGTTTTTAAACCTTAATTCTGGCCACTATACATACGACTTGATATACTTTTGGTAGACCCTTTTGTAGTTAAGGAATTAGGTATCCAACATAATCTCTCTCTGCACAAAGCTAAATAAAACTGCCTAGAAATGGCTATAATAACAAAAAATGCGTCATTGAATCGAAACAGTGAAAAAATAACACATAAGTAGCGCTAATGCTGGAAAATAAATCGCTAAGGAAGATTCACTTCGAAGACTATTTTGCAGACATGAATACAACCATTAGTCATATTTTTTTTTTTTTTTTCCCCAGTGTTAAGGGCAATGCTGACTATGACCCGTATCCTTGTCGGTTAAGGAAGCTCCTTAACACCTTTCCCTAAGCGATTTATTTTGCCTATTGCACCTTACTGTCCTGTGTTATACAAGCTATTCAAACATCGCTATACAGTACTCTAAATAACAGACGTAAAAAATGATATCAACCAACCATATCAAAAAATAAATCGCTAAGGAAGAGATGCTAGTGATACAGATCAGTCTGCAGCCGTACTGAAACACTGAGAGGGAAGGAGTCTCTCGCTCCCTCACCTATAATCTCCAGCCAGGTATCACTCATCAGAATTCTAATCACAATAGAATTACAACTAAGAGCCGTCATTTCGCTGACCCAGAAGACATCGTAGTACCTGTTCTTTAGCGAGTTGTTCAGCATATTACAAAACTGTGTATCTTGTATGTTCCCTCTCTCTCTCTCTCTCTCTCTCTCTGTTCCCTTTACCGCTGCGCTGCCTTCTAATCCTCCCTCACCCATCCATTCATATGCTCCTCTTATTGCACGTCCCATTAATACCTCTACCCTTTGTTTTATGTCGTCATGCCTTACCAATTCCCCAGCTTTTCCCTCCCTTTATACTCGCCATTTATTGCAGGCTTTACAATTGCCGCGCCCTCTTTTTATTCTGTCCCGCCTCGCCATTCCTTAACTGTTCTTCTATGTACACCCCCACATCTTTATCACGCCTCATGTATACCTTTATCCTTTTTCTTTATTATTTTTTTCAGTGTTGTCCTACCTCACCAATTTTCCCATACCCCGTCCATTTACACGTTCCATTTCTTGCACGCCTATTAAACACCTTAACCCTCTTTATGCTGCCATGTCTCACAGCACCTCCAAGCTACCTTTCCTCTGTACTCATTAGACACAGAAATGTAGATACATGTAGATAAACAGATGGCTCCACAGACCACTCACGCTTAAGGGGTTAATTTTTTTGTGTCTTCACCCACACCCTCTCTCTTCACAAGGTGTCATGTGTCACTTATATCATGCCTAATCTTCTTACGTGCAAGCGATATGCATAAATAGTCAGCATGAGTAAATGTGGCTTCCTGTGACTGCATGAATTTGTCAGGCACAAAATCTGACCGCCTGACATTACTGCAAGAAATTGGATAAATTAAGGGAGAGAGAGAGAGAGAGAGAGAGAGAGAGAGAGAGAGAGAGAGAGAGAGAGAGAGAATTAATGAGTAAAAATTAAATAAAGGAAGCTCAAAATAAATTCCTACTGATGTCGCTCAGGACTTTCGTACACAAGGTGTTTCTTATGGAAAGGCTCATATGGTCCCGCATCTACCTAACACTTGTTATACGGAAAGCAAGACTGGAATAAGGATGATGATGATGATGATGATGATGATGATGATGATGATGATTTTAAGTATATGTGCAGATAAAAAATACACGAGGAAATACGGTTGATACTTCGTTATAACAAAAGTGCAGTTGTGCTACCAGGCTATCCCTGTAATATTCCAAGGCCACTCTTATGACAGCCTCATTTACAGCAGCGATATTCTTTTTTCTAGCAGCACTACCCTTATTTCTAATGGAACCACCGCCTAGTTATGCCACTCGACTACCTTCTCGTCGTGTCACCCTAGTATCCTCTAGTAAAATCATCCTACTGTCTTCTAGTAGTACCACCACCTCATCACTATCATCATACACCTATCCCTATTCCTTAATAATATACAAGGTGTGGGATGGGTGCAGAAATAGTGACGAAATAATGTTATACACTTCAGAGCTAATCCAGTGTTACTTCTACAGCTGACACTACAGTACATTTCCCCTGATCCGACTCACAGCACCATTTCCATCACTCTTCACGTTCGCTTTGTCTCTCCATTGTTAGGCAAGTAATCCCAGAGTCCATCTATGCTGTCCACAACAAAAGCCCCCCAAGCCTCTGTATCACTATCAGTCTACCCGTGCCACTCTAACCCACCTTCCCCTAGTCACTTTTCCTCTGTTTTTCTGTTCTCTATTGACTCTATAATTTTAGAAATCATCCTGGCTAGAGTGAAAGGGGAAAAGTATCTCAAAATCTCTAAATTAATCAACATTTCTCACGACACTCCAAAAAACCCTCCCCAATGTGCTCCTCCACTGTATCGTTTAATGTTTTTATCGGTGGGTATGTAATCCGGAGTTCATCTAGACTGGCCGTGACACAAAATACCTACAAGTCTATCTATCACAGTTAACCAGCACTCCCTTTCACTGCAACAAGCCCCCTTCCTCCACGCACTCCTCCACTTCATACGTTCGTGTTATCAGTCTCCATATCTTCAGACATAAAAGGAAATTGCCGTGTGGTTCTTTGTCATTTATCTCGTGGTACCTTCTAAGTCCTCTGCCTGTCACATTCATTAAGGTTGTTTAACGCTCCCTTGCTTTATAAATGACTTTCCTATAATCAGTTTAGCCTATTTTATCCATTAATTACCTCTGTTATTTTCTATCCCTGCGATCCATTTACCTCAAGTTATTTTCCATACCTATAATAATTTCTGTACAATGGTTAACTTTATCTATGTCTCTTATTCTCTTTAATTTCTTGTCTTTCGCTTCTGCTCAACCTTCCCTTCCAATCGCTCTCCATTCCTTCAGTGTCAAATTCATCAACTCTGCACCGCCTCACTCCCCTCTCTACGACTTCATTCCATTTACATTTATTGTTCAATATCCAGTTCCCTTTTCACCCGTTCACTTCTTCATCAATGCCCTTCCCTCCCCCCCGGCCACCCTCCACAGCTTACCATCCCTCTTCTCTTTCCCCTTCTTTCCCCTCATCTTTTCCTCTCTTCCCCCTCCTCTTTTCCATTCCCTTGCAACCATCTACCACTTCCCCTCCACAGCCTCCCTCTCATCAACATCATCTAACTCACTTTCCTGCGTTTAGGTGCTTCCCTAGTTCAATTTCCACGGCAATAATTTTGCATACTGCAAGTATATATTTTCTGCCAGGTTATATTAATAATTCTAATATCAGCTTAAGTTTCAATACATAAAAAAAAAACCAGTATCACCGTACCATACACAAAAGTAAACTAGAATGGATGAGGAGTTTGGGATCCTTCTAAGCCCACAAGGATAAAGCATAAAATTATCTCTTACTCTACACCACCTCACTTCCTTCCCCTATCCTTTCACCATCACCTGATTCTCTCTCTCTCTCTCTCTCTCTCTCTCTCTCTCTCTCTCTCTCCATTCCACCTCGTCTCTCTCTGCTCTCCCATCTCCCCGTCCTCTTTCCCCTAACCTACTTTCTCTCCACTTGCAAACCTTCTCCTCTCTCCCTTATTTCTTAACGTTATCTCCCCCCTGCCTTCCGGTGTCGCTTCGTCTCTTCTTTACACTTCCCTCCCCCCACCCCCCCTCTCTCTCTTATCTCTCTCCCTCCTTAAACTTCACTCCTTTCTCATTAAACTTCTCCCCTTCTTTCTCCCACTCTCTCCTCTTTACTCTTCCCTCTCTCCCCGCCTGGCCCTTCCTCCCTCTCTTTCCTCTTCCTTCTCTCCTCGCCTGGCCCTTCCTCCCTCCTTTTCCTCTTCCTTCTCTCCTCGCCTGGCCCTTCCTCCCTCCCTCTCCTCTCCTCTCCTCCCCACCCTTTCATTATTCTTTTCTATCCCTCTTTTCTTTACCTTCTTCCCCCTCTTCCCTCTAGCATCTTCTCCCTACCATTTCTCTCTCCCCCTCCTCTCATAAACATCCCTTCTCTCTTCTCCTCTTCTCTCCACAGCATTCTCCCCAGTATTTCTCTCCCCCCCACTATCTCCCCTCACCCCCTCTCCTTTCCACACCTTTCTTCCTTATTTCTCTCTTCCTCCTCCTTGCTCCCTGCCAGCTCTCCTTTCCCTTTCTTCTCTCCATACCATTTTCCTCACCACTTCTCTCTTCCTCCTCTTTCACCTTCCTGCTCTCCTCTCTCTTTTGTTTCTCCCCATCACTTCTCTCTCCATTACCTACCCCTCATTTCTCTCCACCACTTCTCTCTCCCTCCCCTCCCCCAGTCTGATCCCTCCCCTCTTCCCCCTCCTCCACCTCGCGTGTCTGACTCTCCTTCAGGGCTCCAGCCAGCTAATACAATGTAATCGCTTTTACCTGCTTGTTTGCCAACTTCTTATACCTTAGGCTCCTCGCATCATTATCATCATCCAAATCTCTCTCTCTCTCTCTCTCTCTCTCTCTCTGACACAGGCTATTTCATTGTTATAACAAGGACCAAATCTGATATAGTCACTGTCCCTCTTGATGTTCTCAGACTGAAGAAAACTCTCTCTCTCTCTCTCTCTCAATTCCACCCTCTATTAATCAAGACAGCTCCCGGACACCTAGCAGCGACGTGGCCCCTTATTAAGTCGTTCCGCCACCCCAATTTTCTTCCTCCCAAATGGATTATGTGGCTTCTTCGTTTTTCTTTTAATTTGCCCAGACGTTCGCTACAGGTCGTAATGTCTCTTCCTGCTGTCTGTCTATCTCTGTCTATGTTTGCCTGTCTCTGCCTTTACCTGCCTCTCTGAACCTGTCTGTCTGTCTGTCTCTGTCACTGTGTCTATCTCTGTTTGTCTCTGCCTTCCTGACTGTCTCTGTATCTACGTCTGCCTCCTTTTGTCTCTGCCTGTCTCTCTGCCATTCTTACTCACTCAGTCAATGTCTGCTTGCCTTTGTCTGCCCCCCCCCTCTCTCTCTCTCTCTCTCTCTCTCTCATAAAATACTCCAAAATTTACCCAATACACATTACCAAAGCTTTATCGTACTGGCGAATGGCATTATTGTCGAAAAATACCTCACACATACCTTTAATTACGTGGATATAAACACCTAAAACACATATAAAAAGGAGCTACATTGAGAAACTTCCACATAAACTAGAAGGGGATATAAACATTCCACGTACAATTTTCATACTTTTTTTTTTTTTTAATGCACGGTACCATACTCCCTTATTATATGTCTTTACAATTTTCAACATCGTTCATAACAACATCTTTCACTCACGGCACGACTTAAAAAAAAAAAAATAAAAAAATAAATAAATAAATAAATGCACTTTTCATAAATCAAATTGTATCTTCCATAAATTACCTTCATATATAAAACATTTTTTTGTACATACAGTTACCACATAGCGAATAACATTTTCATATAGCTATAACACTCTTAGCCTTATCAAATTAATGCATATAAAACTTTCATATATCAAAAGAAGGAGATATAACAAGGGAAATTCATTTATTAACCCCCTTTGCCAGGATGATATTTTTAGTCGCTGGAGTATCTCTAGAATCGGCCCTGTACGTCTGTCCCTCACTAAATATTTTCAGAATGGAGGAGCTTCAGTTCCGTTGACTTTAAGGACTTTAGTAAAACCACACACCATACTATACATCACACCAAATCACACTATACAACACCACACAATACCATACCACACCACACCACACCACACAACACACTGTAACCACACTACAGTACACCATACAGCAAAACACAAACTACACTGTACCACACCACACAATACCACACCACACCATAACACACCATACTATACCACACCATACCACAAAATCCTCCTCCTCCTCACCACACCATAGCATACTCTGGCTAACACCAAACAATTTTATTCAAGTCTGAGAGGCTCCCTATAGTTCACTCACTCTAACCTGGCCCTGATTTTCCTTTTGCGGTTTTTTTCACGTAACGTAGTGGCAGAAAAAGATAATACCACGACAATATATCCTTTCCATGGAACTTCTTCGTGACTAGCATTATATTGTAGTGCTTATCTCCTATTACAGCTTAGCATTCAAGACGTAGAGGTGACAATTTTTGGCCAGGAAAAAGTGAACAGAGTATAGCAGTGACTGGGTTAATAAATGCTCTATCTAACCCCCGTAATTCCAAAACTCCAGGCAAAAATAAAATTGTTCTGTGACAGCAAAAAATAAACAGTAAAAGATTTCGGTCTGAAGGGAAGATCCAAACCCTCCCAGACACCAAACGAAAGAATAATGATGGAGGAGGAAAAGGGAAATTAGTCTGATTAATAGGGAAAATAATATGCAGCCGGGGATTATATTACATTCTTTACGACCATTACCGGTGCCCATAAATATGCTCCCAAACAGTAAGCTTAAATAAACACACGCCTGGTTTATGAGTACTGGGATATCAAGCTTGGTGTGTGTGTGTGTGTGTGTGTGTGTGTGTGTGTGTGTGTGTGTGTGTGTGTGTGTGTGTGTGTGTGTGTGTGTGTGTGGCTAGTGACGAGTGTATACAGAATTTTGTGATACCTAATTTGGCTCTCTTCATTCCATCTGACTGCCGTGGGTCTGGCCTTTCGTTAGGTGTCCCTCTTATACGACTCTTCTTCTTTTTAATTTACTCCAACAATCACCAGACGATTTTATTCCAGTTAGCGGAAACGTTTCAAAATGGATTATAATTATGCTAGAAAAGATCTGCTAGTGAAGGAGTTACTAAAGGCTTTTTCTAACCCCTCTCGTTCGAAAAACTATTCTGAGGTGATTTAAATCGTCTAGAAACAGCAGGAACTATACAGAAATAGTTTTGTCATCGGCCTGAAGAAATTACTGATAACTTGATGATGACGATTTATTGACTGACTGATTGACTGATTGATGATGATGATGATGATGATGATGACGATGACGATTTATTGACTGACATGATGATGATGATGATGATGACTTTACCTCACTTCTTATCATTCCTATTTTTTGTTGATATTGACGTTTTTACAATTGACTGCTGTTGTAATCCAGTTTTTTTTTTCAATATCAACACTGGCTATGATCAAGACTACTGTTCCCTTAGCTAATTAATGATATGGCACAAAAAGATCAAGTTCTCCTTAGGTACAGTAGCTACATATACTCTTTTCATATTAACTTGGCTCAAATTTTCGTCCTTTTGCAACTTATTTCACGTAGCAGTTTCAGAATAAGACAATACTGTGGCTCTAAATCCTTCCAAAGCATTTCTTCATGACTTTCATCATATTCTAGCGTTAATCTCCTGTTATAACACGGCATTCAAGATGGACAGATGGAAATTTTAGCCCAAGTTAGAATAAAAGGAGTACAGTATGTCTTCCCACAGTTCTCTTCGGTGAATGTTATCTTATCCAGTTGTGTTAGAATTTAGTGACAAGCATCTTTCCATACATGCACTGTAATCAGTAAAGGCCACTTCATATTAATAAAAGAAATAAATAAAATGGAAACTGATATAAGCAATGGTAGAAATCATACCTACACTGAAATAATATTGACGCAAAAATTTCAGCCTGAATTTCACTTCGTTCAGGTATGACGTCAAGCATCCAAGTCGGGCAAAAACTGTTTAATCTTCCCAACAAAAAGAATTTCAGTATTTTGCTATAATTTCCACCCAATGATCTACTAACAGAACAGTGAAAATTTAGAGATGTCAAAAACAGTGATATATGCAGTGGTGTCCAGAGTGACGTAATGAGGGCAAGAAACACGTCATAGAGAGGGGATAAAAACTGAGTAGCCTAGGTGTTGATATGGTTACCTAAATGGATAAAGAGACTGCATCACGTGTCAGGTAATGAGATTGACACAGCCATAGGGTTTTCATGACACATCACTTCTGAGAGAAAGAAAAAGAGAGAGAGAGAGAGAGAGAGAGAGAGAGAGAGAGAGAGAGAGAGAGAGAGAGAGAGAGTCGGACCAAGGGGGGTAGGGTGTAATAGACACAAATACACACTCAGACAAACAGACAGAGGGACAGACTCAGACACAGAAAGAGAAGGCACAGAGGCAGAGCTTGCACACGCCTCAACACACACACACACACACACACACACACACACACACACACACACACACAAAATCATGTAAAATCTAACGGGCCAGTAACTTCCTCATAAAGTCGTACAGAGTTATGGGTGATCTACTGTCTTAGGAAACTAAAGAAAGAACAGACTCACACGTATGGGAGTTATGTCAGAAATCAACCGAACATCTATTCATTTCTCTGACGGTACACAAGAGGCGGTGTTCTCGTCTACTATTAGGGTTTCTTTAATCTATTGGTGCATCTAGAGGGATGAACTGAGCGATGTCACCGCGTAGAAATACCGCTAATCCTTACTACCTCCCAGTGCCACAGTTCACACCGCCACACTTCATACTGCTACATATCATGACTTCATACAGCGACATCTCACTACCTCACACTGCCACTGTGCCCTACTTCACACTGCTTCACCTCACAGGCACGCTTCACAATGCCACACTCACACCACACACTTTTACACCTCACTACATTACAATGGCACACTCCACACGGCCCCATCTTATACAGCCACATTTCATAATCCCACACTCTCACACTTCACTGCCACACCACACACTGCCGCATCTCACAGCCGCTATTCACACTGCCCTACGTCTCGTCTCCAACTGCACAGATTTTTTTTATGCCTTGCACTTCTAAACTCATTACTGAAAACTGCACATGCCATCTTAACACTCGTGCTCCTGGAACTTGGGGTCACATTCTTAAACCTGAAATTGCAAAGTGGGACGCAGATACCCAATTTTATATGATTTTTGATGTACATGATGATGATGGAACGTATCTGGTCTTCCTATATGATTACTGAGTGTGTTTTGTAATATGGGATGCAGGCTGACCCTACCTAATAACCACAGGCGATACATAAATGATTTGTAGTAATTACGGATTTCTATTCCACTTCTGGGGTTAATGGCAAGAATACGGCCATTACTCTCAGCTGAATAAAACTGTCTTGCGTTGACTATAACAGAATACTAGAGCTCTCCCAGGCATGACAGGGTTAGTGGTTCAGGTACGAACACTCAGGCTCCTATGACTCTCAACCCTAAAAAAAAAAAAATCTACCGCTGTGCGCTGTGTGCTGCAATATAGCTAAAGCAAGAAAAGATGCGACCATGGCAGCGTTATATAGTTTTCTTAAATATTACTGGAGGCAATACGTTTTTTATGCATTTTTTACCTACAATCAAAAGGACGTCACATTTCTTTATATTTAATGCTACTAAGACAACCACAGTAACCTTCTGCGTTACCCTCTGCCCTCCTCTGGGTGCACTTGGGTCCTTACCAAGTTAACATCTGAGTTTATTAATTGAAAGAAAATCCCAAGTCAAATTAAAAAAAAAAAATCTACAGTAACCCCTTCTCTCCTCTTAGTGCACCTGGGACTTTGCACACGATTATTTATTCATTTGAAAGAAATCTTAGAAGCCAAAGGGTTAAGCGAAATATTCTATCGTGGATTACTTCAACTCACTAACCTCCCTCAATCACAATATGCATTTTCTTACGCGTACTAAAGCCATTTCAACGAGGAGAGGTTAGATGCAGCCTTCATTAACCTTCACAATTTAGGCTTCCTCCTAACTGAATAAAGCGGTTCGGAGGCAGCATGAATAAAAACGCAACATGATCCATCCCACTGACGAGGTATACACCAGGTGGGCGTCCTCATATCACGGGCATAAGGGAAGTGCTGGCTGTATTCTCTTTGACATGGAAGACCTTGCAGTGCCACGCCCTTAGTAATACAGTTTACATCTTACGCCTTCCTCTCTCTAGCATGCTGTGTATATCGCTGTGTCTATCGCTTGTAGTGCCACGCCCTTAGTGATATATTTTCCATCTTACTCCTTTCTTTTGTATGCTGTATATATCGGTTTCACATATCAGTAACATACAAGAGTGTTACTATACCCTTCAGTATGACGACGAATTACTTGTTTTGCTCTTACTACGTCCATACAGAATTTACTGAACTTTCAAAAGGCTACTCCATCGAAAGGCTTCTCATACAGACTTCATTAACTACCTCCACTACTAAGTTCTCCCAGGCTGAGTAAAATCGTCTGGTGGCAGTAAGGGTAAATAAGTACTGTATCGGACTGAAGGGGTTAAGGTATGATGTGCAAAATAAATCGCTGAGGAAGAGACGCTGGGAAATATCTGGTCAAATGCTTCACTAGGGACGTGGGTCTCTAAGCAGTGAAGGTATATTCGTCCTCTCATGGCCTGTAAACCATTATTCTTTTCCAGCCAGCGACGGACGATTTCACTGAGCTGAGATTGTTACCACTGCACCATCAACCTTCTCGTGGTCGGGGAAACTTTAATGATCTGTTTCAGCTATGGCAGACGATTTTCCTCAGCTCAGTGATTCATAGAGACAGTGTGTTAACAGACGGCATTTTTCTTGAGACAATATTTGATCTTTATTTTCAGTTTCTTACGGTGCTTAGCTTTCCATGTCAACTGTATGACTGGAATATTGTAAACTAAGCCTTCCCTTGTCCTTCCTGGTCTTGATTAACAGTTTTAGGTTCCTATGACTCGCTCTCTGGTGAGTAAAATCGTCTAGTGTGTGTGTGTGTGTGTGTGTGTGTGTGTGTGTGTGTGTGTGTGTGTGTGTGTGTGTGTGTGTGTGTGTGTGTGTGTGTGTGTGTGTGTGTGTGTGTGTGTGTGTGTGTGTGTGTGTGTGTGTGTGTGTGTGTGTGTGTGTGTGTAAGTAAAACAAATTGTACACCTCGAAGCATTTGAATTCGAGTATGTCAGAGGACGATGTTACCTCCTTACTAGACAACTCGGTATAACTGACAGACCCATGGGTGGTATACTGAACGTATTATAACAGTATATAGATCATCTGGTGTGTATAAAGCCATACTGACAGACGATTATGAATACGCAGCATAAGGAGTAAACAATCATTTTATGCACTGAACAGAGAGATGTATTCCTAATATCTCTAGCAACTTCTTGTCAAACGTCAAGCTTACCCAGAACCGAGAAGGACGTCTAAAAAGGCATATGGCTCTCTGTTCCATTAATAACAACAGTCAGAAGTACAGTGGAGGTTATACACACACGCTGTCCAAGTAAACCTGGCACAGTATTGGCAAACTCTCTTGAGCCTAAGTAATGTACAGTATAACATGGCTTCTTCATAAAGTCATACATTAAGCACACACTTTACAACCATACTACGAGTGAACATTGAGGAGAAAAACTTATGAAAGGAACACTGATTCCTCCAACACAAGTAAACTGCCGTAGACACCTTTTTTTATGCTGTCAATTGCTAAAAACAGAAAGACGTGGATGGAGAAAGCTGGGTGATGGATGAAGCCCTTTAGGGAGGAGAAGCTAGCATGCAGGTCTGAGTCGAACGTACATTTATTTATTTATTTATTTATTTATTCTATTAGTTTATCATCTTATGCTGCATTATAGTGGGTATATTCTCGCCTGCAAATGATGCAAGTGAAAGACGATATAAGCCGGCTCTATACTGTACATGCTGCGTGTCTACTTTGGTGTCACTAATATAACCTGTTTCGTAACTCTCTTGCGAACGTGACAACTCTCTCTCTCTCTCTCTCTCTTCCAGGCTATTCCATGCACTTGAGGGCGAGTCGATGGGGTCTGACAATCAAACCCACCCTCTCATGGTCGGGGAAACTCGTGTAATCTGCTCCAGCTAACGCCACACGATTTTTTTCAGCTGAGTTATAGGTGCCCAAGAGTGATAATAATATTTAACGAACAATACCCTTCTTAATCTAATGGCCCAAAATTGACCTTCCTCCATCGTTAATGTCGAGGTAAAACAACTGATTATCACTAGAATATGATGTTAGTCACGAAGAAGTGCTATGACAAGGATGCAGAGTCATAGTATTGTCTTTTTCTGTTCAGTGCTATGAAAATGATGCAGAGTCGTAGTATCGTCCTTTTCTACCATCGAATTGTGTGAAATAACCCGCAAAAGGATGAAAATCCGGGCCAAGTTACGGTACAAGGAGTATAGTTATGAAACAGGAACGCGGAAAGAGTGGGAAAAGTTAACTACACACCACAGCCTGTAATTACTGCACCGACTGAGGGCGATAAGGAGGCTAAACGAACGAATAAAAGAAAATATGAGAGACAGATATTGGTTTCTTAATTCCCCCTCTATATGGTGTTTCTTTTTCCTTTTCTGTTCTAGCCACCACCAGACAATTTTATTAAGCTTCAACTCTCTTAACGAAGGGGTAAATAGGGGCGATGTTATCCTATTTACAGAAGCCTCTCCCAAGCTAAGCAAAAATGTCTGGAATCAGAAAGAAGAGTGAAAGAAAAAGAGAGAATGAAAAAAGAGAGAAAATGAAAGCAAGACAGAAAAGTAATCTAAACAGCAAAGAAAAATATAAAAAAATAAATAAATAAATGGAGTAATCAGTTTTCAAGGACCAAAGCTCTCACTGTGAACTTTTTTTTTTTTTTTAACTCATGATGCCATCGGACGGCTTTATTCAGCTTATTAAAGACCCACTGTAATGAAAGCTTGAGAAAAAGTCTCTAGTAACCCCTTCAGTGTGATAGGCCCTTATTATGGTGAAAATTAAAGCGTCTGCTGGTAGTAATATTGAAATAATACTGATAATCATAATAATAATAATCATCGACATAAAACAAGAAAAAAATAACAGTAATAATAATAATAATAATAATAATAATAATAAAACAGCATCATCTTCATGAATGGATTGTCACACTTCACTCGTATGGCGTAATTTAGATACCGTACTCTTGTTGTTCTCACCACTAGATCTTACTCAGCGCCGGCAAACGTCTTAAAACCCTTCATTTCTAGAAGCCTGTCTTGAATAAAATCCTATGGTGGTTCCAAGAATAAGTAATTGTCATCGTCCTAAAAGAGTTATAAGGGAAAACCCACACGATTATTTTGTTCTATCTGAGGGGAAAAAAAATACTTTCTGAATTGTCATACTTGGCGCTTTCTTAATACCAATCAACACACTAAATTTAAGAAACAAATACTGAAATGATGAACTATGGGTATGTTTAATATAAGTAATTTGGAAAACATACCGAAACTGATTAATAATGGCTATATCTAATCCAGTTCCAGAAGTCTCTCCAAAACTTAATAGACTCGAATTGAGGTTGCAAGAATGAAACGAAAAAGAAAGAAAAAGAAAGAAAGAAAAAGGCCCACACGCTGAAAGGATAGAAAGGCGAAACTAAACAGACTGCTGGAAAAATGTCTGTTCTCTGCCCTTAATTAGCCTTTTGACTGCCTGATTTTTCCTCGACGTAAAACATGGACTGGCATTAGCTAAAAAAAAAAAAAAAGAAAAAAAAAAAAATTCCAGATGTACCAAACTAGAGGAAGGGCTGCTCGATTTGGAAGCCTCTGACTGCTAGGATTCCTGGCAGCTAAACAAGTTTGGTGTCACACAGAGTTTAATACAGAAATGCACCAACCGCTGGGACAATTATTTCTGGGCGACATTTTTGAACTGGAGAGGTTTGATACAGCCGTGATTATCCCCTTCACTAAAAAAGACTCTTTTGAAGCTGAACAATATCGTCTGGTGTTAGAAAAAATCACTAACTTGAAAAATATGTCTTAACACTGAAGAAGTTGGGGCAATCTGTCAGAGAACGTCTTTTTATATTTACCTCGCCCGGGACGAAGTCCGGAGAGGTACTGACTTTGGTCGAGGTTGTTTGTTTGTTTGTTTGTTTGTGGTTGTTACACCTTTACGGAAAATGGCTGAATAAAATTATATGAAACTTTCAGGATATGTGGGCACTGGTGCCAAAAGGAAGTGATTAAATTTTGGTGGTAATCGAGTGACCCTGAAAGGTCAAAATCAAGGACACGGATTTTCAGAGGGCTATAACATGAAACCGGTTGAAGATAGAGATATTTATTATTATCAATAAACGGGAACTCCCATATGGGTTTTCATTTGGCACCAAGACCTCTGACCTTGAGCGACCCTGAGAGGTCAAACTTAAGGTCATGGATATTCAGGGGGCTATAACTCGACAACAGCTGAAGACATATTTACTATTATCAAGATATGGGAAATCTCACATGGGCTTTCATTTGGCACCATGACCTTTGACCTCGTGTGGTCGGGCGAGGTTTGTTGTGCCTGTTACCACTTGTTTATCCTGGCAATCACTGGGCAAACATACTCAACTTGTGAGAGACTTTTAGAACTGGAGAGGTTGGATGCAGACTTCCTTTACCCATTCAGTACTCTCTCTCTCTCTCTCTCAATAAAATCGTCTGAATGTAGCAAGAGTAAACCAATAAACTTAACGTCTGACTTGAAGGGGCTGAAAAGATAATTTTAATCTCCTAAGTCGGTGACATTTTTTTTTTAAATTCTTGTTGCTACGAATGAGCGTTACTCAACTTTGGAAAGAATTTTGGAACTAGAAGGGTCAGATAAGTCTTCATTTACACCTTCAATACCCGAGATTTCCCTAAAGCTGAATAAAATCGTCTGTAGGTAGCGATAATAAACCAGTACACCTAATGTCACCCGATTCCCGACGTTAAATGATGAGAGGTGACATTAATGGAATAAAAGAACTGTTTATTGCCAGAGACAGGGACACTGTGTGAGCCGGGGGAAGGGCAGTGAATTAGCGGGGGACAGGGCGACAGGGAATAGATTTGTCTGTGGCCACCCCTTACAGGATTAAGGCGTCTGGCAATAGACAGATAGATTTTATGGTGTTTAATAGGAGACTAAAAATAGAAAGAAGTGTGATGCTCGTCTTTAGCCTCTTAAGTAGGATGGCACATTTCTAATTTTATTCTAGCTATCTCCAGACGATTTCACTCAGCTGAGGAGATACTTTTCAAACTTGAGAATTTAGATATAACCCTCATTAACCCTTTCACTACTATAGATAATTTCCAGGTTGAATTAAAGGTGTTTTGTAGGCAGCTTGATGGAAATAAGAATACGTCCTCGTGCTGAAGGGGTTAATGAAATAAGAGGATTGTTTGTGTTTAAGAGAAAATATTACGCAGACACGAAGATTAACGTCTGTTGTTCATTTTTTTTTTTTTTCGGGGTTTGTAAGTGGATAAATGCAGATGTTTGTTATATTTTACAAGACAAGAGCTTAATGTCATATTATAAAGAAGGTAAATGAATACAAAAATGCTTAAAGTTAGAATTTAAAGGAGGGAAGGTAAATGAATTAAAATATGTTGTCTGTATATATTAGGTGAAATTAAAAAGAGTAAAAATAATCTTAGCTCTTAATCTGAGGTTCCAATAACTGTCTCAGCTCAGTAAAATCGTCTGGTGTTATGGGGAATGGAAACTTAAGCTCTCTCAACCACAGGAGGCTTAAAAGTATAGACTACATACACAAGTTTTAGAGTGAATTCTAAAAGAAATGCCAAAATTAAGCTTTGTAGTTTGTCAAGGAGAATCAGTGAGACATGAAAAAGTGTCTCATGACTGCATATAAACGAAGACGACAATTACTGCGATTGCCACAACTGTTTGTTATTTAGCTTAACTCTTTGGCTGTTATTGGTGCACTTTATTATGTTATTCACTGTGACACCAAAATATTTTGTTCAGCTGAGGGAAATCTTAGCAGTTAAAGACCAAAACTTATCTTGAGAAACGCTTCCTCTTCTATCGGTACACGAAGACCGTATATTTAGGCCAATACCAAATGATTTTTTGTGTGTGAACAGAAATTTTAGGAGTGCTTAAAATAGAAAAAATGTTTCTTCCACTTAATTCGAGACTGTGATTATACGAACAGAAATGCCTGGCTGTCTAGTGAGTCAGGGTCCTTCAGCCACAGCAGCCTGTAAGGGTTGTAATCCGAGGGATGGTCTGGGTTTATTGCTCACATAATGCCACTAAGGAATGAGCAACTGGTGACTCTCATCATCAGTGTCTGGAGTGAGTTGCCTAGCCCCGTAATGAGTAGGACTGCCCCGGAATGAGTAGGTTAGCCCTGGTTCCTAACCTCCTAACAGGGCAATAAAGGACTGGATGATGGATGGATGGTTAGTTAAATGGGTGGGTGGATGGGTGGACGAATGGATGGATGGATGGATCGATCAATCGGTGGGTGGATGGATGACTAGGTGGATGAATAGATGGACGGATGGATAAACGGGTGGATGGGTGGATGGATGGATGAACAGACGCGTGGATGGATAAATGGTACGAATCTCTGTAGGGTGAAACTAAGATAGATAATTGTGCATCTGGTACCGGTACTTACCTTGTGGCTAACCCATGTTGGACACCTCCACATGTTGCTGCCTAGGTGACGAAGCCTCCTGGCATGTTGACTATTCACACCCTCACGCCCTTAGTTGCTGCGTGCTCATTCATGCTGCAGGGTGGGTGTGGTGGTGGAGGGGACGTGGTGGCGGTCAGGGCGGGGGATTGCGGTGGCGATTGTGGTTGTGGTGGTTCTGGTAGGATGAGGGAGGGGTTTGTGGAGATCGTGGCACTCTTCCTGGGGTTTCTCCTCTCTCTGGTTGTTGTGAGGAAGGATGAGGAGAAAAAGAGGTTTCAGGAAGCTGTAGCACTCTTCTTCCCTGCTCTGAGCTCCGTCTCTTCCTCTCGTGTTTGTGTTTGTGAGGAAGAGGGAAGAAGTGGACGAGTAGGAGAAGGGTGTTTCTGGAAATGGTGGAACTCTTCTTCAAGTTCCTCCTCACTCACTCTCTTCCAAGGAAATCAGCTCCTCGGGACACTTCCAAAACGTCTCCTTTATCGGGCTGTATACAGGGAGGTTCGATCGCTTGAGATATATTTTTTCTATCGACGACGACGATGCCTGAGTTTGACGACGAGTAGTGTCTCAATTATTTTTTCTGTGCAACTCCGGGTTTAAAATGTTTATTGCGAAGGCTAATGTTATATGTATGTTTCTTTTTTTTTTTTCCACGGGGATTGGACTCGGGGTAGAGGGATAAGCAAAGAAGAGATAAAGAAATAGAGGTACTTAGTCTCTTATACAGGGCGGCTGTTTGCAGACAACTTCACATCGGTCAGTTCTCATGACGGGTTTCTCTGGTCTCGCGGTTCCTCGAAGAAAAATTTGATCACAACGAAGTTTTAACTTGATTTAAAAGTTATTTACGATTACATTTACTACTACCTGCGTGTGTAGATGTGTGCTGCTTAAATTAACTGGTCTTAACTAATTTTTTCATCTAGATACTTATTAAAGTGAGTCTTCTGCTACTTATTTATGAATGATGTCTTCCTCTTTCCTGGTGTAATTTTCAAGGAGTCCTCGGTGTTGTTGGTTACTTTTCAAAGTGGGTCTTCCTTCTTGCTAGTTACTTTGGGGGGTCTTTTTTCTTTTTCTTTTTCTGCTAACTTATTGTCCGTGGGGTACAGCGACTGATGACCACTCTTAGAGCCCGCGTGTGGCCACCGGAACACGACGGCGGCTGCGGTGGTGGTGGTGGTAGGGCGTTGTGGTGGCGGGGGAGGTGTGGCCACTCACCATGCTGGCCAACCGCTCACTCCCTCCACACTCTCCCTCTGCTCTCACCGCCTGCTCTCACCCCTGCCCGCCCGCCTTCCAGAGATGAGGGGTGCACCGCTCGCTTTCCCTCGCGCAACTCTCACCCCCCTTCATCTCCCCCCCTCCACCTTCCTCCCTCTCTCTCTCCCTTCCTCCTCCCCTCCCTCTCTACTCTCCCCATCTGCCCTCCCCACTCCTACCTCCCTTTCTACTCTCACCTCCCACCCCACCCCTTCCTCTCTCCCTCAATCTCTCTCCCCTTCTACTTCCCTCCCCACTGTCCCGTCCTCCCCTCTTTCTACTGTGTTTCCCTCCCTCCCTCCGTTTACATCTCCTCTCTCCCCGCTTTCCCCCTCTTCTTCTCCTCCTCCTCCCCTCCTCCCTCTCATGGTCTCTCCCTTCCGTCTCCCCTCCTTCCCCCTCACCTCTCACCTCTCTCCCTCCTCCCTCTAACTTCTCCCCCTTGTTCACCTCCTCCTTCCCTACTTCCCCTGCCCTTCCTCCCCCCGCCCTTCCTCCCCCCTCTCCTTTTCTCTGTCTCACATGTTTCCTGTGTCCCACTCTCTCCTCTCCTCCCTCCCTCTCTCTTCTTCTTTCCCTTCTCTTCCTTTCCCTCTCTATCTTGTTTCCCTACTTTCTCTCTCCCTCTCACATGCCTCCTCCCCTTGACCTTTCTCTCTCTCCCTCCATCTCTATTCCTTTCCCCCTTCTCCTTTCATCCCCCCTCTCCTCCCTTTTCTATTATTTTCCCCTCGTTCCCCCCTTCTCCCCTTCCCTCTCTCCTCTCTCTCATGACTTCTCTCCATCCCTCCCTCCTTTCTCTCTCTCATTCTCCCTCTCCTCTTCTCCCATCCTTCCTGCTCTCCACGTCAATCTCTTTCCCTTCTGTTCAATTGTCCCTCCCTCCTACTCACTATCTTTACTGCATCTCCTCCCCACCCTCTTCTTCCTTCCCTCCCAGGTTTCTCTCTCTCTCTCTCTCTCTCTCTCTCTCTCTCTCTCTCTTTCCTTTTTGTTCTTAACACCTTTCCCATCTCCCCCTTCCTTCCTCTCTCAGATGTCTTTTTTCTTTCTTTCCTCTTCACCATCTCTTCTTATCTCCCTTCCATTTATCTATCCATTCATCTCAACTCCCTCTTCCACATCATCCTTCAATAAACTCCACTCTCTCCTCCTCCATCTCTCTTCCTCTCCCCTTTCCCTTCCTCCCTCCCTTCCTCTCTTCCTCCCCAGTCCTTCCCTCCCTCTCTTCCTTCCCCCGGTCTCTCTCTCATCTCTCCCTCACTCTTTTCCTCCTTATTCTCATCTTTCAATCACACTTTCTTTACCTTACTCTCCCTAATTGGCTGTTTTCTCTCCCTTACCCTTCTACACTTCCTTTCTTTTCTCCCTCTTTCTGATTAACCACCATTATCTCCAACTCAAGCATCTGTTATCGGTATCATTATTTTTGTGTCTATAAAATAAACAGGAAGGAGTTATCTGATCTGTAGGTTTATTTTTCTTTGTACTCTCTTGTACTTTTAATAACCATCCTCTCTTGCTTTCTGCTCTTCCTCTCTACCAGCTTCAGTTCCCCTTCCCCCCTTTCTCTCACTCTTTTCCTCTTCTCATTTTCAGTTATTATTTCTTCCCTCATTCTTCCTTCCTTCCCCTCTCATCACTCAACTTCCCCCACACCCTCTCACTCTTTCCTCTTACTTCTCACTGTCAAGCTCTTCTTTTACTCTCTGTCCCTCTCTCTAACTCTCCCCCTTCCTCTTCCCTCTCTTTTCCTTTATTCTACGCTGTTTTCTTTTATTCTCACCCTCTACTCCTCCCTAAAATTATCACTTTTTCCCCCATCCTGTTTTTCCCTCTCTCTTTTTCTTACCTTTTACTCATTTCTCTCTCTCTCTCTCTCTCTCTCTCTCTCTCTCTCTCTCTCTCTCTCTCTCACCTTTGACTCTTCCCTCTTTAACTCTCCCCCCCTTCCTCCTTATTCTCAATCTCAGTTTTCTTATGCTTCATGACACCACTGTTCCTCTCTTTCATCTTCAACTTCTCCTCTTACTCCACTGTTCCTGCCACCTCTTCATTCCTTTTCTCCTTTCTCTTCTATTGCTCCTTCTCCTCCTCTTCTTCTTCCCCTGCTCCTCTTCCATTATTTCTTCTCCTCCTCGTCCTCTTCCTACTACTCCTCGTCTTCTTTCTCTTCCACCCTTCCTTCCTCATCTTTCGCTTCTTCCACTTTTCCGTCGTCTTTCTTTTCTCTTCCTCTCTGCCTTCCTCCTTCCCCCAAGGCTCTCTGTTCACTCATCCCATTTTCCCTGCTCTCTCTACCCCCCCTCACCTCACCACTTCTCCCCTCCCCTCCCCTTCCCTTCCTTGCACTTCATCCCCCTCTTTCCCTCCTCTACCCTCCTTCTCTCCCCTCGCCTCCCCTCCTCTCCCCTTAAGCCTCCCCCCTGGTCTTTCCACACCTCTCCCTCCTTGTTTCAACCCCCCTTCTATAAACCCTCCACCCATTGCCCTCACCCTCACATCTATCCCAATCAACCACTTCCCTTTTTTCTCCCCTACTTGTCAACCTCCCCCTCCCTCTCCCCCTCTCTCCAGCATCCCACTCCCCCCCCCGCCCCCTCCTAACCTCTCCCCTCACTCCCGTACTCCTCGTTTTCTCTACTGTTTTTCGTCTATCGTTCACCCATCTTTCCCCTCACTTCTATCTCCTACTCCCCTCACACCCCCTCCATCTCTCCCCAACCTTTCCTACCCCCATACATTTGCCCTCATTCTCTCTCTCTCTCTCTCTCTCTCTCTCTCTCACACACACACACACACACACCTTTCCCCTTTCTTTCACACACATTCCTTGTCTCTCACAGCTATCTACCCCACTCCAGTCACCCCTCCCTACCTCCCTTCCGTCCTCTCTTTCTCTCTCTCTCTCTCTCTCTCTCTCTCTCTCTCTCTCTCTCTCTCTCTCTCTCTCACACATTTCTACCACACCATCCCTTCCCTCCCCTGTCCTCTCTCCCAACAATTACCCCCACTCAACTCCCCGCTCTCCATCCATCGTTCCATTTACCTACCTATTCTTCATCCCTTACACTCCCCCCTCCACTCACCCACATCCCTCCTCTACTACTAGCATTCTTCCCTCCTCTCTTCCCTCTCCCCTTTCTCTCCCTCCCCTCCCTACCATCCTCTTACATTTTCCCCTCCCCTCAGATCCCCCTCCTCTGTCCCCTCCACTTTTCTAACTCGCTGTGCATCTCCCTCTTCCCCTCTCACACACACTTACTCTCCCCTCTCCTCTCCCCCACACCTCTCCCCCCTTCCCTACTCCCACTCCCTTCCCTCTCTTACCTCTCCCTTTACTCACCCTTCCTCCACACTTCTCCCCTCCCTCCGCTCTCACACACCCTCCACTCTCTCCCTCTCCCTCTCTCCCCTCCCCTGCTCCCCTCACCCCTGGGCGCCTGCGTGCTTCCCCCCCGCTGATCAATAGCCTCCCCTCACGTGCGGTCCGCGGCCAATCCACTCACCCCACCCCACCGCACACCACGTACCGCACACCGCCCCACTCTACCCCACCCTACCAGTACCCCACCACCTGGACCACACCCTCTCCACGCCCACACCACACCCTCCACAGCATCAACACCCCCGTTTATTACACCCTACACACCCTATCACACTCAACACACCTGGACCCCACACCACCCGCACCCCATCACCTGGACCACACCCACATCACACACTTCACCCTTCACCCCTTTCTACACACCTCACACTATCCTAATCACTTCATTCCTACCCACAGCACCCCACCTGGCCACACCCTCAACACTCACACACTCATTACATCCACACCCACACCGATCTCACCCACACTTCACATTCCACCCTCTTCCCACATACACACTACCGGTACCTCTCCACACCCTAGCCCCGCCACCCTCACCACATCCTCGTCCTGATCACGTGATTCCGTCCTCACCACACTCATCATTGCGCCGTTCAATTCCATACCACACTCATCTAAACAACCTCACCACACTCTCACCACCCTCATCCCACCCTCACAACACCTCCACTACACCCTCATCCCACCCTCACAACACCACTACACCCTCATCCCACCCTCACAACACCTCCACTACACCCTCATCCCACCCTAACAGCACCTACACTACACACTCACCCCACCCTCACAACACCTGCACTACACCCTCATCCCACCCTCACAACACCTACACTACACCCTCACCCCACCCTCACAACACCTCCACTACACCCTCATCCCACCCTCACAGCACCTACCTACACCCTCATCCCACCCTCACAACACCTTCACTACACCCTCATCCCACCCACACAGCACCTACACTACACCCTCATACCACCCTCACAGCAGCTACACTACACCCACACAACACCTCCACTACACCCTCACCCCACCCTCACAACACCTACACTACACCCTCACTCTACCATCATTCCACCACCAGACTCACCACACCCACACCACACCCTCACAACACCAGACTCAACACACCCACACCACACCCTCACAACACCAGACTCAACACACCCACACCACAACCTCACAACACCAGACTCAACACACCCACACCACACCCTCACAACACCAGACTCAACACACCCACACCACACCCTCACAACACCAGACTCAACACACACACACACACACACACTCTCACAACACCAGGAATCACAACTACACCATACTCTCAATCCACCGTCACCACACCAGACCCACTACACCCATACCACACCAACAAGATACCGGCATGAAGTTCACACCACCCACACCACAATTTCACTCTACTTTCACTACACCAGTCTCACCACACCCATACCACACCAAGTATACCACACTCATACCACAAACACACCCGACCAACACCACACTGCACTACACTCACACCACACCCACACACCCTACCAACACCACACCCACAACTTACCTTTACCACACCCACATCACATCCTCCCCATGCCACACCCACACCTCACCCTTACCACATCCATACCACATCCTCACCACACGCACACCATACCCATTCCACACTCACACAAGACCCACAACACACACTTCCCATCCTACACCCATATCGAATCTCAACACATCCTTACCCCATCGTCACTACTGTACATCCACACCACTCCCTCACTATACCCTCACAATCTCTCTCTCTCTCTCTCTCTCTCTCTAATGACCCTTTCTCTCTTGACACAATCATTACCTCCTAATCCTTCTCCTAAGCCCTTTCTATACTTCAAACTCAATACACACTCTATCATTCCCATTCCCATAGTAACATCCACTTTATCAGGCTCACGTACATCTTAGCATGTACGTATCACATCTGCATCCAAATACCCCTACATCAATTAGAAGTTAATCAGACCTTTACCAACTTATTAATGTAGAGAAATTAAAAATCATCAATCATATTCTCATTTTCATCTTTACATACAATAGAGACTGCATAATTATACATATATATATTTCATACATATACTGTATATTATATTTATATATTATATATATTATACACATAGACAGATGGGGAGATAAAAAGATATAGATACATCGATATACAGTAGATACAGACAGACAAACAAACAGGAGACAGATACAGACTGATAAAGATATATAGATAGATATAGACAGACTGACAACAATAGACCATTAGGTCGACTAAACACCTCTAAGAGCAAGGCCTCGGTGCCGCCCTGTACATTCTGCATAGATTTGTCAACCATCGTGGCCACATTAACTAAATTCACCGTCGCCACCACTGCAATGGGTTGGGGTGTGGGAATCCGAAAGGAAACATCACCTAATGTGATGATCTCAAACCTTTTAGACCCGCAGCGGAGAGGCGGCACCGAGGCCTCGCTCTTATTGGTGTTTAACCGACTTGATGGTCTATTGCAAACTGTCATTCTGCATATATAGTATAGACTGACAGACATATAGACATACGTGGACAGACAGACAGGAGATGGATATAGACTAATACAGATTTTCAGATAAAGATATTTAGGTAGACTGATAAATATAGATAAAATTAGACTGATATAGATAGACAGACACTATTTATTCTGTGTAAAAGCAAGAACATTTGTAGATTATATAAAACAGAGACTATAATGCTGAAAAATGACGAGCGTGTAGTGGAGGGTAGTAAAAAAGATTAGTGTTCGCCATAAGTCGTAATGGACGCACGAACAGCCGCACTACTTTACGAAATGGTTTATAATGAGGCACCATAACCATGATTTTTTATGCGCCTCGCTCACTGTCAACCATATTTTTAAACACGGTGATATTCTGTCCTTTTACATGCCTGGGTCTGCTGTAGTTTGGCGGAATGACAACATATGCTTACCTGACTTTTTAGGTTAGTAATTACCTTGCATGATATTTTTTTTCTTTTCATGTGTGACTGTCTTTATATAATGTTTGCCTTCCTGTATACTCTCTGCCTTTCTGGTTGTCTTTCCTTTTTATTCTAACTCTATTTGTGTCATTTTCATTCTGGCTTTTCATCTCTTTCTTTTACTTGCTGTCCTATCGTACTGCCTGCCTGTCTTTTTGCTCGTATTTCTTTCTATCCTTCCTACCCTTCGCCATCTTAATTTTGTCCGACTGTATCTATCTTCCTGCTTTTTTCTTTCTTTCTGTCTGTCTTCTCGCTTCTCTTTCTATTCTGTGCTATGGTCTTTTTGTCTCTGTTTCCCTGCCTGCCTTCCCATCAGTTTCCAGTCCTGCTTACCTTCATATTTATTTACCCCTCTGCTTGTCTGCTTCTCGCCCTGTCTGCTTCTCTGTCCTTCCTTTTGTCTCCTTGCTTGCTTGCTCGCTTGCCTGAGTATCATTTTGTCTTCTTGCTTTAATGCTTCCCTGTCTGCTGGGTTGCCACATGTCCCCTCTGACCATCTTTTTCATCCTGTCTGCTTGTTTGCTTATATATCCCTCTGCTTAGTTATCCTTCTGTTTGCTAGCATGTTATTTTTCTGTTTGGACTCGTCTTCCTCCCTCGGTACCTTCCTGCTACTCGTCCTGTCTGCTTACTTGCCTATCAGCCTCTCTGCCTGTCCCCCTCCCTACCTGCTTGTCTCCCTATCTCTTCGTCTGCCTTCTACCCATCTTCATTTCTGCTTCCTCTCCTGTCTGTGGATGATATCTGGCGTGGGTGTGGCACTTTCACGGTTGGGTGGGAGGGTGGGTGGGTAAGTACGTGGGTGAATAGGTGGCTGGGAGGAGTGTGATGGGTGGGTGGAAGGGAGGCTGAGTGGAGTGTGTGAGTGAGAGGGAGTGGTTGACTGAGTGGTGAGGTGGAAAGATGAGTGTGTGGAGAGGGTGAGTGGGAGGGTCGGTTGGGCTGATTTAGTGGACTGGCATCTGCACTGGGTGAGTGGGTGGGTGAGTGGGAGGGTCGGTTGGGCTGATTTAGTGGACTGGCATCTGCACTGAACAGCAGGGGAGTGGTACATATACCGAGTGAGTGGAGGGGATTAGGTGTAAGGGAAGAGTGAGTGGGGAGGGGGCAATTTAACCCTTTCAGCCCCACAATGTCTTATTATGTACTGTTCCTTATACCGGCAGACGAATTTTCCTTAACTCTCGAGAGACTTGGAACTGGAAGAGGTACATACTGTTTCCATTAACTTCTTTAACCTAATATGAGTGATCTCTCCTACGGTGACTAAAATAATCTCGCAAAGGCAATAACAAAATATAAATGATGTCCTCGAACGGACTGGGTTTTGGTGTTGGGAAAGTGGAAGGCCTCGAGGGTGTACGCATCGTGGATTATATATACTGTATATCTGTCGGTTAATTTACCTATAAACAGTACCTCTCTATCAAGTTACCGTAAAGGTACATACAGATTTATATACAGTATACCGGTACTGTCCTATATACATACTGCCCATAGTAATCTATACTTACTACGACTGTCTACTTGCTCATCATATTGTACATTGCATTTTTTTAATACGTAGTGACAAAAAATGTGCACTGGATTTTTTAATACGTAGTGACAGTTGTCTTTCTTCGGTAGAATAATAAATGTATATGTCATATTAAACTACATCCATCTACCTCTATCATTCTATCTATCTCTCACACTATTACTTACGCTATCTATTATTACGATTATTTCACACAGGCTCTACCTATCTGTAACCCAAAGCTTCAGTCACAGAAGGGGTGCCCACAAACATAATGCCCCCCTGTCCCCCCTCTCTGCCATAAGGCTTCCCTCTCTCTAGCACATACCCCTATCACTCCTATACTGTACCTGTCCACCTCATTCTTCCATCTCATCTTCGGTCTCCCCCTTCCCCTCCTCCTCTCCACCTCGCGCACAAACACTCTCCTAGTCAATCTTTCGTTCTCCACTCTCTTCACATAGCCAAAGCAGCACATTTATATCAACACCACAAAATATTCGCCGGTTATAATATACTAATCCTCTTCATGCTTAACATTACATAATCTACGCTATTTATCTGAGGTCAGACGCTTATGTAAGAGTTTATCCAGGCTGGTCACGACAAAAAACTCCCCTGTGTCGCCATTCTGCTGTCCATTTACCCTGTCCATTCTTTACACTTGCTTACGCCATATCCCCTGGTCTTTCGTACTCGTCCTCTTGGTCCAATTTCCTACAGCCTCTCCTCCGTAATCTCTTCCCTGCTTCCCCCTACCTAAGCTGTTTTCTTTTCTTTTACTTCCATGTGTCTCATCGTTCGCCGCCTTTCTTTACTACATTGTATCTGCATCCAAACAACCTTAAAGACCCTTCAACATGCCTTCTACAATTTCCTTATACCCTTTCCCTTCAGTCTATCGCTCCTACCTCTTACATAAGTACACCCTGAGAACTGCCACGTCCAAATGTTCCCTTACGTCAGTCTCACCCTTCCACTTATTATAACTTAATCATGCTCTATTTTCTCCGCCTTCTCCTTCTTTCATGTACTCTAGCATCTGCCATCTCCTGCCTCTCACCAATTACTCTACCAGTTCCTCTAGCTCCGCTCAATCTCGTTCTTCCTCCTCTTATCCCCTGACTACCTTTCTTCTCCTTCCCGCCTCTTCTCATCCTGCGTATCGTCTTCCTATCTGCCTTTTATTATATCGCCGTTTTCTTTCATCCTCTTTGCACTTTCACCAAGCTCCCTGTTTCTTCCCCACTCTCCCTACTCTGGGTCTCGTCCTTCTTTCATTCACATTTGTCTCTCCTGCCTCCTTCCAAAGTTCCTCCTACTTTTTATCTGCCTCTCTCCTTCACGCCTTCTTCCTTCCTTTTACCTACCTTCCTCTTATGTATGTTTTTCATCTCTCAAATCAACTTTCCCTCTCCCTAACCATCAACAATATTGGGCAAAGTTCATAATCTATTCCACAAATTTACTTCGCAATTAGGGCACGTCCGTAACTCTCCCTCCTGACGTAACATACTAAACGGCGTATTGTATGGGGAGGGAAACATACCGAACATTTTTCAGCTCGGGAATATTAGCCACCCAGAGAAAAGTAAGGAAGATAAGAAGTGAAATATTGGAGGAACTTTTGTCTCGGCTGAATAAACACTATCTTCCTACTGCTTAAGGGCTTCTTCCACCTTCCCATACCTTCATCCACCTCCCCCACACCCTCTCCCACCTTCCCACACCTTCATCCACCTCCCCCACACCCTCTTCCACCTTCCCACACCGTCATTCACCTTCCCACACCCTCTTCCACCTACCCAAACCCTGCTCCACCTCCCTGCACCCTCTTCCACCTCCCTACATCTCGTTACTGTTTATCTATTTATTTATCTTATTATTTTTTGCGCTGCTTCCACGTCTTATCCACAACTAGCTTTATGTCCCCGTAATCACCACCTCCTTCTCTTCATCATGCCTTAAAAATCCTCCTCCACATTTTCCACATCCTTTCCTCTCAGTCTCATCCTCCCTTCACTTACGGTACCTTCATTCCTCTTACCTTTACGAGTATCCAAGTTACTCTCACTCTTTACACACGTCCAGTATTTCCTCCTCGCTAATCAACTTGCTGTCCAATTATCCTTCACCAAATACTCTCTTCCACTTGCCACAGTCCCTCTTTCACTTGCTCAATATCTTTCACTCCAATTATTCATCCTCTTACCTAGCCTATGCCATTTTCATTCAGTAACTTGTCTCTCCGTCCTCTTAACACATTCAATCCAACGACGCACTTGTTTTTTATTCTTGCTACCACCAGACGATTTAACTGAGATTAGGGAAGACATCATGCATTACGGGGGTTAATAAAGGCTTTCCCTAACGCCTCCAGTCAAATCCATAGAAGAAAATGAAAAAAATACATCACCGGATTGAAGTGGTTAACCATGCCCTGACACCCTCTTCCCACTCCCCAAGGCGTCCTACCATTTGTCTGCACCCTTTATACCCAATCTCCCTCTTTGCCCACTTACCTAAGCCCCTTTACCCACGCCCTTGTTTCCACGAATATCGTTCTCTTAGTCATTTAATCACGCCTCGAACATCCACTTCCTATCTCCATACGTCTTCACCTTCCAGTTTCATTTTTCATCCACCTACCTTTAATCACCTTACCTGTTACCAACACTACTCCTTCCCCTTACTCATATCAGTCTACGTATCTCTATCAGTCTCCTTTCTCCCTATGCGTCCACTTCCTACTTCCCTTCTCCTTCCACCCTCATTTCCCTCCCACCTTCCTTCACTCACCTAGCCTGCTACGTACACTACTCCATCCCCTTAACCCACTACCAGCCTTGTCCTCCCGTGAATCTTGTTTTTGTCCCGTCTTTCTCGCCTGTTAGCCATGCCACAAACATCCCCTCCCAACTGACCTAGTTCCACCGCCACCGTTTTAGCATCTTTTTCTTTCACTCCTATTTTCCTTCCACTTCACTACGTTGCTCTTACTCTTACCTAGGCCGCTCTTACCTCTTCCCCACGACTTTCACAATAAATTCTCTCTCTCTCTCTCTCTCTCTCTCTCTCTCTCTCTCTCTCTCTCTCTCTCTAACCAGGCCGAAAACATCCTTCTCCACACCCTTTCTGTTCAGTTTCATTCCCTTTACAGCTGCTGTCACTCATCCCTCTTGCTCATTGTACTCCCGCCGTTCTCCAACCCCTTTCTATCCCCGTAAATCGTCCTCTTCTTCCCACAAATCGTCTTCCCTTCAATTTCACCGCGACCCAAACAATGCCCTGTTCTCTGCACCACCACCAGCCTCTTTTCTTTCACCCTTATTTCCTGTCCTCTTGATTACAGTACAGGTATATTCCTCCAAGTCACACTGAGGCTGCTCTTACCCCATCCCTACGCCTTCTCTCCGCATACATCCCCTTTCTCTCCCCATACATGTCTTTCTCTCCCCATACTTGTATTTCTCTCCCCACATATCGCCTTTCTCTCCCCACAAATCGTCTTTCTCGCCTCGTAAATCGTTTTCCTCACCATAAATCATATTTCTCTCCCCGGAACTTGTCTTTCCCTTCCCATAAACCATCTCTCCCAAGAAACCGTCATTATCTCCCCATTAACCATCCTTCTCCCCACAAACCGTCTTTCTCTCTCCCAAAATCGTCATTCTCTCCCCGTCACTCGTCTATCAAGCGCCAATCACCCACTCCCAACCACTCTATCCCCTCCACCACTACCACCACCACCACCACCACCACGTCTCGCCTCCCCCCACCCCCGGCAAGAAAGTAACCAGCCCATCAGTATTCCTGGGCCAACCCCCTACTGAATCAACTCGTCCCCCTCACCCACGGCTATCAAATTAAGCGACCTAGGCTGGCCATAGACAGAGATGGGGGAGAGAGGGAGACTGAGGAAGAGAAAGAGGGAGAGAGAGACAGAGAGGGTCAGAGAGTTTGATAAATACATAGGACTACAATCACAGATACAGGACGTACAAACAGCATGATTTACACACACACACACACACACACACACACACACACACACACACACACAAACTGATAGGACATGGATGGGTATATGAAGCGAGGTAGGCCAAGGATTATTATTGTCCAAAATATCTCAGCTTCTCTGTTATTATTTTTTCCGGATGGGGAAGAAGTGAGATTTAAGGGCTTAGTATTGAGTGTGTGTGTGTGTGTGTGTGTGTGTGTGTGTGTGTGTGTGTGTGTGTGTGTGTGTGTGTGTGTGTGTGTGTGTGTGTGTGTGTGTGTGTGTGTGTGTGTGTGTGTGTGTGTGATGATATATGGGTAGAATAAAAACAAGGATTTTTTTTATGGGGAGGCACGGCTGGGAAGTAAAGAGGGGATGATGGGGTGGGATGGAGGGGATGATCGTGGGAAGATGGGATGGGGCGGAATGGAAAGGAGTCTCGATACAGACGGATGGGGGTCACTAGCTAAGGTTACCACGGATAGAGGCTGGGATGGGGTGTATCAGCGAAGAAATTGGGTAGATTGATAGACAGTTCACTTTGGTTTGGGTGGTACTGTTATAATCTCCTCTCTCTCTCTCTCTCTCTCTCTCTCTCTCTCTCTAGCACAGTTTATCCCCATTTTCTAATCTTTTTTATACTTCTTCATTACACTCCCTTTTTATCACGACTGCCAGAAAGATTCGTACAAGTTCGGGTGGGATGGGACAAACGGAAAGGAAAGTTTTTTAGATGGGTAAATTAGGAGAGACGAAGATAAACTGATCTAATCCACTCCTGAGATTGTTGTTTTAATCCTCTCAGCACAATTGCGACTTGATCCACACCCATCCCATGCCCTATTTTTCAATGTTAATCTTGGGACCTAAAGACGATTGTATTCAGCCTCAGATCGCCCTTGTAGTAAGTGTCAACAGAGGCTACATTACTCCTCTATTTGGAAAAGTCTCTCCAAAGCTGAATAATAATTTAGCGGCAAAAATAAAGGTGTGACTACCACGTCTACGGCATTATTTTCTTCTTTCACTTGTTATGTACATCACTAGAAAGCTTATGGAAAAATATGATGTGTTTCTTCTGTGACTTAATATTCGTCACCGTATTGCTGAAAATGTCCCCCCCCCCCAAAAAAAAAGCGCAAAACTAAGCATCAAAACTATATTGGAAATTATCAGAGCTACAGACAGCCTAGGCACATCTCTGGAAAGCTATAACAACATTAGCAAGCATCCTCACCTGAACACGTTGCACACTGTCAATTCTAGACGATTACACCTTTTCTCATAACGGAAAGTCTCCCCAGTGTGAACAGAATCGTATGGTGGTGGCAAAAAAGAAATTAAGACGCCATCGTTCAACGGGTTCAAGAGGTCTTCCCATTACGAATAATCACCTTGTGGTAGCAAGAATATAAAAAAATAAAGTCGCCGTTCTCATTACTACACTCTGTTCACTTTACCTTGGCCTAAAATTGCCATCACTCCATCTTATGTCGAGTTATAACAACAGATTAACACATGAAGCTAGTCACGAAAAAAATATGGAAGATATATAGAGCTACAGTATTATTTTTCTGCCAGTGAGCTCCGCGAAACAAGCTGCAAAAGGATGGAAATCAGGTCCAAGTTAAAGTGAAAGACTACAGAACCTACAAAGTCTAAAGTCCGAACGATTTCCTTGAGCTATGGGAGGATATTTCGAGCTGAAGTTGTTATACAGTAGACAATTTCCATTAACGCCATCGCTGCACTGAGATTTTTATACTTCAATTCACTCTACTTCGGACCGATTTTGTTTACCCGTAAGTGTCGCTCAGATGATAAAAGTCTGCCAATTATCACTGTTATTTATCACTAATTACAACACCATTCACTCTGAAATTATTCTTTACTCTTCACTTCGTTAACTTGGTCTGCTATCCACTCACATTCATCCTCATCATTCAAGGAAATTCTGAGGTCACACTCCTATTCATTCTGCATTCATTCTTCATTCTTCACTTGACTAGCAAACGTCTCTTGTCTAAGTAGCCATTCCCTCCTATTTCTCAAAGATACAATATTTCCAGTAAGTAGGTATTAAGGTTAAGATTATGGTGATGAATGTGATGATGACTGACTGGTGGGTGTGAACGGCTGTGGCGCTCATTTCAGGATGTGTTTTCCCTTCCTTCTCCCTGGATCCTGCCCATTGCTTGTAAAATGATGGAATACCGGGCGGCGGCGGCGGCGGCGGCGGCGGCGGCGTGTGTGTGTGTGTGTGTGTGTGTGTGTGTGTGTGTGTGTGTGTGTGTGTGTGTGTGTGTGTGTGTGTGTGTGTGTGTGTGTGTGTGTGTGTGTGTGTGTGTGTGTGTGTGTGTGTGTGTGTGTGTGTGTGTGTGTGTGCAGTCAATAACTCTGAACAGCAGCGAAGCAATTACCTACACGCACTGATCTATAGCTGGTGTAATTAGTAGCACCATAATAGCGTATAATTAGGATCAGTCGGCGTAAACTCCTCATCTTAGCACCATCGCCTTTAACACCTTGAGCACGTGGACATAATTATCACCGTATTTTAGAGACTGATTATGTTACTGTGCTAAGGGGAGTCTTTTCAAACTAGAAGGGTAAGATTCAGCCTTAGACTTTTGGAACTGGAGGGGTTAGAGACAGCATTAGACTTTTTATTAGCGGGTTTAAATACAGCTTTATTAACCTGTCACTATGATGGGGGTTATAATAAGCTAAATACTGTAAAATCCTATGTCAAAAAGAATAAATGAAAAAAAATGATGCCATCGAAGTAAAATAAGTAAAGGTAAATCTCTCCAATTATCAAAAGCGCCTGATGTCAGCCTAAGTAAAATTCTTAGGAGTAACAACAGCAAATCGTCTGTAAAGCCTCCTAGGATTTCTCACAGCTGAACGAAATCTTAAGGTGTCAGACTCAATAAAGCATCCAAGTACACCAAGAGAAAACTACAGAAAATGGGGTTAACCTCTTCATTACTATGGCAGTCTCTCTCTCTCTTTTACTTTTGCTATCTCCAGACGATTTTACTGAGATTAAGAGAACACCCTAATAGAGAGGAAGGCTAATCTCTTCAATCCGGTGACGTGGTTTCTATTTCAACCTTGCTAAGACCTCCAAGACGATTTTACTGACCTTAAGATAGATTTTTCGGACACGGAGGTACAGCCTTCATTTACACCTTCACTAGTAAAAATAGCAAAATATTAAGCAGGATATTTAGGCTCGATATTAGAATTAGGTCTAAAGCTGGATACTTGAATTAGGTCTTAAGCTGGATACTAGAAATAAGTCTTAAGCTGCATACTAGAATTAGGCCTAACGCTAGACATCAGAATCAGGTCTTAAGATGGATACTGGAATCAGGCCTTCAGCTGGAAACTAGAATTAGGTTTTATGCTGGATAAAGGTGTCTGGTGGCACTAAAAATAAATAATACGGAAAATACGCCATCGGATTGCAAGGAGTTAAATAAGACACCTCATTTTCATCGGACTGAAGGGGTTACTGAAGGCTACATCTAACACCTCCGCTTAGAAAAATCTCAGAAGTTGAAATAAATCGCAAATTGGCAGGCATCAATAATAAAGAAAACACGTCCTCGGGCTCAAAGGGTAAATGGCACCAGGAACAATCAACGTCAGGGCAGTCTGTCCTTAGCACTGCCGAATTTAACCATTCACACCGAGGACGCATTTTTGTATCTTATTCTTTCTTCCTCTAGATGATTTTATTCAGCTTAGGGAAAACTTTTCTAACGGGTGAGGTTAAATGTTTCCCATATAATAATAAAAACAATAATAATAATAATAATAATAATTATAATAATAATAATAATAAAGGTAGCATGATTAAGTTAAAGACGTCCGTGGGCTGAAGAGGTTAAACACTCAGGCTCGTACCCTCGTAGGTTAAGAAAGATCCCTAACACCTTTTCCTTAGCGATATGTTTTTGAATATGGGTACCAAATACCCTGCTGTACGTTCTTTATGCAGTATGGGGATGGTGGAAGGAATGATGCAACACGGAGGAGGATAGCAAGGTGTAAGACAAAATAAGTCGCTTAGGAAAAGGTGGTTGGGGAGAATAAGGGCCTCATTGCAACCTTCCACTCTCCCAGACGCCCCGGACTTTGCATGCAATTGCTTTCACTCAGGGTACAGTGTCATCAAGCCTTCCATCCCCTAAACTTCGAACGGTACCTTGTTTATCTTGTGAGGTTATTGTGCCTAGAGACGGGGGTTCGATACTGATGTTGAGGGGGATGGTTATGGTGGGTGATGGTAGTGTGACCCCCCATGTGTTTGCATTTGATAGCACCCTGTTGGTTTATATGTGGATTCTCTCTCTCTCTCTCTCTCTCTCTCTCTCTCTCTCTCTCTCTCATCACCTAATTCTAAGTAATATCTTTTTACAATCTCTCTCTCTCTCTCTCTCTCATCACCAAATTCTAAGTAATATCTTTTTACAATCTCTCTCTCTCTCTCTCTCACACACACACACACACACACACACACACACACACACACACACACACAAAGCCATTCCAGCACTCCTACTTTCACAAGCAATACTAACACTACAGACACCCCTTCCGTACTCGTAATTCGCCAGCACAGGAAATGTATACTATCTGGCTATCACTCTTCCTCAGACTAAAGGGAAGACCTGATCCTGTACTGGACAAGAAATGAATGGCAGAATTATTATAGTTACCGACATCGTTTGAAGGCAAATAATAATAATCATCAACAATCATCATCAACAATCATCGTCATCAATCATAGTCATCAATCATCGTCATCTGTCATTATCATCAATCATTATCATCAATCATTATCATCAACAATCATCATCATCATCATCATCATCATCATCATCATTTAAGTCTTAGAGAGACTATATTCCACTACGTTACAGCCTATAAACCTATCTGTTAAGTAGCCTAAAGGAGATATATGTAAAAGATTAAAAGTTTCAAAAATAGAAGTTGGTCATAAGTCGGCCATCTTAGATTTTTTCAAATTTTCGAAAAGATGGGCATCAACCTCCTATATGGCCCTTCAATCAACAAAATATGAAAAAATGCCAATTAATGTTTTCTAAGATACAGCATGGAGCGGAAGAAAGGGCGCACGGACGAATGGACGAACGGACATGACCAAACCTAAGATTCCACTTCGTGAGAAACGAAGTGGAATAATAAAAATACATAGTCATACTAATACTAAGCACATTTTACTCTAACTTGCCCTAAAACTGCCACCTTTCCGTCTTCAGTGCCGAGTACTAACAATAGATCAGCACTAAGAATTTGATGCTAGTCACGAAGAAGTGTTATGGAAATTATGTAGAGCCGGAGAAGCTACAATCTTATTTTTTGCCATGAGCTACATGAAATACGCTGCAAATGGACAGAAATCCGTGCCAAGTTAAGGTGAAAAGGGTATAATACTGATACTAATTTTAACAATTGTGAGTCTTACGAAAAATAAAAAGTAATAGCTACGGTATCATTTGTTTAAGTCCTTCACTATGAGTCCCTTAGACCCTCAAAAATCGTCTGGCGGTAAAGATAAGATACCGTAATACCGCTACATATAACTTAAGGGCAATGAAGATCACTTTATAAACTTCGCTACGAAAGGTACTGCCTATGATGAAATAAACTGACAGAAGGTAGCAAGAACAAGCAAACGACACAACACTGAGGGCGGGTTTGGAATTTACGACGTTCTAGGGCTGGGATGTGTGGTGGTGGTGTAGGAGGGACTGGTGGGGTGGAGGGTTGGGGTGGTGTGATGGCGGTGGTACACGGTAGATGTGCTGGACGGGGAAGGGTGGGATGGCTATGGTGGAGTGTAGGCGGTGGGTGGGATGGGGTGGGGTGGGGTGTAGGGTGGCTGCAGTGGAGTGAAGGAGGTGGGCTGGGGGGATGTAGGGGAACTGTGGTTGGGTGAAGGGGAACTGTGGTTGGGTGAAGGAGTGGGTAATTCAGGCTGGCGTCTTTGGGATTAATTATGGATAGTTCTCGGGGGCATGGAATGTAAAATACACGGTGTAATTAATAGCAGAGTATGTGGACAGGAGGAGGGCAAGGATTGAGGAGGGAAAGGGAGGGAGAAGAGGGAGGACGGCAGGAGAGATGGAGGGAGGTGAAAGGGAGACGGGGAACTGAGAGAGATGAGGGATGGGAAAAGAGAGTAGAGGACGAGGAGAAATGTGAGGGTAGACGAGGATGGATCGAGTGGAGATACAAAGACGAAGAGAGGGAAGAGAGATGGAAATGGAAAGGGAGACGGGAAGACTCAAGAGAGGTGGAGGGAAATTAGGATGATGGAAGGAAGAGGGATGGAGATAGGAGGAAACATTACGAGAAGAGAAAGGAAGGGTGAAAGAAAGGAGGTGGTAGGAAGGGGAAAAGAGAAATGGGATGGGAGGCGAGCAACAAGGGAGAAAAAAAAGGAAGAATTAGGTGAAGAGCGATAGAAAATTAGGGACATGAAAGCTAGTCAGATGGAACAGGGTACAAAGAGGAAGAGAGGGAGGAGAGATTGGAGAGAAGGAGGGAAGGGAGAAAAGAGGAATGGATGGGGGGCGAGAGATCCAGAGGGAGAAAGGGAAGGCGAGGAGATGAAGAGGGAAAAAGGGAAGGCGAGGAGATGGAAGGGAAGATGAGGAGAGCTGGGAGGTGGAAACATGAGAGGGAAGGAGGAGGGATGGGGGTGCAGGAGGAGGAAGGGGAAATGCGAAAAGAAACTGGAGGGGGGGGGGGAAGAAGGGATAGTGTGCGGTGAGGGTAGACGAAGGGAAAGACGGGATCAGAAAGAAGAGAGAGAGAGAGAGAGAGAGAGAGAGAGAGAGAGAGAGAGAGAGAGAGAGAGAGAGAGAGAGAGAGAGAGAGAGAGAGAACGACAGATGAAGGGGTGACAGTGAAGAGGGAAAAATGTGAGGAAATATGTTGAGAGAGAGAGAGGTGATGGGGTGACAGTGAAGAAGGAAAAATGTGAGGAAATATGTTAAGTGAGTGAAGTGGGAGGAGAAAATGCAAGAATGAGGTGAGAGAGAAAATGTGAGGTGAAACATGAGAGGTCTGAAGTAAGGAGGGGAAACAAAAGAATTGGTGACAAAGAGGAGGAGGAGAAGGAGGAGGAGGAGCAGAATAAAAATAAGAACAATAAGACGATAAAAGAAGAAAAAGAGAGAATAAAGACGAAGAAAAAAGAAAGAATAAAAAGACGAAAGAACTCAACGAAGAGGGAGGTGAGAAAAAAGACGTGTGTGTGTGTGTGTGTGTGTGTGTGTGTGTGTGTGTGTGTGTGTGTGTGTGTGTGTGTGTGTGTGTGTGTGTGTGTGTGTGTGTGTGTGTGTGTGTGTGTGTGTGTGTGTGTGTGTGTGTGTGTGTGTGTGTATGTGTGTGTGTGTGTGATATGGACACCGAGAACGAGCGCACTGCCCTCGTTTCGCCCCTGATAGTCCCTCTTATTTATGCCACGGTCTAAATAATTCCCACGAGGATTTATGAACGTCCAAGTGAGCCTGTGACAAAACACATAAATTTACTCAATGTTTTTTACCTCTTTGTTGTCAATATTATTCGGAGGCTGTGTTTTTCCCCCCTCTTTTTTCTGTATGGGCTATAATGACGTGTAGGAATTTTTTTTTTTTAATATTATGATAGCTCGTCGGTATTTCTCTCTCTCTCTCTCTCTCTCTCTCTCTCTCTCTCTAACATCAACCGCAAAGCTCCCTATCCCCTCTTTTTTAAGGCAAGATCCCATGCCTCTCAAACTGTCTGTGAACATCAATATAGAAGATGTAACTACTACGTCAACCACCTGCCGGAAAAATAATGGTAGAAGCGGCCGCATGTAGGTCACAGTGTCACGTTGCTGTATCAGGCGTCAGGGCAAAAAACTTTCACTCAATGGCTATTTTTTCGCTCTATTTTCTTGTCTGCCGCGTTCCACAGTGATGTGACACACGGCACGGGTGAGACAATTCAATAATGGTAGGTTATAGTGCTGACAAAAATAAAAAAAAAGGTTTTAGTGAGGGGTGGATTTTGTTTATCGAGTCATCCATCCATCCATTCATTCATTCATCCATACATCCACAAACCCACCCATCCATCCATCCATTCATTCATCCCTCCATCCACCAACTCACCCACCCATCCAACTATCCCTCCATCCACCCACTCACCCATCTGTTATCTAAACTATTACTGCCACTTTTTTATGTGGGAGTACCTCGTGGAATGGCCTTGTCCATCAGTCACATCCTAAGGTTTGTCGGATGCGGTGCTTCACTCCCGTAGATTTTTTAGCGAAACCCCATATTACAGCCCTGATGGTCCAGCACTTATCCAGTAATTGTGTTCTTGTTTTAGGAGCAGCGTACGGGACCGGGGTAATGCAACACAGTCCTAACATTAAAGGCAATGGTGTTCGGTCGTTTTCCCATAACACTAAACAAAAATATGATGGTACTGTGGTAAACATAATATCCCTGGTGATGCAAAGTGAAGGAAAACATAATGAAAAGATCGAAAGCCCTAAGCTATGACAAAGACATCGTACAATTAATGAGTTACCCTAAATAAAAAGGTAAAAATCGACTGCCCATTACTCAAAACACACACACACACACACACACACACACACACACACACACACACACACACACACACACACACACACACACACACACACACACACACACACACACACACAAAACAATAAAGCAGCCATGTGTTAAATCATAAATAATGTCAAATATAACAACAGATTTCAAGTGAGTGAAACATTAAGTAAAAAACAGACTGCCTTGGACCCTCCCCCCACAAATAAAAGTGGGGGGGGGGCATTAATATCGAAAACATAAAAGCGAAGGTTTAAAGCGGTCAAAAGTGAATGGCGTAAGTACCATATATATTTAAGTACTTACACTTACCATCCCCCTCCCCATCAAAATGTTCCAGTTTGAGATTTTGAATAATCAATGTGCCAGAGTGAGGGATGAGGTGGATGGGTGGTGTGGGTGTGTGTGGATGGGTGGTGTGGGTGTATGCGGATGGGTGGTGTGGGTGTATGCGGATGGGTGGTGTGGGTGTATGCGGATGGGTGGTGTGGGTGTACGTGGATGGGTGGTGTGGGATCCGTAACATCTAGAAGAGGGATTGATGGGGGAGAGGAAAAACTTCGAAAGGAAGGTGAAAGAAATGTTGGGGAGGAGAAGAATGGGGACAAGGGAAAGACAGAAAGATGATATCTGGGGGAATGTGGGGTGAAAAGGAGAGAAAGGTATTGGCAGGGGAAAAGCTTTGACCTGTACAGGAAAGGAGGGCACGGGAGGGACGAGGAGTGGTGGGGAGAGAGGGGCTGGAAAGGGGAAAAGAATTAGGAAGAAAGAGGAGAGGGGTGTATGGGAAAGAAGCTGGGGAGACAAGATGCGGGGGACTGTGGGGAGAACAGAGTGGGGAAAAACGATGAGTGGGGTGCTGTGGCTGGGAAGTGGATGAGGAAAGAAAAGAGGGATAAAATGGGGAGAGGTGAGATGAGGAGGGTCTGGAAAGGGGGAACAGAATGGTGAGGGTATGAAAGAAGGGAACAGAATGGAGAGGGTATGGGAAAGAGGAACAGAACGGGGAGGAATGGAAGCGGGAACGGAAGAATGTATGGAAAAATGGGAAAAGGATGAGGAGGATGTGGGAAAAGGGGACAGAATGCGAAGAGATGGGAAGGGAGGAGAAAAGGGGAGAGAATGAGAGGGGAATGAGGGATGGTATGGGAGAGGGAAACAGAATGGGGAGAGGGGAAGAGGCATGGGAGAGGGGAAGAGGCATGGGAGAAGGCAAGAGAGAAGGGCAGAACTGAATGCCAAAGGGTAAAGGAGATTCTTAGAAAGGTACAGACTGAGGGAAAGAGACGGAGAAAGGGAGACACTACTGTATACTGGGGGATGAGAGCTGAAAAAAAAAAAAAAAAAATCTCCAACTGCTCTAAAAACTATGGAGGTAGGACATTCCAGGTAAAAAATAAAAACGTTCTGAAGTTGATAATAAAAAAGGAAATGTCCCACTGAAAATATGCCTCTTACATTTACCTTCTGCATCATAAAATCTTAATACAATGTGGTTAGGTAATTTACTCTTATGCCACCGAGAAACACAGCTGACTGCATGAAGGGCCACTGGGTGTACTGGAGTGAAGGGGCTGGATGGTATTTTGTGAAGGGATGAATAACAGTGAATGGCAGTGAATAACAGGGAGGAGAGAGTTATCGGAACACATCGAGCGCTGTTTTTCTGGGGGACGGAATTTCTGCACAACTTTATGGTTATGTATAGTTTTGTGTCTTTGCTTAAAGTTACTACCTCGCATTCTTTCTCTCTCTCTCCACAAAAAATAATTTTCATATTCAAAGCGATATCTTACACTATTCAAACCCCAACTGCTATCCTTCCTGAAAGAAAAAAAGATAGCAGATTGACAGCCAGGTCAGAATAAAAAAAAAAAGTTAAAAAAATGAAAGAATGCCAATATCTCGTCGTAATATGACAAAAATCCCTGTTCCGTTTTCCTTCCTGAAATATTACTCCAGAGATGAATGACAAGGGCAAGGGGAAAAATAAAATAGAAAAAAAAAATCATGTTTGAGATGAGGTGAACATTAAACAACACATCAGGGAGTCAGAAGTGAAAAAAAAAAAAAAAGTTGAGGTGAGGTTAATGATCTAAGGCTCCTTCGTCTCACTCTCAGGTAAACACATTCGACAGGTGTTAGTGGGAATAGAATACTAGACTTGTCCTGACCATGAGAGGGTAATGGTGACCGTATAAACACACTCAGGCTCCTATGACTTACTCTCAGCCAAACAAAATCACTGGCAGTAGTAAGAACGCAATGGTAAAGTTGGTCCGAACGTGAGAGGGTTAAAGCTTGAATTCTCTGCGTTATCTATCTCAATTAAAGCTTGTATTTCCTGCTTTATTTATCTCAGTTAAAGCTTGGATTCTCTGGTACTTGTCTCAGTTAAAATTTGTATTCTCTACGTTATTTAACTCTGTAACCAGTCACCTCATATTTTATAAACACGGCGTTGAGAGATAAAAATTTTTACTCCACAACTACAAATACTATATAATAACCTCTTGTACAATTAACCTTAAAATATAAACAGCATGGCATCTGGCTTCCTCCTGCTGTAATTTCTTCATGTCTGTTCTGGTGTGTTAAGTGTCTGTTGTTTTGGTTTCATGCTATTTAACTTTAATGCCTTGAGTTATTTGTTGGCTAAAGTGTTCTTTTTTTTTTTTTTGTTTACGTTTATTCATGTCTGAGACTTTCATTGTTGGATTTACCACTAACGACTTTAACAGATGTCACGGCAGGTAACGTTCCCTGAATAAATAATAAAGATCACCTGGCCAACCTTTTGTAATATTAAAGCCAAGAGCAGGTCCCTCACTGATTCTTCATTCTAACTCCGATGGCCTCAAATTAGCTGCTCTGTCAGTCTACCACTAACTCACTGGCACCATTAACTCACTGGCACCATTAACTCACACTAACACCAGTAATTTACTAACTCACTAACACCAGTAATTTACTAACTCACTAACACCACTAATTCACTAACACCACTTATTCACTAACACCACTAATTCATTAACACCATTTATTTCCCACCAATATTCCATATACCGGTAGTGGGGATACGTAGGAACCGCCCTTGTCCGTCCGTCTGTCTGTCCATCTTACCGTCCGGGCCTGTATCTCGGAAACTACCAGGGGGATTGGCTTAAAATCACACAGAAAGATAGAGTGTGTGTCGTAGTTGATGCCCGTATATACTACTGTAAAACTGCCACATTGTCTGTATATACTTTACGAGCTATGCCCGTATAAGGAAAACTCTGCCTAGTGGTATGGCGTATTTTGGAAACTTCTTGCTTGTTTCTCCTCACATCTTACAGAAAGACACTGTGTGAGTCCTAGTTTATGCCCTTATATTTGAAACTGTCACACTGTACGTATTTTACGAGTTATTTCCATATCAGGAAACTAATCTGTAAATAGATGTATCTTGGAAACAACCGTACTTGCTGGATCATCTTCACTTATTAAATACAGACAGTGTACGAGTCCTAGTTTAAGCCCCTATACTGTGTAACTTAAGAAATTGCCATACGATAGTTATTAGTGCATATCTATATATTCTTTACATGATGGGGATAATTTATGTCTTCGATAAAGGCTTGTTCACCACCAGCACTAATTCACTAACTTGTTCCCAGAACAAGAACCCAAACTCGATTCTTGGACTGGTCAGGCTGGTGGACTCAGTTTGTTTCCCTTAAATCCCTGTTTATCCCGCACTACAATTGGCCACTTGAGAGTTTGGGGGTACAAGTTGAAAATATCGACAGTATCGGTAATAATTTGCGTAGTACAGTATTGGCATAGATCGCGTCTACAAGAGATAAATATCGTGTAAAAATAGCCTTGACACACCATAAAGAAATTGTTGACTAACGTTATACCTAAAATGGGAAACTACAATATCGAAGTCCTTTCATCTTTTCACAGTGTATGAGAAACTGATTATTTTCCTTAAATCCAGCTATTTTTTCCTTACTTCCGGCCAATTTCTCCTTATTTCAGGCTAATTTTTCTTTATTTCCGGTTAAGTTTTTCCTTTTTCCCGGCTAAATTGAAGCATTGCATAGGGTAACATGTACGGGACTTAATATTATGTCAAACTTATCTTCACACGATACTTATCTACCTTAAACGCGATTTATGTTGATACAAAGAAAATTATCAGTGTTCGTGATTTTCATCTTCGTCGTGGCCCAAAACTCGCAAAGTGGCCAATTGGGGACCTGAGTGTAACATCGACTACTGCGCGCCGTATTCTAAGGGAAGACTGGGACATAGAAAAAGTACCGCACCTCTGCCTTTAATGAGTCTCGTGTAGTAGATGGACACAAATCTGTCTTCTTCCCAGTCTCTACCTGGGGCCCTTCTAAGCTGAATAAAATCGTCTGATGGCAGCAGGAATAGATTTTAAAAGACGACATCAGAGTAAATGGATTAATGAAGTCTACTTCTATTATTTTAACCCCAACAAATGGATTACTTTTTTCTATTATATTCTAGCTACCAAGAGACAACTTTATTTAGCACAGGATAGACCTCGAGCAGTGACGGGGTTAAATCAAGCCTATATGTAAATCCTCCAATTCGAAAAGTCTCTCCTAACACACACACCACAAAGCCAGTCAGGAGACAGGATGTGTGTGCTGGGCATTCCCCAGGTCCTGTCCTCCCCACTTACTGTTTTTTAACCAGCCCGTACACCACTGACCGGGCTTATGTATGGCCCGGCCTGCACTATGTGTGCGGGGAATCTTTCAACGAAAACAACGTCTCTCCTAAGCTAAATACTAATGTCAGGAAATAGCAAAAAAAAAATAATAATAATAATAATAATAATAATCACCATCATCATCATCATAATAATAATAATTAAAATGTCTCCGGCCTGAAGAGGTTACTACAGTACTTCACTTCGATGACGTGTTTTCCAGTATGTTCCAGTTACCTACGGACAAATTTATTCAGCTTATGGAGATTTTCGAGATTGGGGGATTAGATTTACCCTTCAGTGGCCACTTAAATGATTTTTTTTCCGTACGTGAATACAATCTTCTGGTGGAGGGCCTTACTAAAATGAAAAACCGGGTAGCTAGGTCGAGGGAATGAAGTGGTTCCCTAAATTTATTCTGATCGTCTACTGATGGAATAGAAAAAAACACACACACACAAAAAAAAACATAGAATCATATAAACAAGAAACAAAAGGAAGAGAACCATTAACCGTGGAACATAAAAGCCATTAAAACAAAAATGCATAAAACTATAAAACCATAAAGAATATAAAAATGTCACCGTACTCCATTGCAACGACAACTATGATCTATAATTTTAGTTAAAGGTTGATGTTATTCAGCCTGAGACACAATTCTGAAGCCAAATCATATACCGTAGCCTACTAGAATCTGAATGCGTGAACGGTCAGAATCAATATTACTTTTTAATGCGAACTTTCAATCAGACAGTATATACAGAGTTATATTTTGTGGCTTTTGAAAAAGACTTTGATGGCTCTATGACGTGAATTTTATATCAGTGAGAAAGCTACTATTTTTTTTGTTTAATGTAGCTGATGGGACAAATGAATGGAAAAAAAAAAAAATGTGCCCCCATCGACATTTTTGTGCTCTCTCTCTCTCTCTCTCTCTCTCTCTCTCTCCAGCCTTTACCTTAACAGAAAAGAACGATTACTGCTTTTACATTGTTTTTTTTTTTTTTGTGTGAATCTTCAATGTGGTAAAAAAAAAAAAAAAAAAGCTCTTATTTTGCGTGCGATATTTACATGAATCTTCTCGCGAACAGAGCCAGTATTTTGTAGTTTTTTTTTTTTTTTTTTTTGTGAACCATTGTGTAATAAAGGTCAGAGTGAACAATGGCTTCTTTTAGGTGAACAACTGAACATTGAGGCAGACACAGGACAGCTAGTATTTTCCCTTTGGTTACGTAACGTGGATAACTGTATGACAGAATAGCACTCTTCATATCGGTCTTTTTTATTTCTTTGTTTGGCTTTCTTTTTTAGTTTTTTTTTTTTTTTTAGCTTTCTGTCATCGAAAAGAAAGCTATTATTATTATTATTATTATTTTTTTTTTTTTGCGTGAACTTCTAAGCAGGCAGTGGAGAATTATTATTTGTGGCTAAGTATGTGAACACTGAATGTTGTGAGCAAAGGAATGTGTGTGTGTGTGTGTGTGTGTGTGTGTGTGTGTGTGTGTGTGTGTGTGTGTGTGTGTGTGTGTGTGTGTGTGTGTGAAATTCCTATCAGGCAAACGAAAACTAATACTGTATTTTATTATTTTTTTTTTTTTTTCGTGAAATTTCGATGTTTTAACCCAATCTTCTATAGAACGCAGAGCTGCCGCTATTATCCTAATGCAAGATCAAATAAATTCCCTGCTCTAAATCTGCTCTTCTCTGACCTTATCAAGAAGCACTGAGTTTCAGGATGACATATGCCTCAGTCGTCAGTACAAGAAGGGCCAATGTCACGTGGCTATTTCTATGCTGTGATTCATCTTTGCCCTCTAAAATACGAATTTCTGTGCGATAAGTAAAGTCGTCTGCCGTTGGCTGGAATAAAACAGACAGCATTTGTTTCTTGACCAAAATGTCAGTCGACGCTGTCTTTTCTTTTTTATAAGTGGTGGGTTGCTCTTGAATGAATAAAAATTTCTGGAAGAAACAAATGCAAATGTGACATTTCGCAATGGGCTGGGGCCCAAAGCAGTGGAATGATGGTAAATAGGAAATGAAGGTGGCTCTGTTTATAACTTTCAGCAACAAATATGACAGCTAATACAGCTTTCTGTAATCGAAAATAACCAAAAGCTGAGAACCTGTAAACAAAAATTTTCTCGACCTTCTAGCTTTTAGCTTTGACGCTCGACAGATAAAAACAATTATAAACCAGTATACAGGGACATAGAAAAACAGACAGCTACAAAGGTATACATACCAGTACACAGAGAAAAGCTGACAGACAGACAGAAAACCAAAGAGAGACAGATAGATATATACGGTACACTGACAGACAGAAAACCAGAGAGACAGATAGATACGAAACATTAATTGACAGAAAACCAGTGACAGATAGATGATACACAGACAGACAGACAGAGGTTGAAAAGTACAAGTCGGCAGATATACTGACAAACAATTATCATTCAACACAGGGCCAATTATGCTGGTACAGGGAAGATGATAATTTGTCGGCTCATTATGACGTTGTGTAATGTGATGGCACCAAAGCGTTTCATAACCTATGCAAATCAGATGGCTTCGTCATAAATGCCCTTTACAATCTGCATGGCCATTTCCTGCGGTAATGATGTTAAGCCTCTTAGTGCAATGGCGCTTTTTAATTATATTCCTCCTACCGTCAGACGGGTTTATTTATTTGGAGTGATATCGATGACAATTTCCTATTTTATGACTGCTATCTCTAGGGAATTTTATTGTTTAGGAGAGACTATTCGAAACAGAGGGATTAAAGAGAACCCTTAACAACCTCTTTACTACTGCAGAACTCTTTCTAAGTTAAATAAAATTGTTTAGAAAGTTAGAATTAATCAAACGACGTTCTCTGGCGATAACTCTTCCTATCCGCTGAGCTTTTTTTATACTGCTTATCTTCCTGACTCCTTACTTTATTCACATTAATATAGGGTTTCTGAACTTGAAGGGTTAGATAAAGCCTTCATTAACCAACCAGTAGCCTGCATTAGTGAGGAACTTGTGGAAATCGTCTGCCACCAGAGGTCTAACTATTTAACAGCTTCTCCGCTCCAAGTACGTGTTCAACTACCGTGATTTTTCTTTGTTCATGTGAGAACCTGTGTGGCAAAATACCCTCACACACTACTGAAGTACTGAAAAAGCTTAGTAACAAAAATATAACAGAGGAGAAAACATTGTTCTCGTTTTATTTCCCAGATAACGAAGCCCGGATTTTGAAAACCTGGCACTTATATATTTCATTTCGTCGTTTTAAATGATGTTGCGACAAAGCTGAGATAAATCTGACCTTCCGAAATGTGCGATTTATACTGTAGTTTTAGCCACGCACTTGTTTGTGTCAGTCTCTCTTTTGACGGAAATTTAATGATGATTTATTAAATTTTTCTACATCAGCCACCCGAGCTCAGACACAGTTCCCTTTCCATGATTTGATATGACTTATCCCCCTACGAAAGCGCGCTACCACCTCTTTCAAATAAATAAATATCTTTGAGAATCCCACCTCTGGAGAGCAAGAGTAAAATAAAATCATTTGTCATGTTTATGCGAAGTTGCGATTCAGAACAATATCTTCGTTTCTTGGGGGAAAAAAATACGGAAGTCGAGACAGACAGACACATTGACAGACGGCTACAAAGTCAAATACAGACAGACACGGATACTCACTGATGGGCATACAAATATACAGATACACTGAGAGAGAGAGAGAGAGAGAGAGAGAGAGAGAGAGAGAGAGAGAGAGACAGAGACAGACAGACAGACAGACAGACAGAAACAATGAAATAAAAAAGCAAAGGAAAGATAGATATAAACAGACAGACAGATCGATATGATAGATTGACAGACAAGCAGAGAAGCAGCATACCCGGCACGACGGAAAACCAATTTTCTAAACACCGCGTCTCATTAATACAGCCTAATTACCCTGAAGGCTCATTAAGGATCAATCACTTCCATTAGCGAGAGTCCTTCAAACCCCTTCATTACGAGGGGGGTCTCAAACTGCATAAATATAATCGTCTCGCCGCAGCAAAAATAAATATAAGATCATTGAAATAAAGAAAACAAGCACAAGACGCCCTCTGCCCGGTTGATTAAAAAAAAGATGTTTGAAATTTATTGTTTTCAGTGTCAGATGTGTGTTTGTAGATGAGTATAGAAACAGACATAAACAGAGACTGCTGAAGACCGCCAGATGATATACAGACAGAGACTGATAGATAGCTGGCCAGATATACAATTATGAACAGAAAGACGATAGACGGACATAAAAAAACTCAAAGACGATACGCAGACATACATAGACACACAAACAGCTGGACATATATACAAACAGACAGATAATTAAGTAAATGACAGTTATATAATGTGGATGAAGAGACAAATAAATAGACCAATAAATACTAAGCAGCAAAAGGCCAATCATCCAAGCACCTGAGCAAAGGAAGATGGGTAAACAGTGTGGATGGATGGATGAACAGACAGACAGACACATATACTGTACTGTACCTAATGCAAAGGACTAATTATCCAGGTATCAGAGTATAAATTCAAACTTATCCGAAATACGAGAGGTGCAATATAGCCGGATAGATAGATAAAGTATACAGATATAGATAGATATACAGTACACGTAGATAAAGATATAAATATAGCAGATTATGGCGTCTGGCGATAGATAGATGCCACACAACGGAGCTAGATACCCAAAGAGCCTACCATAATACTGAATTTAGACTTGGCTGAATCTAAGTGACCAGAGTGATAAACTGACATAGACAGACAGATAAAGAGATACTGACTGACAGACAGATAAATGGAATGACAGACAGACAGGTACAGACAGAATGACAAATGGAAAGAAAGACTTAACGTACACACAGATCAGACGGATAAACAGGAAAATAAGACTACGCTGAACTCGGACCAAAGAAATATTAAAGAAGATAGACAGACAGATGCATATAAACAGACAACCAGACAAAGACAGACATACAGACAGACACTGACAGAGAGCTTAGAATGGAGAGGGACCTTGACATTTGGTGGAGCGACAGAGGCAGAGAATTATGATGATGATGATGATGATGACGATAATGAGATTCATGATAGGATTGCTGCAGATGATGATGATGATGATGATAATGAGATTGCTAGAAGGCAGTAATAACGGTAACAACAATGGTGATGACTGTGGTGATACTGGAAGTGGTTCGTGGTTGTAGTGATAAGCAAGAAGAAAAGGAAAAATTATGCATAGAGATACACAAGGAAAGAATTCACAGACACAATTATGCAAATGTACACAGCTACAAATAAACATATACAAAAACAAGCAACAAGCACCAAAAACAATTACAAACTCAAGGAATGATTAAGTTTACCTGTACAGCCGTATTTAAGGTTACAAACCAAACCAAACCAGAAAGAAAAAATAAGGAATAAGAAAAATACTGACCATGAAGGAAACATACGTCGGATTTTCCTTCTTTGTCCGAGTTAGGGCCAAAGGATGCTGATGTAAGGACCAAAATATGTGGCTGAAGCTAGTTAACAAGGCTGCCTAACTAAATCGAACCACTTCAGTCAGACACCCTATGTTTTTTTTTCTTTCTCATGGCAATTGATTTAGTCATGGAGAGCCCTATCGTAGTGAACGGGTTAATGTACGACATTCTAAACTCCCAACTTATAACGTCTCTCATAAGGTGGATAATAATGGAAATAAATAACGTTAGGGTATGCTTAAGCCCTGCAGCTCAGACCTCTCCTACACTAGATGAACGTGTCTGGAGGAAGGAGGAATAAAATACAGGCTACATCATCGTAACCATGGGTTAAAAAACAGCATACATGCAATCAAAAACGTAAAAGCTAATAAAAACACTTAAATTCGAACCATAACCAGACAATCTACAACGCTGCATACCACGCCATCACGATGCTCCAAAAACTAACTTGCTTCAACCCCCTTACATTCCTGGGAAATAAGGCTTTTACGTAAGAGCTGGCACCCCAATGACATTAAAATGTAAGAACAAACGTTACAGTATATTTAAGCGTGCTGAACAGTCAACATGGTAAAAGGAAAATGCGTTAAGAAAAATACGTTCTGTATAAAGGGGTCGGGATTCCGGCCGACCTCAAAGATATCAACAAAGAAAACCTTATCATCTTCTTGTTCACAGCTTTAAATGAACTATAATCCAACTGTAACATGTATAATAAACAACACAGTACATACGGAAATATGTGAGAACCTAGTAATTACAACTTAATTAAGATATATTAGGGAAAAAAACAAATTATCTACTTACTCCGTCTGTAGCTTGGTTCGTAGGGGGGAAGCCAGGAGTTACCGTCTTGTATTTTCACTAATTATTCACAAATCACTGACTCTCTCACTTCCCCAGTATGTCCAAGGCGGCACGGGGTAATACAATTCACGGTGAAGAAGGGTCATCGCTTTAGTCTACGTATTTATAAATATTGAGTACGAGGAATGTTTGTTTACACTCATTTAAATGGCCGAAGAACAGACTGAGCGGCGATGCCAACACTGCTGCCACGTTTTTCATTTTTTTTTTTAAGTTTCATTTACCCATGCTCTAACACATATTAAAAAAAAAAAAAAATGATTTAAATTATCGATAGTTAACTGACCATAATGCAAGTTATTACAGAAAGAAAAGGAATCTGTTTCCGGAGAGGAAACGGGAAAGTTCTCCAGCCTGTTTGAATTTTAGCGACATTCATTACTGGATTAATATTCTTCTCAGTCCCAGTAGTAATTTGCAAACCTGTTATTTATATATTTTTTCGAATAGAATTACCTAAATCATTACTTAATAAACAACAGAACTTTAACAAATAATATATTGCAGGAGCATTTTATTCCACTACTGTTGGATAGGTGCTAAAGCCCCTTCCCCATTTATAAAAGCCAATGAAACGAAATACAACAGCACAAAATCTTAATTGAGGTGTTACAAACAAGGCTTAACTATTCATTCTCAGTAAACAGAATAAATGCACTGCTAAAGAAACATGTATTAAACTACTGGGCATTTATTGAGTTACAAGACAGGCGATTATTGATTAAAAGCGATGAACAAAGGACTACTAGAACACATGAACACGTCCGTCCCAATGGTACATAAACATCACTACTTATGGGAGTAAGCAAGATATTTATAGATCCATACAGCAACACTGGCAATCACCACCACAACTCTGCAACACCAATCCTCACGCCCCACACTACCCCCTCAGTAAGATTCCCCACTCAAACAAGATTAAATGTTATAACTACATAATGCATTAAACATAACTTTACCTTTGAATAATACACACAGTAATCGCCTGGTAAACTCCACAATTAAATAATGTATGACAGGTGAGACTCATTAAGCTAGGAATGTAACTAAGTTTTAAAAAATCACGGTAATTCTATACTCAGACCCTTTTATTATACTTATACTGTCCTTGTAATAAATGTTTCTTTAACAATTACATTATTATACAATTAAGAGAATATTAATAGGGTTATTCATGTTTGTAACCTCCAAATACGTGAAGGTGGTGAGTGTGATTGTGTGCTGAAACATTTTGTATTTGATAAAATAAATTCTTGGGAGGAACTAACTTTCAGTCGAACCTGAATCACTCAATTTACAATATGGCAATGTCTATCTTCCAAGTGATACAATACCGTTGTTCTAAGTTAACACTGTCGCAGGATATCATCACAGGAATGTAACCAGTTTTTTCTGATAAGGTACAATACAGTTTATTTCATACTTATCTCCAGGCGATTTACTCAAGCTAGGGACAACTTTTCGAAATGAGTCTTTGAGACAGCCTTCCTTAGCCCATTGACAACAAAAGTCTTCACCTATCTGAAGAAAATCGTCTGGAGATAATTTTGAATATGTCTACAGAATATGACAATTGATAGAAACAGCTAGAATTTATACTCTTATAGTTTGCCATATATCACCAAAAGAAAACGAACACACTTGCACAGAAGAAAATGGTTTTTAGGGGATGCCAGTACAAAGCCGCCAGACACCTGCAATGTTTTCCTAACTTACTGTTGAAGCGCAGAACGTTCTTTAACAGCCATACCTGAAACAAGAAAGCAAATATTAGTGAAACAGAAGACTGAGATTAATGCTAAATACGATTACTATAAATTCACATGGTCAAACCTGTAGCAGTGTTCAAAGATCCACAAATATTACGCTCTACGGTTACAGTGGGTGGCAATTAAAAGCCCACTAAATGTACACTGTAAGCAGTACGAGGAAATATGCATCATAATTCAGAATTGCCATAAATGCATACTTACATTAGTAGAAACACTTGCACTGCTTCGCTATATACTAGTCTTCGCCTCTTGAATCTTACAATTTATATCATTTTGTAAGGATAAGTGGAGATTGTTTTCCTCCCGTTCCCTACTAGAGGTCTGACCCAAGTTGAATAAAGTCGCCTAGGAGTAATAAGAATAAAAACAATAAAAGACGCCACCATAATGACAAAGTTGGAGACTGTTAAAAGAAAAATCGTAGGGTGATAGCAGAAATGAGAAAATAAAAAAATGTCACCGTGATAATCTGATGCACTGTCTCATGGTTGCCTCTGTTTTATGGTGTACAACAAGGTACTGAAAATGACACCAAGTAATTTTATTATGCTGAAAGTGAGTCATTGGAGCTTGGGAGAGTTAACAGCCATCAATAAAAATCTCATCTTAGGGACAGCAACGTCAGACTACTCTTACTACTACTACTACTACTACTACTATTATTATTATTATTATTTAACTAGAAGTAAGTCATACCATCAAGACAGACTTAAACCCCTTATTACGAAGACGTATTTTTGCATTCCATTCTTGACCTCACTTTTTTTTTTTAAGTTTATGGATGACCTCGTAGTGAAGGGGTGACTGAACGCTATATCAAATTACTCGTTCAATAAAATTCTTCCCTATATTGAAATAAAACGCCTAAAAACATCAACAATAATAAAAAGGACGTCCAGGGTCTGAAGGGATGAAAACACTAGGTAGGTTAACAAAGGAGGTGATATGGAGGTTGTGACCCCATCAGGTGATCGATAAATCCAGGTCAGATTGCGGAGTGTCCAAGAAAATAAGGATGCAATAAGGATGTTTTAGTCCTTAATTACTTAGGTTTTTAGATCATCACCACATCCTTAGGTCTGAAAAAAAAGGTTGTTGTTGTTGTTGTTGTTGTTGTTGGTGGTGGTGGTGGTGGTGGTGGTGGTGGTGGTGGTGGTGGTGGTGGTGGTGGTGGTGATGATGATGATGATGATGATGATGATGATGATGATGATGATGATGATGGTGGTGGTTGTGGTGATCGTGATGACCGGTGATGGTGGTGACATGAGTGTGGTGACTGGTGATGGTGGTGATTTGTGATGATGATGATGATGACGATTACAAGTCCCAACATTATGGAGGAACAATACCTCTGATGGCAGGGCACGAATTTATTGGAAAAAAAAAAAAAAAAAAAAAAAAGCTAACAAAAAGTATATAGAGAAATTAAACATGTGTGAAATAATAATAGTTAAGTACGGGGTAATGGAAAAGAGGAGGAGACAGGAAGAGGGGAAAATGGAGAGGAGGAGGAAGAGGAAGTAGGAAGTTGAATATACGGAGCAAGAAGGGAGAAGGACGTAAGTGAGAGGAAGGAGGGGAGGAACAGAAAAGAAAGACGAGGAAATTATTACTGTACTATTATTATTATTATTATTATTAGTAGTAGTAGTAGTAGTAGTAGTATAGGTTTGGCTTCGAGTAAGTCACATAGGGAGGTAGAGAGACCGGAAGAGGAGAGGGAGAATACTGGAGCTGGGAGAGAAAGGAAACCATGGATGGAAAAGTGAAGAAAGAGGGAGACAAGAGGAAGAGATGGTGAAGGCGGGGGTGAGGGAAGGAAACAGAGGAGAAAACTGAAGAGAATGTGAAGGATGAAAGGTGAGTGGTATGGAAAGCTAACGATGGAGGCAGGTAAAATATGAGAGAGAGAGAGAGAGAGAGAGAGAGAGAGAGAGAGAGAGAGAGAGAGAGAGAGAGAGAGTTTAATGTTTTAGTCAAAGTTACTAGGGATGTTGAGGTGAGTTTAAGGGAGACGGGGCGTGACGGGGAAACAAAATGGACCGTACAAGTTGCTTGAAAGAGAGAGAGAGAGAGAGAGAAATAGGATATGCAAATGAGGAGTCGGGAGTTAAAATTAGGTTGGAGGAGGAAGAGGAAGAAGAGGAGAATGGAAGAGGAGGAGGAGGAGGAAGATGAGAAAGAAAATGAATAAACATTAATCTAGGGATGAGGCGAAAGAGTTGAAATTTGGTTGAGAGAGAGTGAGAGAGAGAGTGAGAGAGAGAGAGAGAGAGAGAGAGAGAGAGAGAGAGAGAGAGAGAGAGAGAGAGAGAGAGAGAGAGAGAGGACATTTTATCGCGCGGTAAAACAAGCTTGAAACAGAGAAGAGGGAATAATGGTCTAATTCTCTCTCTCTCTCTCTCTCTCTCTCTCTCTCTCTCTCTCTCTCACACACACACACACATTATTCCGTTTATCCGCCACCAACTCCATTCAATTATTTTTTTAGAAAGCTTGATCTTGAAGGGTTAAATAAAGACTTCATTTAACACCTTCAAAACGATACGTCTCTCTTAAACAGAATAAATCGTCCATTATCAGAAAAAATATATAACAACAAAGACTTCCTCGGCGTGAAAGGAAAAAATTTGGTGTTATTTTGGATCGTGAGGTGGGACGGGTCTTTTTTTCGCGGGTTCGATCCCTGGCGTTGTTTTGGACAGTCTGCAGATTTAATTTCGATATCGCTGTGTTCCCTGCTCTTCCACACACACACACACACACACACACACACACAGAACTGGAAACCCTTCAGTCACATTAGCTTATTCTTGTTACCTTCAGACGCTTTTCTTCAGCTAATTATCTCTCCCTCTAACTGGACGAGGCTAAATACAACCTCTCCTCTTCTAAAATCCTCCCCGAGCTGAATCCAATCGTCTGGCAATCAAAAAAAAGAAAAAAATAATAATAATAATAATAATAATAAAATAAAGTAACAGCAAAGATCTCAGGCTAAATGTGACACCCCGGCCTACCACAACAAGGAAAGTGGATATTATAGCAGATATCTATAATTCTATCGCCTTAACTTGGCCCAGATTTTCGTCCTTTCACAGCTAATTTCATGGAGTTCAGTGACAGAAAAAGACAATGCTACGGCTCTGCATCTATTCCATTGCATTTCTTCCTGACTAACACACTCTAGTACCGATCTATATATTCAAGATGGAGAGCAATTCTAGCCAAGTTACAAATCAGTATTCAAGATGGAGAGAGGGGAATTTTGGTCAATATTTACAAATCAGCACTCAAGATTGAGATTATAGCAATTCCAGGCCAAGTTAAAGCAAAAAGGATATGATGTCAAAATTCTGACGCTTGAGGGTATTCGAACTTCTCCCAACCCCTCCTCCCTCTATTGGTGTGTAGCGATTAGACTGATATATTTTGGAAAAAAGAGCTTCCTTGCTACGATGGATAAAAACAAATCACGAATATATACCGTCTTCATTTTTCAACCAATACGAACGTTCACATAACTTGTCAACACGATTCTCCCTTTCCAATTTATGTATGCCTAAGAACACACACACACACACACACACACACACACACACACAAAGAATCTGCCCAAATATGATGAGGGAATTAACCATCAGTATCACCACCACCATCACCATCATCATCACCATCATCACCATCATCACCGCCATCATCATCACCACCAATAATAAAATAAGAATTTGTAAGGAAGAGGACAGAGGGAAATAATGACTAATAAGTGTAATAAGAGAAGGAGAAAGGGGAAGAAAGAGGAGAAGAGGACGCCGGGTGGAGAGAGAGAGAGAGAGAGAGAGAGAGAGAAGGATGGAGAAAGGGGAGGAAAATTAAGATAGTAGGAAAAGAGAGGAAATAAGAGAAATGAAGCAGAGAAGAGCGTAGACCCAAGAAAAAAAAAATGGCGGAGGCGAAAGAAGAGCAACTGAGAAAAGAGGAAAAGAGGAGGAGAGGAAATTTGTAGAAATGAGAGAAAAACTAAGAAGGAAGATGAAAGGAGACGACAGAAGAGGCTGGGAGATGAAAATGATGAAGAAGAAAGGAGGTGAAGAAAGGGGAGGAAGAAGAAAGGAGTAAAAAGGGAGGCGAAAAAGAAAGTGAGTAGAATGGAAATGAAGAAGAAAGAAGAAAAGGAAAGATGAAGAAAAAAGGAGATGAAGAAATAAGAAGATGAAGAAGGGAGAAGATGAAGAAGAAAGATGAAGAAGAAAGGCTATAAAGAGGAAGAGAGGAAGTAAGAATAAAGGGAGGAAGATGAGAGATAAAGAAAAGATGGGACAGTGAGGGTCAGATGGACAGGAGTGCAAGGGTAAATATTATGAGAGAAGGAGAGAAGAGGAGAGAAGGAGAGAAAAGAAAAAAAGGGGGAGAAGATAGAATATAAAAGATAGGACAGGAGAGGAGGAGGGAGAAGATATGCGGAGCAGACGAGAAGAGGAAAAAATAAGAGAAAGGAGGAGACGAAATGGAATAAGGAAAGGAGGAGAAGAAGGGGAAGAAGAGATATGAAGAGGGAAGATCTGATGAGGAGAGAATATAAGGGGACAAAACAAGAAATAAGAAGAGAAGAGGAGGGAAAGAAGAGTCGAACCGGCATGAATGAAGAGGTATATTTTAGGAAACGGATGGGAGGAGAGATGAGGAGGGGAGAGTAAGGAGAAGAGGGAGAGACAAGAGAAAAGGAGAGAAAATGAAGAGACAAAATAAAAATAAGGAGGGGAGGTAAGACGATAGCCAGAGAGAGAGAGAAAAAAAAAAGACCTGAAAAGAGAAAAGAAGAACTATGGGGAAGGAAGAAGGAACAATGGAAAAGACGAAAAAGACACGATGAGGGAAGGTACGCAAAGTAAGAAGAAAGGAAGTGAAGAAATCAGAGTATAGTAGGGAAGACGGGAGAAGAAGAGATAAGTGAGAAGGGGACGAGTAGGCAGAGTGTGAAAGGAAATGAGAGGAGAAGAAAGCACACAAAAAAAGGTAGAAAGGAGAGAAGAGGATTTGGGAGAAGATGAGGTAAGAGGAGAGGAGGGAGAGGTGGAGGGGAGAAAAATAAGAGGAAGAGGAGAAGGAGAGGAAGGGTCGAGAGGGCAGGAGCGAGAGGGTAAACATTAGGAAATTGTGTTGTCGATCATCTCAGTCCGTCGCGGTAGAGCATGGAAAAAAAAAAAAAAGAAAAGAAAGAAAACAGAAAAAATAAATAAAAATCTTACACAAGTTCACGATCAATTCTCAGCTGTAACTATTATTTATTTTTACAGTAAAGACGAAGAATAATAGGTAGGGGCAGACTATGGCCCTTGTTTTACCTGCAAAAAGAAATATTGGGTAGGAAAAACTATTGATGATAATTACGGATTAAGATTTTTTTTTTAATTATCTCAGCCAGTCAGCAAAGGAAAAAAAAAATACAAAAAACTTACGGTATATATATATATATATATATATTTTTTTTTTTTCTCTCTCTCTCTCTCTCTCTCTGTTTACCTCCTGACATTTTATAATTGGATTTTAAAGTATCACTGGAAGTTCATGGAAGCCCTTGACTGTCCCGACTTACTTGTGAATTAGCTATTGAGAGGTGGGATCCATGTGAGAGAGAGAGAGAGAGAGAGAGAGAGAGAGAGAGAGAGAGAGAGAGAGAGAGAGAGAGAGAGAGAGAGAGAGAGAGAGGTGGTGGAGTGGTTAGAGGAGTGGGCGGAGGTCTGAAAAAAGCCCGGGATCAATCCTAGACTGGGCAGTGAACAGTTTGTCGATCAGAATTTCGTTAAAACAATCCTTACTAATCTTCCACATGCCACCACCACTCAACCATCACGCTAGCCCGGAACAACATAGCCCTAGCATGTATTCAGTATGGACGGTGAGTACTTGCGTCGAAGTGGTGGCATGTGAAGGTTTATGACACGTATGATGGCCTCAGAGCTGGGAGTACCTACTTTATACCCACAGTTGGACACAAAAGGCAAAGAAAAAGGCAGACAGATAGACAGACAAAAGCAGATAGATTTATACAGATAGACAGAAACAGAGATAGATAAAAATACCGGTACAGACAGATACATATAGACAGAAACATCGACAGATATAGACAGATGGAGAGAGAGATAGACATACTGACAGACTGATAGGTAAATAGGTAGAAAGACAGATCTGTGAATGATAAGCAGACATACAATCACAACTAATTAACATACTTTCGTCGCGCGGTATACAGGAGGCAGACTATCCAACACAGGTATACAGACAGACAGGTAAAGCATATATAAAGGGCAGAGAGAATATGTTTTCAGACAAACAGAAAAAGAGTGAACAAATATGCAGGCAGATTTTTTTTATATAGCTTGGAGACGAGGAAAAAATTAAAAAAAAAGGCTGAGAGAGAGAGAGAGAGAGAGAGAGAGAGAGAGAGAGAGAGAGAGAGAGAGAGAGAGAGAGAGAGAGAGAGAGAGAAATTCCTACACAAACCCAATCTCTGACTTAAGGCGTGAAATTGTCTGCAAGTGGGATTTTCATAAATCTTTGAGCTTTTGTGTGCGTAAGGGCCGTGTCTGTGTGTACGAGAGAGATATACATGTACGTGGTGTATGCGTGTGTCACTGGTCATTATGTGTCACGTGTATGTGTGTGCTTTGCATGCGAGCGTGTGTGTGTGTGTGTATGTATCCTTTGCATGTAAGGATGTGTGTTTGTGTGTCACATGCATGCACGTGCATGCGAACTGTGTGTGTGTGTGTGTGTGTGTGTGTGTGTGTGTGTGTGTGTGTGTGTGTGTGTGTATAGACCCTCGCGTGACTGTCAAGATTTTCTCACATCTCCACATTTGCTCGTGCATGATACTCCTCCCCATTCCCCATCCCTTCCATCCCCCCCTCCCCTCTCTCTTGTGTACCCTTAATATCACATATTTAATATTTAGGATATTATAATTCTTTCTATGCAGCTGCAGTCGATTCATTTACTCACCCCCGTTTGTGTTCATGAGTGACAAGTGTATCGGAGTGGCATGAGTATAAAGACAGTGTGTGAATGTGATTACAGGTAGACTAACACTGTGTTCTAACTAAACAGATCATCATTAGCGTCATTATCCTTTTGTGATTTTCTTTATCCTTGGTACAATCAGTAGCAGAAATGAGCTTCAAGCATTTGGTATGAGTCTGAGAACTGGGAACAATATGGCGAAGAGTTATCATCATCATCATCCGGACCTCCTTTCCCACCCTACGGCAGGTGAAAAGTTAAAAGAGTTCGTTTCGTATATCAAGGTTTCAACATACATGCCTCGGTCTTGTCATCTAATGGCGACTCTCCACGATGCTTGATCTCTAGCAGCCTATGAATTCAGTCACTTTACCAATTAATGCAAAACCCTTTAAAACGCAAGCTATTCAACCCCTCACTCCACTGTCGTGTTTTATTGGCTTATTCTTGCTCCCTACACAACACCACAAGGTTACCAAGTCATACTTTACACATGGTTGAAGTGAATTGCTGCTTTTGGCTGTACCGTACCATACGTATTGCATTTTCATTTTGTTTTTAATGTTAATGTTATTAGAGGTGGCAACACATGAACTACCGGTATCATCATCATCATCATCATCATCATCAACAACAACAACAATAGTATCAACAACAGCAGCAGCAGCAGCAGCAACGCCATCAACACCAAAAACATCATCACCATCATCATCACCACTATCACCATCATAATCATCAGCGCCAACAGGTCCGCAATCACATCAGTATCTCAAATCCGTGTTTACCCTGTCCACAGCTGGGACAAGAGATCAAGTCATCCATTATGCATCTTTTTACTTCCTGATTGATAGCCAACTTTCTCGACTCGGCGATTTCCAAGACGCCACTCAATTCCCGGGCAAATAAAACACGGACAAACACACAGCGGCCCCGATCAACCCACTCAATCATGGAATGTATGCAAAGCAGTTCCCTCAAATTCTCCTGTCGCTTCATGACTTTTATTGATAAGGCCAAATATCGACTATTTCGGTATACTTTCAGGTTACTGTTATTCACTCCCAGCAAAATATAAATAAATGAATAAATATGCAATAAAGTAAATAATAAATCGTCTGAGGCTAGCTAGAATAAAATAATAAAGTTGTTCTGATTATTAAGGGTTAAGAGTGGTAGTATTAACAATCCTAGGCTCTTGTGGGTCACCGTCAACTGAATATAATCTTCTGCTAAATGGAATTAAACATTTCCCAAGACAGGATTACAAACAAATTCTAGTAATTGTCTAATCACCGAAAACGTCTCAGTCACCACTACAAATATAACTTTCTGCCAACCCATCCTAGTTGTGACAAGTATAAAAGTGTTTGTAACGTAATTGCTTTCAGTGACATCTTTGATTCTGTTTATTTTTTTTAACTAACTCCAAAATTTTACACTAAGCTTAGGCCAGACAACTTACAGTGAAGGGGTTAATGGAAATGTTTCTAACCCTTCACTATGACAGTCTCCCAACTGGTCGCTAAATGGAAAGCAAGGAGGTTGGAGGAAAAAAAAAAAAAAAAAAAAAGCTGATGGGTGAAATGAGAGGAGAAAAACCATATCGTGGAGAAGCGGAAGGCCGAGGGAAGATCAAACTGATTTAGTGAGGAAGAGAGATGACTAGTAACGGAGGCCTTTTTGCTACGGTCAGTCTACTGTAGTTGAAGTCTGGGGTTAAGGTGAGTGATAATAGGCAAGTAAACCCTGGGCAGAAACAGAGTATGAGAATGCTCGGGTCAGGTTTCACGTTCCTGTCCTGAGTAGCGCAATACAATGGATAAGAGTGCTATGCAGAGAACTGGATGATGTGTCCTGAGAGAAAAAGGTGAGATAGAGCCCTAGGCAAGACAGGCAACCAGAAAATTATACGGGGAACCTGACAGAGAATTAGGTGCAGAATTAGGCAGAAAATTAGGCAGACAATGCATCTTATGTAGAGAACCAAGAGGGTAGCTCTGGAAAATATGTCATAAGTCTGAGAACTGGACAGTGAACTAGGCAGAAAACTCGGAAGAGAACTAGGTAATGAATGTCCTTGGTTCAGCATTCAATAGAGTACAAGGTAGGTAGTGTGTTCTCCGTAGAAAGCTACGTAAAGAGTGTGTTCTAGGAAGATAATTAGACACAGAATTAGGTAGAGATTTCGGTGCAGAACTAGGCAGAGTGTGCATTCTAGGTAGAGAACAAGACAGAGAACTAGACTGTGGCTTATGTAGGATGCGTATCCTTTGTTAAAGAAAACGACGAAGAACTGGACAGGTAGCGTGTCCTAGAGCGGGTGTAGCAAGCGTGTCTTGGAAGTCTAATATTTTCATAGTTACACAATATCGGTCTCCCTTAAGCCTTAACTTGACCTAAACCCTTCAATTCAGGGCTGAATGTCGTGCAGTCCAGTGTTACGCAAGTCTACAAGATTCTGTCTCTGTCTCTGTCTCTCTCTCTCCTTGCACATTCCCCATTTTTAAGCACTCTAAATTATATAAAAAAAAAAAAAAATCCATGTATGTACACAATCTCATTTGTATATAACTTACTGTATATATCTGAGCTGCTTCTTTCTATATGTCTGTCAGTCTATCTATCATTGTCACAAAGAACAAAAAAACACTATCAGTTTCTATCTATCTATCAGGCTACTAATCCTAACCTCCATAAATCTATCTACCTACACGCAACACACTCCACAACACCCCCTATCGACCTTCTCCCCACGTGACACGCCAATACAACTCGGTGATCACAACCCCGTTAGGTTTCACGACAATATCCAGGTTAGGGAGCAGCCATATATCCTGGTTGCACAACAGCGATATATCCGGGTCACAGAACAGAACTACATTAGAGGGGAGGGACATCGGCCGTTCAGGAGAGGGGGGCAATTTTTTTTTTTTTTTTTTTAATGCCATCATCATCATTATCATCATCATCATTCACCACTAGCATCATCATCATCATCATTCACCGCTACCATCATCATCATCATTCACCGCTACCATCATCATCATCACCATCATAGACATCAATCTTTATCATCATCATCATCATCATCATCATCATGGATAATCAATGACTGGTCCCCTGCAAGGCTAAACCACCTCAAGCGAGATGTTAAACTTTACCCTACCATGCAAACTTGGGACGGGTTGGCAAAGGAGTTGGCATTATACAGATGAGGCTTGCAACTCAACTACCCCATTATACAGGTTATATATCGTTCTCTGGGGTCTTAAATAACAGGTCTCAGAGAATGAAGCTCTCAAGGTGTGTTGTTTACCTAAAGAGAGTATTTTGCTAAAGTGACTATTATTCTCGTATTATTCTCGTTATGAACAAAGTTTATTTAGGTAATTATTCAGCGTAGTGAACGTATAATTACTCAGCGTAGAGGACATATTATTATTCAGTAGGAGGACATTATATTATTCAGATAAGGGACAGACAGCGGTATTCTCTCGCGTTTGGAAGTTTACTAACACCTCTTTCTTACAAGTTTATTTCCGATTGTCTTCTGTTTTCATGGAATCTAAGTCGACATTAAAAAGATATAAGCCCTCCCCCCCAAAAAAAAAAAAAAAAAAACGATAGGGGGGTTGTCAATGAGTAGTTTGGAAAATAAATCGTTAGGGAAGACGTATTAGGGAGCCTCCATAGTCGACGTGGATACAAGTTGAAGAAAATGCACAGCAATGAATACTGGTTAAACACAAAGTTATTTTTTGCTTAATATGTAAAGTTAGAGAAATAAGAACAACACAGTTACGGGGCGAACAAGGAGATAAAACTCAACATAACTTAGTACCAAGGTTAACCCCATGATTGCTAGGATATTTCTCGGTTGAATAATATCTTTTGGAACAGAAAGGTGCCTACGTGTGAGTACAGTAGCGAGAGGGGTGTTGTTTTTTACACTATCTTGGCCCATATCTTTGTCCTTTTTTAGCTTATTTCACATGGCTCACTGGCTGGAAGAGACAATGCTATGGTTATACATTCTTCTCATAGGACTTCATCATGACTACCAAGTATTACAACGTAGCACTCATGATGGGGAGATGGCAGTTCTAGGCCAAGTTGGGGTAAAAGCAGTGTAGTCAGGATTCCTTTTAACCTTTGAAGTAATTGGATTTCCCCTGATTGGATATAACTACCCGGTGTCAGCCTGAACCGAGATATCTGGAAGTGTCAGAAGAGCGACAGAATCGAGCCAGCACAGTGTTTAACCCTTCGATGGTTGGATTTCCCTTAGATGAGCAAACGTATTTAGTCACTGTCTATAGAGAATGTTTAGGTGCATCAGTAACAGCATAAGGGTTAACAAATCTGTCAGAAACAGAAAAGAAGAACACCGGTCATTCATTGAGCTGCTGGCTATCGCTGCAGGTAAAAAAATGTAACCGGACTGATGAGGTTTAAGTGAGAGTGATTATGAGCGTTCCTCCTCAGTGCGGTCAACAGCCTTGACGGTAGCAGCACTTAAAAAAAAAAAAAAACGCTTGTTATCGTAATGAAGGGCTGAAGGTGAAAATAATTACCAGTGTCCCTCAACGCAGTCCATAGCGTTCGTGTGGTCTCACCTTGCACAGTCCGTCCTGGGATCATAAAGCCAGACAACAAAGGCAGGGCGGAAAACATAAGAGTGGGGCCGACGTGTGTCTCAGGGGTCGTAAAGGGATAACACTCCCTACTCTATCTATCCCTACCATTTATTATCTATCATACATCTTAGAATATCCCTTATTAAAGCCATTGGTAAAATACTGCAGAGGGACGCTGATATTACGAGTTGGCATACCTTAGCCTGTTTTCATTTTTCTTCCTCTTGTAAATGCATACAGGCCTACAACATGCACGATAAACAGTTCATTACGTGACGCTCCACTAGGGTCCACGAACGACTGAATAACTTTAATAATACAGAATATCTATCATTTGTCCATTAAACCTGGACGGATGGGATTCTTTGACATTTTATTCTGGTTACTGCCACATATTCTTTTCACCCGAGGGAAGCATATAAGGGAGGCATCCTACTTCTGCTGGGTTACTCTGTCTTCTCATTACAACGTCTAGTAAACCTCTAAGAAAGTGCTTCGATAATCTGAAAAGTACTTAAGGCATGAGGAGGAAGGAGGAAAAGTACAAGCAATTTTCCAAGTACTCTCCAGTTTACATTTAATCTTCTGTATCATCCTAGTTTAGTGTCATATCTCCGTCACCCACTTCCCCTGTACCCAGCCCTACTCCCCCCCCCCAGCTGTGGTGTGAGATACCGAGATAAGCAAACATGAAAGCCTTAGTTTATTAAATATCGAGATAAAAGGACTGGGAAATTAACTTCGTAATAGCAGGCTCGGTATATTATTTTTACCTGCTAGCTCTTAAAAAAAAATATGAGGCTAAACTAGATGGTAGACGAAAGGAGGAAATTGCCACTATATGACATGGAGTGTGGCACGTAGGAGGGCTTCTGGGCCTCAGGGAACGGACTATTAAGCCATTGAGGGGATTACATAAGGGCTGTGACTGTTGCAGGTGCGAAGATCAAAGGCTAATCATCACAGCTTGAAATACGACCCCATCCTCCCTCTACCTCTTCCCTCCTTCGCCCACAAAATGCCCTTCAATACCTTATAAAGCGTAGGTACTCAATTAATTTATTCGCCCACGTAGGACAAATTTACTCAGGTAATGGAAATCAATGCCGCCGGGTTAAACAAAATCCTCTATGGAAAAAAACTCGACGAAAATGTTACCGGGCACCATTTCTGAGCTTTCGAAGTTTAAGAGATTTGTCAAGCTGAATAAAATCGTCTGGTGGCACCTTAAGTATCGGAAAATCGTCGTCGGAGTGAACGCATGAGAACTCTACTTTCTTAACTCTCTCCTCGTCTACCAAACTCTCCGTCAAATTCCGCGTAGCAATGTGGAGAGTTTTCGGGAACCCCTGTGTGTTTCATTACCTTGACACTCACGCCATTCTTTTCTTTTTTTTTTTTCCACAGGTGATAAAGGTATTTCAACTTAATGGCCAACCACCGAGTAAATAAAAAACGGGACGCAGTGTCATTTTTTTTAGAGGTCACTCGTGAAAAACAAATTAGCTCAGTTCGCCCTTTTGGTACGATGACGCATTTGTACTTTATTCTTGTCATTCCAAATAATTTCATGTTGTTTATGAATGATAGTGTTTTATTTATAGCCTTCAGTGTGTGTGTGTGTGTGTGTGTGTGTGTGTGTGTGTGTGTGTGTGTGTGTGTGTGTGTGTGTGTGTGTGTGTGTGTGTGTGTGTGTGTGTGTGTGTGTGTGTGTGTGTGTGTGTGAGAGAGAAAAATCAAGTTGCTTGCTTTTAAATTTATATAAAAAGCAGTCATAATCTGCGTGTGTGGGGAGCGCAGATCATTTGTTTGTGTATGACGCTATGGTGTTTTATATAAGGGATGGGAATGGCCTTGTTGTTTAGTCATTGTCTCCACGGCTAGAAAATTAATAGGTTTGTGTTTGTTTTGCTCTGACGGCTAGACTGCAGGTAAAATAAAGCAACGGCAAAATGAAAGGACAAAATAAAAATACGATGTCACCGTTAAATTATATTACCTATCTACCTGTGTGTGTGTGTGTGTGTGTGTGTGTGTGTGTGTGTGTGTGTGTGTGTGTGTGTGTGTGTGTGTGTGTGTGTGTGAAGACAAAAATAAGCAAACACCGGTATCAGGGGGCGCACACCATCCATTCACTTGATGTAGCGCCATATACAGGTGGCTACACTAAGCGGCAAGGAAATTATTTACTACGCTGAATGGTAACCGTCCTCGTATAACCAAGTGGAAGCCTGGTGGTCTAGGGGGCTAAGGCTCTCCAACTGGATGTGTTTAATAAGGGTTTAAATCAGAGCCAGGTCTGTAACAGGGGTTTAAATCAGAACCTTGCTTGCGGTTTACTGTCCACATTATGCCACTTAGGGAAGAATGTTACGCTGCCACGACCTTTCTAGTGTAATCAATCAATGAATCAATTAGGGAAGAGTGAGCGGTCATCCACGCCTTCTGTATCGGGGACTATTAAGCCTAGCCACGGGTCCTTACGCTGCTGATGGACTAATAAAGGACTAGATGATCGACAGATAAAATGTGCATGTACAGCAAACCAAGAACACAAATTTCCTTTCCGTATAATGACGTCTTATTTTGGTTTACTAGTGCTTTCTCCAGGCGATTTTATTCTTTGTGAAAAACCTCGAAATGAATGGGTTAATGAAGGCTACAATCCCTTCATGTACGCCAAGTCTCTTCAAAGGGAACAAAGTCGTCTGGAGGTGGTAAGAGTAAACTAAAAAAAAATACCTTACACTATTGAAGGAAAATAAAAACTCGATAGTAGACAAACACCGGAGTACATTATTCTTACTGCATGTGCAAAAAAAAAAAAAAAAACAGAGTTGCTGGTAAATCACAAGTAAAGTCAATAAAGCATCTCTCATCGGTGTATCCTCATGATTCCATACTCTCTGCACATCCTCGACCCACACCCCAAGGCTAAAGGAGGTAGCTGTTGGAGTTTCACAGTTCGAGAAGCCTTTATTGGTCAGTTAAAACCTTCACTGCGAGGGCGTCTCTCTCTCTCTCTCTCTCTCTCTCTCTCTCTCTCTCTCTCTCTCTCTCTCTCATATTCCATTCAGGTAAAATTACTGCCAGTTATGAAAGTCTTACGCAACTGCTGAAGAGGTTTACTAAGTTCCAAAAATCAAATTACTGTTTCGAATAATCATTGCTCACTGTCTCGTTACACACCATCATGAAGATTTTTAATGTGTCTGCAACTGTACAACTTCAGCCAGTGCTTCTTTGACGCTGTTCCTGAAGTGTATTAATCGTAATGAGATCTTCCCTAGTTAATCATTATTTAGTACGATTGAAAGGGTCACAATGTCGCTTCAGTGCTTCGAAAACAAAAGTGAGTACAGGGATAGCCTAGCGCAACTGTACCTATTCACTGTTATGTAAAGGGAAGGTAGATTATAAACACGAGGATCGGAACCTCTGCACGCGATGTCAAAGAAGAGTTCCACACCACATGCGAGGATAATGAAACAAAACATTTCGACTCCAGCCCAGAATAATAAAATAGGAAGAATAGTCCATACCCCATATTAGGGTTCCTACAATCTCTCTCTCTCTCTCTCTCTCTCTCAAACGCTCTGCCGCCAAGGAATCCATCATCGGCACGGGTGTGAGAAATCGGGCGCGGTAACGAAAAGGACGACCATTCCGTGTACCACAAAGGAACTCCGCCTGTCACCTTCAGGGGCACTAATACTATTGACCACGGTGCGTACATGAGGTAGATAGATAGATAGATAGATAGATAGACAGATAGAGAGAGAGAGAGAGAGAGAGAGAGAGACTGAGAGAGAGACAGTGTGTGTGTGTGTGTGTGTGTGTGTGTGTGTGTGTGTGTGTGTGTGTGTGTGTGTGTGTGTGTGTGTGTGTGTGTGTGTGTGTGTGTGTGTGTGTGTGTGTGTGTGTGTGTCTCATTCTCTGGATAAAGGCTACATGACACGATGCATTGTCACTTCAGAGAGGAAGGTGATCAAACAGACGAGTGCCAGACTATACTGTAGTTGAAAAGGACGCGAAATTACTACCAAGGTGAAGCATACACTGATTTGGAGATCGTAACCACAGCAGAGGACGATTTTCTTTTTAATCTTCCCCCACTCAGACGATTTTACTTAGAGTAGGAGAACATCTTGCCAATGAAGTGGTAAGTGAAGGCTGTGTACCCCTGCAAGTTCGGACAATTTCTAAGATGTATAAAATCGTCTTCACTTAGCAGAAGCAAGATTTTTAACATAAAGGAACGTCCAGATCATCAACATGGTCCACGGTCATTACTCCCTTGCTGATAAAATTACACTGTTCCTGAATACGACATCAGTAGCATGTATTAAACTCGGCCGACAATTTATTAGTGTCCAAGTGATGACATGTGAAGGTGTCTGATGCCATTTGTTGGACACACGAGGATGGCTTGGTCTCGGGAATGGTCTGTTTACTCGTATTCTACTGTCAGATACATTAAAAAAAGGAAGGAGGATGGAACAGCTGAAGGCCCTCTCTCTTACTCACATGATTCAATTAAGTGTTCTCTCTCACATGCCACCACTTAGGTACTCTCCTCACATGTCACCACTAAGGTACTCTCTCACTTGCCACAACTTAGGTACTCGCTCACATGCCACCACTTAGGTACTCTCACATGCCATCACTTGCGTACTGTCTCTCTCTCTCTCTCTCTCTCTCTCTCTCTCTCTCTCTCTCTTTCTCACACACTCCACCAGTTATTTACTATTTATCCACTACGACCCTTGAGAATGGTAATTTTCATGTATTACGATTTACTAACACATGAAATGGTCATAACAAAGGCCAGATGTCTTAACCTTCACATGGTCGGGACAAATCTAGTATACTATTCCAGCCAACTCCAGACGACTATATTCATCTCAGAGTGAGTCACAGGAACCTGAAAGAGTTAAGAGACAGTGCACGGAAGTCAAAGGTAATAACAGTGAATATTCTAGTGGATGGCAGGGGTCAGGTAGATCCCAGAGACAAAATGAAACTCACACATCACGGAAAGAGGGGACGGACTGTGCTGAAGTGGGAGTTCTTGATTAACACTCTGGTGCACTTATGAGTCAATGTGCTGAATAAAATCGTCTGGCGTTAACTTAAAAAATATATGAGTCGCCCAAATCAGGACAAGGTTAATGTTGCCGGTATTATCATTCTCAGCCTCTTATAACTCACCCTCAGCTGAATAAAATCGTCTGACATCAGCAGGAATAGAATAAACGAGTTGCTCCTACCATGACAGGATTATGAGAGGGAGTATAAATGCTAAAGATGATTGGAGAGGTGAAACTTATAAGAGAAAGGCACGAAAAACACTAGAAAGTAGAGAGACACCAGAAGTAAATGAAACTCGCAAATCACAGGCAGAGAGGACTGATACTGATGGTGCTGAGGAGGGAGATCAGGGCACGAGGGGACACTGTGAGCACCGAGGACGTCATCATTATTTCACTCCTTCACCTACCACACGATTTGACACAGGCAGTAACGAGGACGTCATAATTACTTTTGCTGGCACCTGACGACTTTACTCTTAATCTGAAGTTGGACAAAAGACTGATTCTATACTTCTATCTTGACTTATGAAATCATTAAACATTCTACAATCAAACCAAAGCAATATCATTGTGAAAAAAAAAAAACTAAATTCTCATAATAATTAACTATCTATGGTAAACAATGGTTAAGATTCTTTATAAATACGTTCCCTGGCTACCCTAAAGTCTCGCTCTGTGACCTTTAACACAGAGACGGACCAGTAAAGGTCAGCGGGGTCAGGGAGCAAGGGTGTAGTGGAGCTGTTGTGAGTAAGAATGCTGAGGGTGAGAGGGTCAGGGGGGCGTTCACAGTTGCCAGACAGTGGTTGGAAGGTGCCTGAAAGTTGTAGGGGAGAGTTCGTGGTCGTAAAAAAAAAAAAAAAGAATATGGAAGTGTCTGAAAGTTGTTATCAGATTGGAGATACCATGAGGGGGCAAGACTTTGAAAGGTGCGGCCATGTTGGCTGGAAGAGGTTCAGAGGGCGTTCACGGGCTGCGAAGAAATGAAGGATTTGTGGCCTATTTGGGATGACCTCATGATGTTCAGACGTTGCACTGTGAAACTGAACGAATAAAAATCAAGACTTTCAAAGAGATTTTGGTTTTTAAGATTTAGTACAATGGTGGACAGTAGAACCATTTGTGGGCTGCCGGTGTGTGTAGATGTATGTATCCCTGAGTGTATTTGTCCTATTCCTACCCAATTGTCTTTCCTCACAGATATTTTGGAGTTCTCATGCCCGTCACTCATGTACTTAACAACTCTTGAATCCTACCCACACTCACTATCACGCACCATTCTGTCACAACGCAGACAATTTTTACGTAACCTCGGCAAGAGACTGCTGGGAGCATCCGGTTGAAGTGGTCGGTTTCGTATAGTCCACTGGGTTCACGTTCAGATGAGGATAACAACTCATTATACAGGTGTTGCTGTGTTTATAAAGCATGAGTTTGTAATAATTATCATTTATTTGTTCCGATGCCTTAAAATACGAGTATATGGCGTCTTAGTGGTATGGCAAGAAGGGTCTCAGGTACGTAAACAGTGCGTGCAAATATGTCAGGGTTTAAACCCAAGACGCGGCCGCTGTTTTCTATCGTACAAACGCCGTCTTGTACGTCAGGTGGTCTCCTACGGCATATATGAACTCGACTACTGTAGCCTAGCCTCGGCCTCGCTGGAACCTGTCAAGGGTAATATGGAACAAGTGATACCAATACTCCTTTCTCATCATTTAGCCAGCAACGACGCAAGTACTGACTGTGTATGTATAAACTGTATAGTCCTGCAAATATCATATACCGGAATGGAGGCAAATACCGAGATGTACAAACCTTTTATACTATGGGATTACGCATAATCCTCCCTGTGCGTGGGTAAGGGGAGGCACGTGTTTGACACTATCTGGCTTTGCTCATTTTTTGCTCTGTTCACCTCCCTTCCTTTCATCCACCTATCATTTTCCATGTTCTCCTGTCTTTACATTTTTGTTATCAGCTCATCTGTCAGTCACTGAGGCTCACTTATTACCACTGCCTATAATTATCCCCCATTCGTGTCCCTCATTATCTCTTACGGTATTTCACTCGCCGTCGTCGCACCTGCATCGCTTTTCATATATTCGCTTCATTTAGCTTTACGTTCATTCCTGTGTCTTTCCCCAAGTGGAGTCAGTAATAAGGGTGTCACAAAATAGCAGCACAAGAGAGCAACGCCGTAAACCAGGCCACGCTATCCCTTAATAAGCACATCAGGTACGATTAACACTCTCAGGGTCATGTACTCACTTTTAGCTGAATAAAATCGTATGTCATCAGCTCGAAGAGAATACTTGAGTTGTTCCTTTAAATCAGAATGGCCAGTTAATTAGGAGTAAATATGAGACCAACTTCCAGCCGTCCACCCACCCTCACCCGTCCACCCACCCTCACCCGTCCATCCACCCTCACTCGTCCATCCACCCCAACCCTACCCGTCCATCAACCCAACCCCATCCACCCACCACCACCCGTCCATCCACCTGCACCCATCCGTCCTCGCAAGCACACGCGAGGCACTGTCTCCCACGGACCGTAACTCGCGACAGAGCGGCACAGCTGGGCAAATCTTCTCGCTGACTTACGAGGAATCAATTTCAAGCCGCGGCACCAGACCCAAATTACTAACCTGATAAAAAAAACAAAAAAACTTCACCCCGAGGACACGCCATTTGTCATTAATTCTCACTACCTCCAGACGACCTTACCCATGAAAGAGTCTCGTACTGAAGAGGCAAAGCGGGTCAAATCTTTCCCTCTGACTTAAGGGGGTATAATTATAAGCTACGACACACGACTAAAAATTACTACTGATATCCCCACCTCCACGACACGAAAGGCAGAGACGAGTTTGTTAGGTGGATCTCTCGTTATGGCCGAAGCACCAGGTTAAAGTACATGTGGCTGTATCTCTATTAACTCTTTTAGTGGTGTGTGTGTGTGTGTGTGTGTGTGTGTGTGTGTGTGTGTGTGTGTGTGTGTGTGTGTGTGTGTGTGTGTGTGTGTGTGTGTGTGTGTGTGTGTGTGTGTGGAGAATTATTCTTCACACTACACCTCAGAACCAATTTGTAATTATTAATGCAAACTGTAAATATTAAAACCATATAAAACAGCAAAAATGGAGAACGTTAAAATGTACTATGGTAAATAAACAAATTAGGCAAAGGTGTTACGAAACCTCCTTAAGAAGATAATACATTCAATAATATGTTTCCGGTACTCTGCAGCATCCCTACCACACCTCAACTCCTACTCGCGTAAATGAACGAGCGACCTTCACTGTATCCACATTTGTTATTCTGTTTAGGTTTCCCAGGGCGGCTAAACAGAGGGTAAACAGGGAATAAACAGAGCCCTAGAGCACAGCCTGTCTTGTCCCCTCCTCACCCTAGCATTAATATTCATGTAACTCTCGCGCCCTTGCACATAACGGCGAGCTTATGTTCCCTATGCTCCGTAAGCGACACATTAACACACCCATATACGTACGTGTGTGTGTGTGTGTGTGTGTGTGTGTGTGTGTGTGTGTGTGTGTGTGTGTGTGTGTGTGTGTGTGTGTGTGTGTGTGTGTGTGTAGTTGTTGTTGTTGTTGTTGTTGTTGTTGTGGGATGAAGTGCTATGTTTCTCAGTCACTGTCCTATAAAACTGGGTATGATTCGAAGGGTTTCTTTTTAGACTGTGTTTATGAAAATTTCTCAATGGTTTTTCGTGCTTTAAAAACATCGTCGACTTCCATGCAGGCCTTGTGTACCACCACCACCACCACCACCATCATCATCATCATCATCATCATCAACATCATAGTCATGGTTATGAAGGATTCTTTCATTCTATAATCACTAACTTCATTGCTTAAAATGTTTGTTTCAAACCACCACAAAATATCATTACCGGCTCCGTGTATCATTATTATTACCCTCAATATAATCTTTTTCACCTTATTGTAACTGAGATTGGCAGGAACTAAAGACAAGAAAGGAAAGCCGAAGAAAGCCGACAACCTAAAAAAGAAACTACCATATGGGTATCTAATAAAATGAGTCACACCCATCCACTCACCAGTCGGGCATTCGGCATCCTTCACCTCATTACAAAGTCGAAACTAATTACATTTAATGATTTCAGTACATTTAACTTCTCTGTACATTCAACATACATTACAGTTTGGTTCACGTAATTTACCATGTAGATACACACAAGCATCAATTCCTTACTTAATTACACTTTGTTCACTACAGGAACATCAAGGTTCTTTCACCAGCTTCGTTCCTTTCCCAAGCAACACTCCATGCCAACACACTGTCACACAGTTTTATATTAGCTCACTCGCACACCCTTAGCCTCACATCACAAGCAAGCACATTATCAACACCTACCAACTCACTCAGACCTACACATCACTATGCCAGCACAATGTCACATCCACCAGCTTCACATTTCATACCAACTCAATCGCACATCCTTGGCTTCACACACCACTTCATGCCAACGTACTGTCACACACTCTCATAACCCCTCATAACATACATACTTATACATATACATCAATGCAGACGTACATATATAATTATAAAAACTGTCTGTCTGCCTGTCTCTCTCAGCCTAACATACTACTCCGTCAGAATATTGTCACATACCCTCTTCTCACCTTCCCACCCCCCACACAGCTAATTAACCTCTGTTTTACATAATCTAACCACAACCAGCACCTTGCACACCTCACAAACACATATATACTAATGACGCTTTATGATTATCAACAATTTCACACCTAACACCCACACTCACAGTTCCCACCACAACCACACGTCACACCACCACACATGCAAAACATTAACACAATTACACTACCACCAGAGCTAAACACCAAACCATACCCAAGCACCACCCGGCCCATAACACTAACATAACTGCATATCACCACAACAAATACATACAACATAACCTCACGGCATACAACCACTCTTAAAGCGCAACCACCAACACACGCAACCTTTTCGTACACTCAAGTAATACCGTAATACCTCACACTCATAGTACCACAGTAAGTACACAACACACCCCACACTTTTAAAGCACCACTGCAATACACCACGTTCATCACACCACCACGTCATATACACACCACATAAGCGCACACTCAAGGACCACCACAGTACATCATATCATATAGCACAATCACCACAACAGCGCATTACACACCCTCACTGAAGCACAATACAGCTACAAACACGCCACACAACCATACATTCCAGCACCATCACAATACACCACACACTCATAACACCAGCATCACAACTACCCACCTCACTCCACTCTCTAAGCACCACCACATCCAGACACCACAAGGCAATAATCCTAGAACACCCTCACATTAATGAACCACACAGTCACAGCACTAACACAAATAGACAAGTAGCCACATTTCAGAGCAGCACTGCAACTACAAAACATAACCACACTCTCGAAAGTACCAACACAATACATTACACGCTCATACCATCACACCACAGTACACACCAACACTCCCACAGCACCATCACAGTTACACACCTCACAACAGCACACTCAAAGTACCCACAGTAAGACCACATCACACCACACCCTCAAAGCACAACCAAACCTTAACACAAAAGCACAACCACAATTACGTACACACCTCACCGCATCCCCAAAGCACAACCACATCTACATCCCTCAGTACTCTCTCAAAATCACCACCACGGCCACACACACACACACACACACACACACACACACACACACACACACACACACACATCAAAGCGCTCTGAAACACACCTCACGCAACACACAGACACAAGCTTGGGAATACGGCCTTAAATGTAATGCCATAAATACCTGTTCCACACACCCAGGCCCCGGGATGGACCATTAGAGCCACGCACATTAACCGACACCATACAAACGCCCCCAAACTTCCCATGCCTCCCTCAACCAAGCCTCCCTCGTCAGAACCGAGCTGGGTAAACGTTGTGGATTTATGCCCTGGGATCTGTGCTGAATATTTACTGCTTCTCGTCAATACAGCATCCGGATGTGTGTGTTCACGAGGAGCTGTTGTCACCACTGAGGGATACTAATTGGTTTTTGGCGTTGCTTTCACACTGACTTCTTTTTGTTCTTACAGAAGCATGATACGATTGCATAAGTTTTTACGTGTCATTTTTTTCACGTGATCGGTGCTGTCTGCTTAACCCCTTGAATCAGATGGTGTATATTTTGTTTTATTCTTCCCTATCCAGACGAGTTTACTCATCTCAGAAAAGGGCTTTCTTGCCGTATGGGTTAATGAAGGCTATATCTAACCTCTGCAGTTTAAACAGTTTCTCTCCAGATCCAAATAATATCGTCTGGGGATGGCATAAAAAAAAAAAAAGAGGAGGGGCGGGCTACGGAGCGAAGGGGTTAAGCAAGGTGGTGGCTGAAAGCACTTGATACGACCTTCACTCCCATTCCCTTTATCAGCTGTCTTATATATTGAGACAACATCAAAGCAAACTTGAAATTCTACGATCAAGGCCCACTGATTACTCTGCGGTTTACTCCGATCGCTTCACCTTTCACATAGCTAATCCTCTCCCCATCCCCCATATACCTTTACATTCCAATTTGTTCTGCTCCATATACGCCTCTCACCCTCCTGGAGGCTTATGCTTTTGTGACTTAACACTTTTAGTGCTGGGATCTCCCTCGACTGAAGAAAGTCGGCTGGTGTTAGCAAGAGTGACATACCTAACCTCTGCCAAACAATATTCCCCGTTCCTTCCTGGCCTTTCACCTCCAAAATTTTTACTATTCATCCATCTATCTATATTTATCTATCTATCTGTCCGTCTGTCTGTCTGCATGGATCCATGCATGCATGCATATATTTATGTATATATGTGTATATGTATGTGTACCGGTACTCTTTATCAGTCTAGTATCATTCACTCTCTCCATATAATCTTTCAACATATTTTCAGAAAACAACGATCCGGTTGCCAGTACAGCTACATTTGCGCAATTCCAATGAAGCTGAGAACAGAGGCAGATTTACTCTCAACTAGATTCCTTTGTGCTCAGTAGAGAGACTAAGATTACACTCCAGTAACTTTACCTCTGATGGGTGTGTGCTCGACCTGCGCCTCTGTATCAGGAGTCCCTTTGTGCTCCTCGAGTTCACTGCCTACCAAGAAAAAAATAAACTCACTCTTCAGCTGGTGCGTTTAACTTGCACTAAGATGTTCTTAAGTGCTTCAAGGGACACTTAGGCACCGGCCCGATCCTGCTTTAGGCGTTTAATTTTTGACAATGCAATTTCTTCTGTAGTAGGTCGTCATCATCATCATCATCATCATCATCACCGTCATCAGTAATCATCATCATCGTCATCAGTAATCATATCACCGTCATCAGTAATCATATCACCGTCATCAGTAATCATCATCATCGTCATCAGTAATCATATCACCGTCATCAGTAATCATATCACCGTCATCAGTAATCATCATCATCGTCATCAGTAATCATCATCATCACTTTTTCCCCACCTAAGGAGAGGGTGAGGTAGGATCCAGAAACAAGGAAATATTAAGTAAATAAGTGGGAGAACTATCAACGGCACGTTCAACAAAATGGATCATACAATCATTCAAACATCATTAGCATCCCCCGGAAACCCGTCTCCTCCTTACCATCTTGTCACTTGTCTTCATACTGTTCTTTTATACAAGCATTAAGCACTTCACATACACTCAAGCCCAATCATCTACACACATTTCCTCTTTCTATATCCATTTTATGTTAACCTTTAAGACAGCGTGAAATACATGCCAATTACATCTATTTTATATCCTGATCCACCTATGCAGAATACGCAGACACACTGATAACTGGAAGCACGATTCCTTGTTTGCTTTACGAGGTTACTGAGATCTTACGACGCAATTTACGACTTTTACGGCTTTATTCACTCCTGCTGGACTCCTCCTCTTCGCAGTATCAGCTTAAATTCACTCTCTCTCATCGTAAATTTTAATACCCCAGCTTGAGAATCAAAAGTATTACCGTGAGTCATATACCCCGATGCCACACCAGAAGTTGTTAAGGTAAATGTAGGGAAATAACCCCTTCAATCTGGTGACGTATTTCTTAGCTTGTTTTTGTTACTCCTGCCGATTTTTAAAAGCCTATGAGAGACTTTTAGAACTGGAGGGGCTGGATATACCCTTCATTAACCCCTTCAGTACGAGAGCTCTTTCTTTAAGTTGAATAAAATCTCCTGAAGACAGAAAAAAAGCAGATGATGATGTCCATTTACTGAAAGGTTTAAGTATCTTGGTAAGGTTTGGTGAACACGTCGTGGAAAAGTACAACCCACCAACCAAGACACGCTTAAGTCCACCCTGGTTAGTTTTTGATGGTTTTATATAATCTTAACAGAAAGCTGGTGAGATCGTTGATTCCTTGACTGTACAGCTGCGGGCAAGAGTACTTTTACACGACCGAAGCTCCGAACTAACAAGGGAGATTCCAACCCTTTCAACCCGTCTGAAAGATAGTGGTTAGTTTAGCATGATGTCATTGATTCTGATAGTTTGGAGATGGTGCAAAGAAATTATTGATCGTAGTTGTAAATCCACGAGCAAGATCGCCCATACTCGTCTTCCAGCCCTGTCTTTCCTTCCGTATATCTCCTTCCTCCCCGATCATCAGTAAGTATCCCTCCTTCTCATACTGTTTTGATGTGTAGTTATATTGCTATCACATGAAAAGATTTACTGTAATACTTTCTAAGCCTGAGCAGACAGGGAAGTATCGGTGAACTTTTGATCGTTGTGTGTGTGTGTGTGTGTGTGTGTGTGTGTGTGTGTGTGTGTGTGTGTGTGTGTGTGTGTGTGTGTGTGTGTGTGTGTGTGTGTGTGTGTGTGTGTGTGTGTGTGTGTGTGTGTGTGTGTGTGTGTGTGTGTGTGTGTGTGTGTGTGTGTGTGTGTGTGTGTGTGTGTGTGTGTGTGTGTGTGTGTGTGTGTGTGTGTGTGTGTGTGTGTGTGTGTGTGTGTGTGTGTGTGTGTGTGTGTGTGTGTGTGTGTGTGTGTGTGTGTGTGTGTGTGTGTGTGTGTGTGTGTGTGTGTGTGTGTGTGTGTGTGTGTGTGTGTGTGTGTGTGTGTGTGTGTGTGTGTGTGTGTGTGTGTGTGTGTGTGTGTGTGTGTGTGTGTGTGTGTGTGTGTGTGTGTGTGTGTGTGTGTGTGTGTGTGTGTGTGTGTGTGTGTGTGTGTGTGTGTGTGTGTGTGTGTGTGTAACAATTCGTAAACGCGGTTCCTGTGGTGTTTTTAGAGGGGTGTCCGTGCACATTGCGAAGCCGTATTTTAGTTGAATGTGCACGACTACAGGCCTTACCATACCGCTGTTACGTGCAGGTGTGGGCAGTGTGGTGGGGGTAGGGGTGGTAGGGGATTGTGGAATGTGCTGGTGGCAGGCGTGTTGGTGGGATTGGGGTGTATATGGCTTGTGATGAAGGTGACTGGGATTTTGGTGGGGTTGGTTGCAGGTACAGAGATTTGGTGGTGGCAGCAGAGATGGTGGTGGATGGGATGGTGGTGGAAGGGATGGTGATGGCAGGGATGGTGGTGGAAGGGATGGTGATGGCAGGGATGGTGGTGACAGGGATGGTGATGGCAGGGATGGTGGTGACAGGGATGGTGATGGCAGGGATGGTGGTGACAGGGATGGTGGTGGAAGGGGGTTGGTAGAAATGGGGTGAAGGTGGCAGCGATGACAGTGACTAGGGCTTTGGTTAGGGTAGTTGTCAGAACAGGTTTTGGTGTTGGTGGCAGGGTTAGTGGAGAGACTTTTCACCCACTTGGAGGTTAAAGACAGCCTTCTTAAACCCTCTTACTATAAGGGGACTATTCTGAGCTTCATATATTCATCTACTGGTAGCGCAAAGGCAAAAACGAAATTACATCTTCGGCTGAATGGGTAAAAAGTGATTGTGGACGAAAATAGAGAAATAAAAGACTCACTGGACAAGATATTAACATTCAAGCTCCTATAACTCACTCCAGCTGAATGAAATCGTCTGCCGTTAAATGGAAACAAAACACTAGAGTTGTCCCGATCACAAGAAGGTTAATGCTACAATAGTTAACACACTCTGAGTCAGATGTTCACTTCTTCAGCGTTACTCTCAGTTGAATAAAATCGTCTAGAATCAGCATGAACAGAACGGAAGAGTTGTCCCGGCTATGAGAGGGTTAATAAAATGCAGGGATTGTGGAACCAGCCTGCAGATCAAATAGCAGAGATAATGGGCCCAGGAAGGCAGGCTAATGCAGCTACACCAGCATCCACACAGCACTTGCATTTCACAGCACCTGACCAGAGGGATGCTGGATATGGCTTATTGCAGCTTATTATTCCCGTGTATACATCATTTTTTCTATATCAATATGGTGCTGGAGGGAGAGCCTTCACGTGGTTGCACCGATAAAAGTGATGGATCTGCTCGGCTACACCAACGTCCCTCAGCTACTTCCCCATCCCCCCAAAGAAGGATGTTGCACTGCAGGAGAAGGACAACTTTCAGCCTGCAGTCTACTGGGTTCAACTTCAGATGAGCCTGAGGTCGCAAATGCAACTTCTACTATCACTACCACTACCACTACAACTACTAGAACAATCGCTCCATGGTACTGAAGCGGTTCATAAAGGCTTTGGCTCGTCCACATTACTTGGCGGGATTTTTTTTTTTTTTTTTAATTCTAGAAACCCTCACAACCGACGGGGACAGAAACCAAATTTGTGTGCGAGAAGCAGGTTTCGATTCATTTTTAGAAAGGGCACTCTCCTTTAACTACTAAATATTTACACAACTGGTTCCCATGATATTAATAATCTTTACTACTACTACTGCTACAAACTCAACGCAGATATTAGTGTAATAAAAACATACACTGGTAAATAGGTAGTGCTCGTGGGCATCGAGAACCAACGAGTATAAAGGTCCAAGACTCCACCTGCATTATATACCACCTGGCCAGAGTGATGCTAGATTTTGCAGCGGAAATTGGACCGTCCCACTGCTCCTGCATCCCGACACATTTATACCGGTGGGACACAGGCATTTACTCGCAGGCGCCCTTCCCAATAACCTGCCAAAACTCGCCCTCTATTTTTCAGCGGCTTGGGGTGGAGGGAAGAAGGGGCGAATACTGACGCAACAGAGTGCATTCGAGGTAATAAGAAATTTTGAGTTCTTCCTATATCCTAATTGTTGTTAGTATGCCGAAAGGAATGTTAGGAAAAAGAAGTACTTGAAGATGGATATCATAATTAACATAAGCAACTCCAGTGAAGATAAATATGAGTAAGAAACAATTATACAGTAGACAAACCAAAGAAGAGATCATGTGGGTTATTAAGATGAAAGATATTGCTGGAAAGAAGAAATATTTGCACATTTATAACCAGCATAAATATACTAAATATAAAAAATTAGCAAAAATGAGATAGACAGATAGATGGCTAGATATAATAGATAGTGAACAACTGTATCTTTTACGCCAATAAGTATACTATACTGTCAATATAGTGTTTTACAAAGAAGCCTTTTATTATACTACCCTGAATAATTTTAAGCCCAAGTTGCCTTTAAAATCCGCTCGGAATGAAGCTATCTGGCATGTTGCAAATACTGCCGGAAGAGGAGAACTGCTGACACATAAATATAAAAATAAACATATAAATAAAAGCAGTATGGTATGCACAGACAGAAGCCATTTTTATCCTGCATCATTTTTCATCCAGGTCATCGTCAAATGTCACAGAGGGTCAGTAAAGGTCAGCCAGTGAAGCCATCCGTGCTGAACCAAACGAAATCAAACGAATTCCTGTTAATTCATCATTTTTGACTGTGCACAAAGGGAATTAAATATCCTGCTAAGGTTTGGTGAATACATGGCGGAAAAATTTAAGCTTTGGTTAAGCTTCGACGCTTTTACTCAACGGCCAGAATCAGATTACTAAATATAAAAAAAGAGGGATTAAGTGGGAATAGATTTATCACTACTCAAGCCTTTCAGTCGATTTGCTGAAGAAATATATATCATCATTATTCATTTTAGCACCGCAATAATGCACTCAACCCCAAAACGTCACATTAACATTCTTAACGTGAAAAGACTTCACTCAACTTAGGAAGGACTTTTTGAACTTTAGGGATTAGTTTTAGCCTTTAATAAAAACCTTTCTACAAAAGACGATGTACTGAAGACATTCTACGTCTGCTCCTGATACTGTGCACTTGTTCCTGATGTGTTACACCTGTCTCTGGTGTTCTACACTTGTCGATGACAGTCTACATTTGTCCCCGACGTTTTATACCAATTCCTGTTACCACTGCCCCTGATATCCTATACCTGTCCTTGATAGCTTACACCTGTCCCTGACACTAGTCCCTCATATCCTACATCTGTCCCTGACAGCTTATACATACCTCCGATACTCTACACCTGTTTCTGAATTTTTACTCCTGTCCCTAATATTCTACCCACGTCCAAGATAATACAAATCTTTTCGTGACAGCGTGCACCAATCGCTGATATTTTACATCCGTCCTTGACAGCATACACCCGGCTGACTCAAAAACCACACAACTCGAAAGTAATCGTTTGTTTCAATAAGAGTTCACCTTTTTCCTGCACTGGGCTCCTTTGAAAACAACGATCTGACGGTCGGTAAAACTAAGAACAAGTCTCCGTTGTACATCGGTGATATGTTTTTTAAAAATCGCTTTTCCTCCTTTCTTACAAAACTGTTAGTATTAAACTGGGGAAAATGGGAAATCAGTTTCGTCGGTAGCAATGGAACGTTAAAAAACAGTTTTTCCGGTGGTAATATATATTTGGTGAAACACGACAAATCTGCTTTAAGGCATCTGAACTCTGGCAATTTTCCGTACGTTATTACGGCCAATATACAAAAAGTCTAACTGACAATTTTCCGTACGTCACAAGGAAAAAAATACAGGAAGTCTAAAAGGGGACATAGTACAAGGACATTTGCAACGTTCATACTTAGCAGTGAAAGGGTTAATGAATACAGATCTTAAGCCCCCCCCCCTCTCTCTCTCTCTCTCTCTGCAGCAGCTCCAGGTTCATGTAAAGCGTGAAATACGTGGACTGCAGACTTACACTGATCTCCTATAGTTAACTATTCTCCTTTTGGGGAACGGAGAAAAAGTTGAGGGCCATTTACATAACCATACATTTAAGCGACCTGGTAATTACTGTGCCACCACATGAAGGCGACTCTCTTCACCACCTCTAGCGCCGTTCCTCACTTTCGTCGAGCAATTATGAAACTCTTACACCGTATTCTGACAGCTCTGATGGACTCCAAAGGCCGCAATGCTGGGTCTCAGAAGGTATCGTTCATCGTCTCGTTATGTATCGTAATGAGGTGTATCGTAATTCACGTCCGCAGCTGTACCGGGCCAACGGAGGGCCTCTCGCGTGCAGGGAGGGCATCTGTTGCAAGGGATATAAACAGTCGCCACGCGTGATAACATGGTTTAATGCACGTCCACCAAACTGCCCTGAAAAAGAAGTGGACAGCGGAAATGAGAGAGCCTGGAGTGTGTCTTAGTGCCACGGTATTGATGATGATGATGATGAAGATGACTTAGTGCACAGTGTACAGTATATCTATGCCATTTTTTCTTCTTCTTTCTGATCATTTTCCTGTTGATATTGCTGTTGTTTCTGTGAGAAAAGTGTTTTGGCATCACTGTAATTCTACGCTGTTGTTAATACTGTTGTTGTTTTTGTAGTGCAAGGAATGTGTTTTATTGCCACGGTTGTTTTGTATTATTGCTGCTGGTGCTGTTGTTGTTGTCATTCTTGTTGTCGCTAATGGTGCTTGTTGCGTGCCCTGCATTCTAACACCACCCTGGACTGACTCCCTCCCTCCCTCCCTAACACCACCCAGGCCTTCCTCCCTCATTCCCTCCCTCCATCACTCCCTAACACCACCCAGGCCTTCCTTCCTCCCTCACTCCCTCCCTAACTCCACTCTAGCCTCCCTCCCTCCCTCCCCACCCAGTCCTCCCTCCCCACCCAGTCCTCCCATATGCAACGCAGAAGCAGGATGAGTGATTCGATCCTTAACTGCTTCAAAGGGGGATTTTTTTCATTATATTCTCGCTACACGTAGACGATTTTCTTTATCTTTGGGGAAACCTCTTGCAATGGAGGAGTTAGGATGAGTCTCCATTAAGCAACTCCACTGGGTTATATCGTCCCCCAAAATAAGTACAAATAAATAAATAAATGAAAATAAGTTAAACTGTCACGTGGCCACAAAATAAAACTAAACACATTCTTGGCCTGAAGGGGTTAACGATATCAAGACGGAGTGGACAAAGGTGTAAGCAATCACCTAATATTCTGACAATCCTTCACGGGACACCTGTAATAAATGTGATTAGCCTGCATCCCACATCACCGAGTGCAGTCAGCAGTCACATCTGTCCTATCATCATCACCTGCTTCAGAAATTATAGTAAAAAAAAAAAAAAAAAATCGGTGCTTATGTAAACTTTCGCAATCATAGTTAAAGAAAAGATGGCGTTAACTGCTTTATTTCAAGGACTTTTTTATCTATTTTTATTGTTTTTATTCCAGACGATTTTATGTCGTTTAGGGGAGACTATTTTAACTGGAGGGGTTTACGTAGCCTTCACTAGCACTTTCACTGCTAGTTGTTCTTCCTCAGCTGAATGAAAACGTCTGCTAGTGGTCTGAGGAGAATATAAGCCATAATCGTAGAGATATGGTGTAATCCTTCAGTTCGACGAGTATTTTTATTATTTTTGTTTTGCTACTATGCCTGACAAAGTGTTCACTCAAAGCGCCATTTAGAGGTCAGGGTCTTTTATTTTCTGGTGTGTAACGTTCCGTCTTGTTTCGGGCTTCTTCAGACACAAAGCATCTCATTCACAACCCTGCTTATACCTGACTTATGGTCCTCCTCCTCCAGTCTCTTATGGGTCTCCTCCTCCAGTCTCTTATGGTTCTCCTCCTCCAGTCTCTTATGGTTCTCCTCCTCCAGTCTCTTATGGGTCTCCTCCTCCAGTCTCTTACGGTTCTCCTCCTCCAGTCTCTTATGGTTCTCCTCCTCCAGTCTCTTATGGTTCTCCTCCTCCAGTCTCTTATGGTTCTCCTCCTCCAGTCTCTTATGGGTCTCCTCCTCCAGTCTCTTATGGTTCTCCTCCTCCAGTCTCTTATGGTTCTCCTCCTCCAGTCTCTTATGGTTCTCCTCCTCCAGTCTCTTATGGGTCTCCTCCGGTCTCCCCGTAGCAGCACGCACCGTCACCTGCCCCGCATCAGGGAAAAGGTAAAAAAATTCTTCATCCACGACGACTGCACCACCACCTCACCTTACAGGTATTTGGGAGCTTCCTTAACCGACGAGAACACCAGCCTTAGTCCACATAGTTAAGGTTGGCGGCCAGTCATCGTTCCATGAGTCGCATTATATGAACAATGAACCCCTGTCACTCTTCGTATGCAAACCCATATTAACCACAACCGGATGGAGCGCCTTAATCCACTACAAAACCAGGCTTCTGTTTCGTTATACGATTTTCACCCAGCGTAGTAATTCAATGGTTTGCTGGGTTACAGGAAATCATTTGGCAGGACTATATTGTCGAGTTACCCGAACGCTGCATTATCAAGTGAGTGGACGGTAGACTCCCGTACCTAATACAAAGCGCCCAGCTTCTCTTGCTGCTAAATAAAATGGTCCGGTATTAGCTGGAATAAGATATAAAGGTTTTCCCGACCGCATGAAAATTAGCAATGGAGTGTTTTGAATTGCACCTAACACACGAGGCGTCATGGGACCACAGATCAAGCCTGCAATATAGCCTACATAAAGATTCTCTCTCTCTCTCTCTCTCTCTCTTTCGTGGGGTAGAGTACGTAATAAGGCAGCCAGAAATAGAGAGAGCAAAACAGCGTCATTAGCCAGGAAAAGCAAAACCTCGGTAGGCACGCGCGATGCCATTAAGAGAGCATAAATGGACCCCGTAGGTAGATGATAAAATAATGAGGGTCAACGAAGCTAACGAAGAAGAGGACTTAGGTAACGAGGAGAGGCAAATACGCGTGACTAGGCCACAAGGATAAGTTTAGCCCAAACGCTGACGATAACAAAATAACGAGGGGAGAAGAGGACCCAACATTACAGGACCATAACGTATAAACAATAAATAAAGCAAGCGACGACCAATGAGAACTAGAAATGGACTTGAATAACGAAGAGAACAAATACTTAATACAGGACTATGGAAAAGACTATGGAAACACAAACTCACAGGGCAAACGATAACAAAATAACGAAGGTACACGAGGCTTGTTAAAACTGGAAAAAGGGCTTAAGTAACGAGGAGACGCACATACTACAGACACGAGAGAGCATCATAAATAAGCCCCAAATGTGCAACAGACTAATAATGAGACTAAACGGGGAAAAGAGCAACTGGAAAAGAGTTTACGTGTCACGGGGAAAGAGGAAAACAATTAAATAATGACGAGAGGTTAACGATGATCGAATTAAACTGGGAAAAGGTGATCTGAATACTAATGGACAAATAAATGAAACAAAAAAATACAAGAAGAGGAGCCTTATGACAGGGAGAAAAAGAGACATTAATAAATCTCAGACGCTGCTAAAAAAAAAAAAAAAAGGTATAAAAGAACGAAACAGATTTAGAAAAAGACTTAAAAAATATATGTTAAAAATAAAACCATGAGAGACAAGCGAAGGCCAAGCAGAACTGGAAAAAGGGAACTCAGAAAAAAAAAAAAAAGGCGGGAAGAGGAAGCCTGAGAGCGAGACGATGGGGGTGAGAGGTTGAGTGAAGGGGGCTGGTAGAGTGAGTGTTCTGGAGGCGGAGTGGCCGTGATAATAGGGTTAGCCCGGGACTTGTTGGGTGTTGGGGCTCTCGTGTCCAGGTGTTTTGAGGCGCTCCAGTCACGTACCGGGGCTAGAAGGGGAGCAGGGGGACTTAGGAGAGGGGAGGGAAAGGGGGAGGAGGGATGGCTAGGGTGAGGTGCGAGGAGAGGGAGAGGGAAGGAAGAGGAGCAAAAGGATGGAGGTCAATGAGAGAGAGAGAGAGAGAGAGAGAGAGAGAGAGAGAGAGCGGAAAGGAAGAGATGAGGCAGCTATGAAAAGGTGGAAGGAGTGGGGAAGGTAAGGAGGAAGAGTAATGGGAGGGACAAGGGTCAGGAAGGGAGAAAAGGGGTAAGAGGAGCGGAAAGGAGACGTTAGAAGGAGGGGAAGAAGAGGAGCGAAGGAGGAATGGAAGTCAATAATAGCGAGAAGCGACGGGAAAAGAGAGGAGGAGGAAACATTAGGAGGAGGGGAAGTGAGAGAAGGAACGGAAGGAAAAAGAGAAAGGGAGAAGGAGGACAGACAGACCAGAATGAACGGAAGGGAAATGGAGTGGGAGTAAGAAAAAGAAGAAAGGAGGGATGGTATTCAACAAGAGACAAAAGACAGCAGGGAAAGGGTCGAGGAAGGAACCCTATGAATGGAAGAGCGGAGAAAGGAGAAGAGGACTAGAGTACCATTTGTCAGTGGTAAACGAGAAATGATAAGTAATGGGTAGTGTGAGGGAGGGACGAGGAAATAAATCATGGGAACGGAAGGAATGGAACGGAAAGAAGCGGGAATGGGACGGAGAGAAGAACGATAGGGAAGAATGTAGACTAATGAGAGTGGGAGGGAAGGAATTCTAGGATAGGAAGATGGGGTAGAGAAGGATGGAGAGAAGAGGTAGAGAACGATGGGGGGAAGGGGAAAAGAAGGACGGCGATGAGAGAGGCCAGAGTGGAGAAGGGGAGGATGGAAGGAAATGTGGGAGAGTGAGGAGGGGGAAGACTAGTAAAACGAAAAGTGGTATAAAATTAATGAAGGGAAGGGTAAGGAAGAGTAAGAAAAGAGGATGGAAGTAGAGAAGGAAACTGGAAGTAGGAAGGAAAAGAATAAGAGGAAGAAAATGGGCACAAATCTTGTGAATGGACAAGAGACGAAAGGATGGAAAGAGGAGGAGGAGGAGGAGGAGGAGGAGGAGGAGGACAAGAATTAGTGATGGGATGGGAAGGGGAGTAAAAATGAGAAGAGGAAGGGGAGAACGGAGAGGAAAAGGGAGAAGTGAACGAAGAAGGGAGAGAAAAGCAAGGGAAGAGAAAGGAGGGAGGAAAGAGCAGGTGGGAGAGGCAAGGGGAGAGTGGAAAAGGAAGAGAGGGGACGAGTGGGAAGGAGTGAAGGAGAGAGAGGGAAAGGAGGAGGCAAGAGGGAACGAGAGAGGGAAAGGAGGAGGCAAGAGGGAACAAGAGAGACACAGGAGAAGAGGAAGCGAGATGGGTAACTAAGGTATATGGGACTCGTGTTAGGAATGGCAAGGAGAGAATTAAGGCCTAGGAGCAGCAGTGGAATGGGAGGTGGGTGCAAATGTGGAGGAAGGGAAGGCGTGGTGGAACGGAGGGCTTAGTGGAAGGCCTAAGGGATGGATGGAGTTGGTGGGGAGGATGGGGCCGTGGAATGGATGGAGTTGTGGAAGCGATGGGGTTTGTGGAATGGATGGAGTTGGTGGAATGGATGGGGATGGTGGAATGGATGGGGATGGTGGAATGCGGAATGAATGAGTAGGTGGAATGAGCTTGGAATGAATCACGTTATACACCACTAACCTAACCCTTTCACAACGATGCCGTGTTATTTTATCTACCAGACGATTTTATTCAGCTGCACGAGAGACGAACGAGGGAGGTAGATATAGTTTTCAGTAAGATCTCTGATTTCTTGAGGACTTGCCAAAGATAAAAAAAAAAATCGTCGAGAGAGAGAGAGAGAGAGAGAGAGAGAGAGAGAGAGATCCTCGCACGGAGAGGGCTCTCTTGGTGTTCTGGTGTCTAAATCTGAATAAAGCCGCCTTGAATTAGCCAAAATAAAGGTCAATGTTCCTAATTAGCAGCCGAGGTTTTAACTAGACAGCATTTCCATATTTTGCTGTAATTTCATTTTTTGGGGTGAATAAAATCGCCTAAAGTTAGTCCTAAAAAAATACAAAGTTCTAAAGAGGTAAAGATTAATTTTTTGTTAAATAATTTCTCTCTAAATACTATAGTTTTCTCATCTCTCTCTCTCTCTCTCTCTCTCTAACAATAATATGGTGCTCTCATATACTTTCTTCCTATGTCAGTAATTATTCATTTTCTTTAATCTTTATTTCTCGCCCATAAAAATAATGTTAACTTCATCCCTACTTCTCTCTCTAATTTTTTGCTTTTTTGCCCCTTCATTTTTTTTTTTTCATCCAGTTTTAATCTGTTCCACCTCTACAAAGTTCACATATTATTTATTATAGTCTCTCACTTGCAGGTCAACTGAGAAAGGTTACGCGATAATCTACTGGAGTTAGGGGTGTGTGTGTGTGTGTGTGTGTGAGAGAGAGAGAGAGAGAGAGAGAGAGAGAGAGAGAGAGAGAGAGAGAGAGAGAGCGCGTATAACAGGGACACGGAAATGTCATCCACAACACTGCCCACTTCACAATCAATAGTATCGTACACCCCTCACGAACGTCGCTACTCTATCTCACCACAACATCCAACTCCCCGATAATATGGAGTTCTAACCCTCTGAATTCTTGTTTTTTCAGATGAACAAAATCGTCTGGAGGCAGCTTGGGTAATGTCCTTGGAAAAAAAAAAGTGGGACCCTCTCACGGTCGGAACAACTCTAGTATTTTATTCCAGCTAACGGCAGACGATTTCATTCAACTGAGAGATAATCATAGGAGTCTGAGAGATATAACCACTGCAATACGATGACTCACTTATACTTCATTCTGGTTTCTCCTTACGATTACATTCAGCTTTGGAGAGACTTCTTGGACTACACTAGTTAGACACAGACCGAATAAAATAATCTGAAGTTAGAAAGCTATGTTCTCTTGCATTACGAAAAGGTTAATTAATTCGTACCTGGGATGAGCAAAGCCTGACCCTCTCTCTCTCTCTCTCTCTCTCTCGACATTAAAGCTAGGTTACCTCACAGCAGCCCTAGTGTGGATGCGGTCTGTCGGTCTTTGTAACTTCATGACATTTACGCAACTTCATGCATTTACAACACTCTCTCCCTCTCTCTCCCCTCTTTCCTTGCTCTCTCCCTCTCTCTATTCCCTCTTTCCTTGCTCTCCCTCTCTCTCTCTCCCCTCTTTCCTTGCTCTCCCTCTCTTATCTCTCTTTCCTTGTTCTCCATCTCTCTTCCCCCACTTTCCTTGCTCTCTCTCTCTATTCCCTCTTTCCTTGCTCTCTCTCTCTATTCCCTCTTTCCTTGCTCTTCCTCTCTGTTCCCTCTTTCCTTGTTCTCCCTCTCTATTCTCTCCTTCCTTGTTCTCCATATCTCTTCCCTCTTTCCTTGCTCTCCCTCTCTCTTCCTTATTTTCTTGCTCTTAATCTCTCTTCCCTCCTTCATTTCTCTCCCTTTTTCCTCTCTCTCCCTCTCATTATTCCCTCTTCCCTTCCTGTCTTCGCTTTTCTATATTCTTTATTTTCATTTTCTATTCCTCATGTATTTCTAACAGCTCTCCGTCTTTCCTCTTTTTTTTTTCTCTCCTTCTTTACCTTCTTTTTCTTTCTCTCTCTCTCTCTTCTTCATGCATTTTTATCAATCTCTCCTTCTTTTTCTATTTCCTTGATCTCTTCTCTCCTTCCTGCATTCTTTATTGTCATTTTCTCATCTCCTTCTTCAAGCATTTCTGACAATTTCTCCGCTGTTAAAATAGCTCTCCTTTCTACTGTATTTATTTTCTTTATCTTCGCCTCCTCTTCTTTATTCGTTTCCAACAATCTCTCTCTCTCTCTCTCTCTCTCTCTCTCTCTCTCTCTCTCTCTCTCCTTTTTTGCGTCCTTTATTCTCACTTTCTCTTCCTTCTCTTCATGCATATCAGTCTCTCACGTTGTATTTCCTCTTATGTTACTCTCTTTCTTTACTACTAATTGTACTCTGATTTTCCCTTCCTCCTTTTCCAGTATTTTCACCAATCTCTCTTGCTCTGCTTCCTCTTTTTTGAGGTTAATTTCTGTTTCCCTGCTCTCTTCTGGGTTACTGAATGTCTCTCTCGGCGCTCTTATCAATTCACACAACTTCATTCATCTCCGGTAATCTTAACCTCTTTATGAATTCCTTCCCTCCTTCCTAGCTCTCTTTTTCTCCTACTTGTCTTCTTTACTCTCTCTCTCTCTTTCTCTCTCTCTTTCCCTACTTCCACCTCTCCTCTTCATTCATTATTCTCTTCTCGTCTCTCCTTGCTTCCTTCCTTCCTCCTTTCTTTTCATCTTCCTCATAATATCTGTCTTCATATTTTTCCTCTTTCTTTTCCACCTTTTTCTCTACTTCCTGCATTCTCCTCTTTATTCCCTCTTATTATCAGTCTTTACAGAAACCCAATCATTCGCTTCCTTTTCTCTCCTTTCTTACCTTCTTTCCTTCCTTCCTTTTCCTCCTCCTTTCCCCCACTTATTCTTCGTCCCTCTCTTTCCCTCACTCCCGCTCTTGATTCCTTCCTAATATATATATATATTTTTTTTTCTGTAGCAACTTTCGTCCCCATCTTCCTTCCTTCAAACATTCCTTCTCATTCTCTCCTTCCACCGTATGTGCTGCATGGTAACTCCTCCTTTCTCTTTCCATCCTTCATTCCCTTAATCTCTCCTAAGATTAACGCTTCTGTGTTATTTCTTTCTCTCCTTCATTCGTTCCTTATCATTTCCCTTCTCTTACCTAGAATCTGTAGCTCGGCACCTCCTTTTTTTTCTCTCCATTCTTCTTCCCATTCCCTCCTTCTCTCCTTGAACAAATGTCTCTTTTAGTACGCTTTTTCTCTCCTCCGTTCATTCTCTTGTAGCATTCTTGTCTCTCCTTCAGGTCCATTCCCCTTTTACTTTCTTATTTTTTATTAAGTCTCCCCATTTTTTCCTTTTCTCAAAGCAGCTGTGTCCCTTTAGTAATTCCTACTCCTTTTTCTGTCCCTTTTCCTTCCTCAGTCATTCCGTCTCCTCATTCCCCCCTCTCTCCTTGCATCCTTCAGCCCTCTTTTCATTCTTTTCCTCATCCTTCGCTTTTTTATTGGGCATCTACGTATCTGTAGCAACCCCAACTCATGCCTTTCTTTCGCCCCCCTCCTGTATTTCATTCCTTTTTGCTTTGCGTATGAGTCTGTTTTAACATCTCTTCCTCCTTGACCTCCAGTTTTTCCTCCTTCATTCCTTCCTTCTTCCAGCTTTGCATGTTATTCTGTCTCAAACTCGCCCCCACCTCCTTCCCCATCATTTTCAGTCACTCTAGTTCAATGCTTCCTTCATTCCCTCTTGCCGTCTGAAACACCCACTGCTCTGCCTCCTTCATCATTTTCATTCAGTCTTTCCATCGCTCCTTCATTACCTCTTAGCGTCTGTCGCAACCTCTCTTCCTCCTCCTCCTCCTACACTTCATCTTCTCTGTGCCAAAGGGTAAGTCCTCAGTTCTTCACAGAGATTCTTTTTAACCCGGGACCAAGTAAAGTCCTCCCCTGAAGCGTGCTCAGGTGGGGGCGTCTCATTCAGTGTCGCGACCCCCACCTGCTCTCGCTATCACGGCAAGGGCTCATGAGATGGGGACTTGAAGGATCGTATTCTCGTAAGCTCAGGTGAACATGAAACATCTTACTGATTAATTATTCACGTTTTCTCTTTATTATTCTCGCAAGCTTTGAAAGACTTATATTTCCCATCCTTTTTCGCATTTTCACCTTGATATTCTAGTCAGCTCGGCCGGACTTGCATTCTATTGGTTTATTTTTCATTTATTCACCTTCATATTCCCAATCATAGGTCTCCTGGAACCCCCATAGTGATTTAGTTTTTCATATTCCCTCCTTGATATTCTCGTAAGCTTAACAGGACTCAAAACATCTTACCAATTTATTTCTCACATTTTCACCTGGATATTCTCGTGGACTTAGGATAATTTTTAACACCTTTCTCACCTAATTCTCACAATTTCAACTTTATAATACTGTGATCTTAGGATTCTTTCTACCTCCCCTTCCTTTATAATATTTTTCTTTTTTATGTTCTCGTAAATTTATGAGGCTTTTAATCCACTCTTCCTTAGCGATTTATTTTGCATATTTGAGCTTCTTGTGAGCTTGGGAGGGTCGCTAGCACTTTTCCTTAGCGATTTTTCTTGCACATTTTCACATTAATATTGTCTTTACTTCTGAAGTTTTCCAGCACGTCTTTGTTATCGATATTTTTGCCAATTTTCACCTAAACTTCATCTCGTATAATTTTCGTCCTTTTGATATAAACACAAAAAATAAGAACGTCCATCCATCATCCAATCCTACATTGCCCCATGAGGAGCGTAGAAGCCCGGGGCTAGGCAGTTGGTCCTGACATTTAAGATGAGAGTGACCAGCCTCACTCATCCCTGAGTGGCATTATATGAGCAATCAACCCCAACCACCCCTTGGATATAAACCTTCACCGGCTCAATCCGATTGGAGCGCAATAATTATCCACTAAACCAACAGGCGCCAAAATTTGGTTACATGGTTACCACCCAGCGTAGTAAACGGTTTCCTGGTGCACAGGAAACTATTTGGCTTGTCACTCAGTGTAGAGTCACCCACAGGCTGAAGGAAGTGTAAAGAATGAAGGAAAGAAAGACAGAAGAGGGAGTGTAAAGTCACCTGTAAGCAGAAGGACAAGGAAAGAATGAAGGAAAGAAAGACAGAAGAGAATGGAAGGAAAGAAGGATGGAGAGGAAAGGGCAGACACCCGAGAGCAGCACTACATCGAGTAAGTGGATGCTGAGCGCCCCCACCTACCACAGACATATATAAGAACGTAAATGAGTAATAATGTGCATCATCATAATTTTCGTCCTTTTGATATAGACACAAAAAATAAGAACGTAAGCTAATAATAGGAATAAACTTATAAGATGTTAGATTGTCTCCCAAGAGGACGAATGTACGGGGTGAAGAATATTATCCGCCAGGCCGCTTTGACACGAGAGCCGGGGGAATGAGGTCACCTGCAACCCCTGGCACACCTGCGTTCCTCCCCCCCCCACGCAGGTGTGCTAATTAACGACATCTTCCTACACTGACGAATCTGAGCGGAGAAAATCGCTTGAGGAGGAGAGGAGAAGAGAGGAGAGGAGAGGAAAAGAGAAGAGAGGAGAGGAGAGGAAAAGAGAAGAGAGGAGAGGAGAGGAGAGGGGAGGGGAGGAGAGGAGAAGAGAGGAGAGGAGAGGAGAAATGCAACAAAATAAAGATTCGTGTTGCAGGACAAGATTAAGGACACACACGAGGCCCCAGCTCATTCCCTCCACGTGCTGGCGTCATCCACATCATATTTTCCCCTCATCCTTTGATCCCCGGAAACCACAGGTAATTGCATATTCGCGGTGACACGAGGCCACGCACAGGTAAAGGGGACGAGAACCAGGGCTAAATCGCGAAACAAACTACCTTAAGATGATTTTCCCTTACGTAAGTTGGATTTAGTTGAGAGAGAGAGAGAGAGAGAGAGAGAGAGAGTTTTCCGTTCTTCTTACAAAAAAGTTCTTAGCTGCGAAAAGAATATCATCGTAAATCGAATGGAGGAAGGATAAGATGACGATGAGGGTGTTGTCAAATCCATCCATAGTCCCTCTAAAAACAAATCTTAGTTACGAAAGAAGAATTATCTTAAGTTGTTTTGTGTACCTAAGCCGTGGTCGGTAAACGAGGAGGTCCGGGGAGATTACCGGATTAGCGTAATCGGCCAAGAACCATCAGCGGATTAACTAACTCTACTTTATAAGGGTGCGGGGCGGGAGTGCAAAGGGAGGGGGGAGGGAAAGGAGTGCAAAGGGGGAAAGGAGGGGAAAAGAGTGCAAAGGGGGGAGAGAGGGAAAAGAGTGCAAAGGGGGGAGAGAGGGGAAAAGTGCAAAGGGAGGAGGGAGGGGAAAAGTGCAAAGTGGGGGAGGGGAAAAGTGAAAATGGGAGGGGAACACAGTGCAAAAGGGGAACAAGGGGAAAAGAGTGCAAGGGGGAGTGGCGGGTAGAGAGGTGGGAAGAAGAGGGTGTTGCGATCTACGGAATCTTCGTCTTTAATTTTATCATCATCATCATCATTATTATTACCGTCATCATCATCATCATCATCATTAAATTATCATTATCGTCATCATCATCACCATCATCATCATAAACCATCTCATCTTAAATCATCATCATCTTAACTCATCACAATCATCACCACTAGCAACAGCAGCAGCATTCTATCCCAGCTTTCTTTTTACATGTTGTGAAATAAAACCAGAAAGTTAATAAGAAGGAAGGCGTAAGAAGTAAACAGAGAATAATGAGGAAGAAGGATACAGAAGAAGCTGTCACCATAATGCCAAAGGATGAGAGAATTGGAACATATTATCTATCCACTTACATCCCATTCAAACCAGCCACACTCTTGACTCCATCACACGGGCGAACCATCCAAGTAGAAAACTATGTCCTTCCTGTTGACTGCCAAATTTTGCCCTCTCATGGTCGGCACAGCTCTAGTACTCTATTTCAGTTACCTCCAGACGATTTTGTTCAGCTGAGAGTGAGTGAGAAGCCTGAGAGAGCTAAAACAGGAGTGAAACATGTTCTAAGGGTTATCTTGAAGACGCCATCCTTTTTTTTTTTTTTTTAAATTTGGTCATTCGTTTCTTCTTTTATACCATATTTCGTTTCCTCATACATTTTGATTTTATATGCTATTAATTTTGAAGGGAAAAAATCACAGGAAAGCAAAAACAACTCCTTGAACTCCATTACGTACTTTATATTTGCTTTTTCCAAACGATTTCTTTCAGCTAAGGAGAAACTTAGGACAAATAGGGTTAGATAAAGCTCTCATCAGTCCCTTTACTTCCAGGGAATTTTCATAAGCTGAGCAAAATCGTCAACCAGCAGCAACGATAAAACAAATACGACGTTTTCCCGTTGTCATGGTAACAAAATATCGGTATGTTGCTTCGTTACTTTACTACACTTCTCTCCTGCTTAACATTACCACACTACTTTTCTACTTAATTACCCTTCTAGTTTACTATACATCTTAATTTTACTACACTATCCTTCTACTTACATTTACAAAACTATTCTTCCTAACTGTACTATTTTACTCCTCTACTTAATTTTACTGCATTACCAAACTACTCCTCCACTATAATGCTCTTCTACTTTACAACAGTCCTTCTACTTTACTTTCTTACTCTAATTTCTACTTTACCAACGTAACTTGACCACACAGCTTTCCTTTAACTTTACTGCACCACTCTCCTGTTTAATCTTTACTACAATACTCACCTGTCTAACTTTACATTATTGTCCTTTAACTTTACTACACTACTCTCCTTCCTAACTTTACCTCATCACTCGCTAATTTACTATGCTACCTTACTCTACCTAGCCCTCTCACGACCGGGACAACTCTACCATTCTATTCTTGCAAGTTCCAGTCAATTTTAGTCATCCGAGTGAGTCATAGGAGCCAGGGAGGTTAAGTTTAGTCACCTACTTCTCTGCTTAACCTGCTACACTCGCCTGCTTGTGTTTCTCAGCAGGCACTCCCCCACTGCGACTCATGGGCCATCAAACTCAGACCCCAGACCATTCTCCCTCTCTCCCTCCCTCCTTCTCTCCATCATCACCGTTTTCCCTACGTCTCTCCCTCTCTCTCTCAAGCGTGGGCAAAAGGACGAACGAAACTAGAGCGAAATAGCCCCCTCAGGTCCATGGAAGGTTACACCCACACACACACACACACACACACACACACACACACACACACACACACACACACACACACACACACACACACACTCACCACTTCATATACCCATATACCCGAACGAAAAACATATGACCATTTTTCTTTGCAACAGATTGGCTTCACACGCCTCCACTTGGGCACTAATAATAAACGTTTCTCTCGTAATATGCTAAGGATATCACATTTACAAGTGGCGTTAGTCGTATTAGTAGATGTATTTTTATGACCTGTTGGTGGGACGGTGATAATGATTTCAAATTCTTAAACTCAATGCAATTTGTGGGATCAAACTCGCGACCTCACATCCCCGCCACATGAAAGAGAGAGAGAGAGAGAGAAGGGGGGGGGGTAAGTGGAAGAGCCAGACAGCGTGGGAGAGAGAGAGTTGGAGAGGTGGAAAATATGAGAGAGACGAATCCCCACCACAATATCCCCACCATGACACTTTCAGCTGTTCAAGGTGAAGAATAAAGTGGTGGTGTCATCAGCTCTCTCCCCAACCACACCACAAGGCAATACCACACAACACCACAACCCGTCTTTCCACACCACCACCACTACCACCTACCTAACTTCCATACCATCACTACTACTACTACTACTACTACCTAGCTCTCTTTCATACCACCGTCATCATCATCACCACTACCAACTTGCTTCCTTCATACCACAACCATCACCATCACCAGCACCAGCACCGCCACCACTACCACCACCTTAATCCGTATCACCATCACTACACCACAATGGAAGACCACACTTGTAGTCCTACCATATCACCACCACAACCAGGCCACAATTACCACTACACCATGAACACCAAACCTCACACCACACCACACCACATACCACACCACATACCACACCACACCACACCACACACCACAACATATCACTCACAACACAAGACATCAAATCACCCAGGTCCTAATACCAGCACCACCACCACCACCACCACCACCCGCACAACCACCTCTACCACAGCCACTACCTCAACCTCCCATACCACCATCACCAACACCTCAACCACAGCCACTACCACCTCCTCCCATACCACCACCACCACAACCTCCCAAACCACCAATAACATCACCACACCCAGACTCCTTCCATACCATTGCTCTTTACGGTCGCTGCTGGATGGATCTCTCCACACACACACACACACACACACACACACACACACACACACACACACACACACACACACACACACACACGTATTAGTGGCGTCCACACGTGTACTCGAACATGTGTTGACAACACAGCTGGCAACAAGTTTGTATGCATGTATGCAACAGTATTTCGACAGACGTATGTAAACATGATACAGTGCAGCTTCAAACCTGCTGGCAGCAGAGGTGATGGGATAAGTGTATCCATACGAGGCAGCTGAGACTTCACCATGACGTTGCCAACATGATCTGGACGCTGCTGTTCCCAACATGATTACATCTTGTTCGTTATTGTGTTGCTTACCTGTTGCCAGTACTTGTTCCAGTACACGTGTGGACGCGCCCTTACCCACGCTCTCTCTCTCTCTCTCTCTCTCTCTCTCTCTCTCTCTCTCTCTTTTCACGTTAGCTTCAGTCTCTCAGTTCCCATTCTTGTGGAAATGGCGTGCGGATGAGAGAGAGGAGAGATAAAAGAGACTGAAGACTCAACTTCTGGGAGTCTTATCAGAGGCAGTTAACTGTTTTTGGGTCAAAAGTAACTGGCGAGACTTTTAATTCCTTTTTTACGCATGACCATTGCCGTTTCTCTTCATCATCATCATCATCATCATCACCATCAACCTCAAGCTCCTCCTCTTCCTCTTCCTCCTTCATCTCCTCATCATCATCATCAATCATTCACCCATCATCATCACCATCATCATCATTATTACCTAAACCCCAATTCCCACCTAACACACGAGGTGATATAGGATCCCAAAACGAAAAAAATAGGGAACATAAAAACAAGGCAATTTACTAAACAGCTTGGGACGGGCCACACAATCATTTTCATATAACTGTGAATTATAGCAGTTGTAAAGTTCCCTAATTATAGTGGCGTTTAAATTTTCTTATTCTAATTTTTTACTCTGACTATTAAGCTTCCCCTTCAACCGCTTCACTCCAATGACGTCTTTCGAACTTTACTCTTGTTATTTTCAGTGTGGTTTTATCTAGATGAATTTAAAGTAAGATATATTTCTAATTTGTCTGATATAACCTTCAATAGCCTCTTCAGTACGACATGCATTTCCCAAGTTGAAAAAAATCGTCTAGATGTAGAAAAATATGTACTGGAAAAGACGTCATCGGATTCAGGGGGTTGGCTCACATGACTCACTCTCAGCTGGATGAAATCGTCTGAGGTTAGAACAGGATAAAAGAGTTGCCCTGATAATGAGGGGGTTGATTATGCTGGTATTCTGAGGCTCCTGTTAGTCATCCAGCCTCCCTCCTCAAAAATCGTCTGGTCTTAGCTAGAACAAACTACGATAGAGAGAAGCATGAGAAGGAAAAGTTACATATTACTGTGCATACGTCAGCCCAAATAAAAGTCCAATCCCTTCTGCTTAAAGGGTTAATGGCGACTGCTTTAAAACCCTTCACTACTAGGGTATTTCTAAGCTGACTAAAATCATCCACCGGTAGCAAGAACTACCCCCCCCCCTTAAAAAAAAAAAAAAGACCTTACCGTTCAGATTGTTTTTCTAATCCCCTCACGATCCAGTGTCTTTCCTAGGGTAAATAAAATCGTCTGGTTGTAGCAAGAATGTAAGAAAAGAATCAGCCTAATATACCTGCCAACTCCCTCTTGGTCGCGTCTTCTCTTGCTGGTTGGAGCCTGAGAGTGTTAATATTTTCACCACTAATCGTCTCATAGTCGAATCTTCTCCAGTATTCTTAATCCAGCTGACACAAGACGAGTATATGCTGCTGTAGGTGAGTAAACGGGCCTGAGATGTTCATTTTGTCTTTTTAGTATCCTCTAGTCTTATCACAATAATATGTTTACCATCTTCATCATCATCATTACCATTACCATCCCAACCCTAATTTCTGCAGAGGAGATGGGGTAAGGTGGGGTCCTGAAATAATGAATGAGAGAGTACACACAAAAGAAAAAATCAAACAGATGCCCAGAGAATTAGGAAACAAAATAATTCACAGATGATTTAAACCCTCGATGAAGAAAAATGTTAGCTGCTTATAATGTTTAAACCGTACAATGAAAATACAAAAGTCGTGACGTGAAATCTGGTGAAAAGAGCTGCTGAAAGGCGAAAGTTTTGCTGCGCTCTGATTTATGTCATAAGGACAGTAGGCAGCACTTGGTAAATAAACGAGACCAGTTAATCAATCAATCAATCAATCTACAGTATAATTTGTTTTTGGCTGCTACTTTTACTTGATATATATGAAACGTTTCTCGTCTAGTCTGTTTGTTGGTACCATGTCGGCAATTTTGCAACTCAATTAGCTAAATTAGTGTCCGGAAGTTAGTATTCCACCTTCTATTAGCTCCGAAATTACAGCAGCTTGTTAAACTGATGATTATGAGATTTGACTGTCATTACCTCTCAGTGATATACATTAAAAAAAAAAAAAAGTCCAAAATATGAGGATGTTACTGTAAAATGACACTCGAATGTCTTATTAGAGTAGCGAACTGAATCCCACAAGCTGGAGTTTGAACACACAACCCAGAGGACGGAAGGCGATGCACAACTTGAAATCCGGGCAACTAATTCATATTCGTTTCCATTTTCATTACCGGTTTCAGCTCATGATCGTTTTCCTATACTATCATCATTATATTTCTGTTCATGATCGTTTTCCTATATCATCAACACTATATTTCAGTCTCATATCCGCATTTGCTTATCTCCTAGTGCATTTGTTGCCCGTTTTCGTTTTCCATTATTATTTTCGGTATGGATATAAAAACAGAGAAATGCTGTCCCAAGGTCTTCGAGAAAAGTGACGGGCCATCCCCACCACCTCGCCCCCTCTGCTTCACCGCGCTGCCACACACTGCCTAGTCATTGCTACCTCACCCTGATGTCTCACTCCACGTCACCCTACCTTAACCCACTGTCATACCCTGCCCAATCCCCGCTGCCTCACCTTGCCCAATCCCCGCTCTCACCCTCCCCAAACCGTTGTTTCATCCTGCCTCATTCCCACTGCCTCACTCTGCCTCATTCCCACTGCCTCACCCTGCCCCATCCCAGCAGCCTCATCCTGCTTTAACTAACTGCCTCACCCTGCCCAATTCCCACTGCCTCACTCTGCCTCACCCAGTTGTCTCAGCCTAACACAAGAGCTGCTAGGTCACATTCCAATGCTAAAGCGATAATTCTGTTGACTCCGAGACTAGAAATGTCCTGCTTCGTGTCCTGGTGCTCCTGGAGATGCTGGAAGAAGGTGGGACACTGCGTTCCTGGATGGTTTGCTGGAAGGACACTCGCGGCATCGGCGTTGGCTGGCTAATTCTGACACCATCATCTGAAGATTTGACTAAGTTGTGTTGATAAGAGTGTTTGAAATGTCAGACGATCGGTTCACAAATGATCAGCTTTGTAATCATCTGTCTCTCCCTCTGCCTTCGATCTCCACACTTTTAAAGGCAATGTGTCGTGGCATTTCTACGGGATCTTCATCTTGCTATTCAGTTGATCATCTTCGGGAGGACAAAACCCGCTTAGGCAGCCTATATATACAGCATTTGGTCTCTTCTTTCTGCATCAATATGGAAGTAGGCTACAGTATATTAATCGGTTTTGCATGAGCAGCGGGGAAGGTCTGCAGTGCGATGTTATTAAAAAAAAAAAAAGTAGCGTAATAGACTAGTCTTTCGGTAATTTTTTTTCTCTCTCTCTCTCTCTCTCTCTCTCTCTCTCTCTCAAGCAGAACAGTTAATCAGCTCACAAATTTGGTTATCTTTCTATGGCCTCAGAAAACAGGCCGGTTAAATGTCGGTATCAGAAAATTATATGCGTCATTTACATACAATATGCTCGTGGACAGAGAAACTGTGGTCATCTGTGTTCGAGTATCTGATGGGTATTACATCTATATGTAAAGCAGATCTGGCAGTCTAGTAAGGGAGTCGATACGAGAACATGAAGGAGAGGTTTAGTAGCCAGTGTGTAGTTAAGGAAGATGGTGTATTGTGTCCTGTAGGCCTCTGAGGACAGGAAACCAGTGCCATGCTGAAGTAAACCGCCGGGATTTTACAGACAAAGTAATTAAAATTTCCCACATTCTAAATATTAATGGAGAATAAATTTCAAGCCTTTGAGCGAAAAATACCCCTAAGCCGCCCAAAATCGCAGGGCGTTATCAAGAACAAAAGTCACAATATCTCACGCCCTGAGAGAGTTGTAAAGATATCCGCCACAGTCTATTTTACAGTTTCGAATATTCAATAAAATCATATATATTTGCACAAAAAATAAAAAATAAATAACCTCAGGCAGACAGCCAGCAAAACTTGCCCGTTCCAAAGAAAACAAAAATGAAAGCCAAATTCAAGGTATATGTTTATACTGCATAATCTATATCTATTTCTATATTTACCTATTTATCTATTTATATTTATCTATCCACCTGTATGTATGTTATATGTGTATGTACGTATGTATGTATGTATGTATGACGCCGACATGTAAACTTTCCTACGATATCAGTCGGCTGAGATCCCAAGTTTTCTCTCTCTCTCTCTCTCTCTCTCTCTCTCTCTCTCTCTCTCTCTCCAGCGTAAGTCTTGTGTGTCTATTGGTTCTGACTTCTCCTCTGGCTTGTGTTACTTGAGGACCTTCACCATCAATTTTCCCATCTTTATCAACATCATTTTTATTTCTTATTTTATATCGTTATGTAGCGGTGGTAGAGATAATATGAGTTTTTATGACAGCTCACAGTATTTCCATTTATGCTGTGAGGATTTCTTTTTGTAAGTGTGGGTTTACGTTGATAATGAGATGTTGAAACGTCTTCGTCGTAGCAAACATGGATTAGCTTTGGATCAGACGTTTGGTGTGTGTGTGTGTGTGTGTGTGTGTGTGTGTGTGTGTGTGTGTGTGTGTGTGTGTGTGTGTGTGTGTGTGTGTGTGTGTGTGTGTGTGTGTGTGAGAGAGAGAGAGAGAGAGAGAGAGAGAGAGAGAGAGAGAGAGAGAGAGAGAGAGAGAGAGAGAGAGAGAGAGAGAGAGAGAGAGAATCTGTTTTCGAGATTACGACATTCAGAAACAGCAATGCATATCCAGTTCCCAGTAAGTATTGGCTTTCCTCCTCCAACTCGTTTTCCATATTGATCTCCGAATTGCCGCAGGAGTTTCATCGGCTTCTCTCGCGTTGTTGGACTCTAAGCTGGCGGTAATGACAGAGAATGGGCATAGATTTCTTATAAGACGCTGCTTTCATCTCCGCCAACCATCACGGCATTACTTAAACCACGAGGCTCTTCATCACTTCCATCCCATTACGTCTTGTTTACCTTATTGCAATCTCCAGACTTTTTTAGTCAACTCTGGGATTATCTCTTCGATAGAATAGGTTAATGAAGGCTGTATCTAACACCTCCAGCTCTGATAGTCTCCCCTAAGCTGAATAAGATTACTTGGTGCTGTTCCGAGTAAAAATAAAACAGACGTAATCACATGGATAACATTAATTTACGGGGAAGATCACAATAACAGTCCTTCCTTCCCTTCCTCCACTGTTAATCTGTTTATCTGTGTATTTTTCTATCCATGCATGCATCTATCTATCTATCTACCTATCTATATATAACCTACCCATCAATATATATGTGTCTGCCTGTCTATCTGCCTGTAACTCCTCTTTTGCCTGACGCTGCATTCTGTGAAGGGAGACCTCGACGAAAAGGCCTTAGCGTGTTTTTGTCTCTACGATCTCTATGCAACTCCCATCACTCTTCTGAATACTTTATAGCTTACGGAATGTGTCTCTTACGAAATAAGTCTATCACCTGACGAAAGTCCTTTACAACGTCCATTTCTTACGAACTCCATCAATCACGAGATTCCCCCAAAACGAACGAAACTGATCTCTTACTAAATTAATTCTTTACAAAAGCCATCCTTCACGAAATCCATCCTTATAAAGTTCATCGAAGGCAACTCCTTTTATAATCCATCTCTTACGAAGCCCATTCTTTACGAAATCTATCCCTAACGAAGCCCATCCCTTACCATATCGATCTTTTATGAAATTCGCTCTTTACGATATTTGTTATTACGAATTTTTCCCTTACGACATCCACTCTTTACGACATCCATCCCTGAAAAACTAATCCTTCATGAAATCCATCCTTCCTAGCCTTCACGGAATCCATCCTTCCTATTCACGAAATCCACCCTTCCTTTCCCCCACGAAATCCCTCCCTTCCCTCCCTAACTCATTCCCACCCTACCTTTTCTCTTCGACTTATGGATAGCCGATAGGGTAAAAACACTAGGCCAAAATATCAATAGCCGCGCCCCCATTGCCAACACGCCAGCCACCACCTTGCCAATTGCCAGGGGGTACTGGAGGGTACTGGAGGTGGTACTGGGGGTGTGGGAGAGTATATCGGTGACGCAGTACTGGGGGAACGGTGGTAAGTACTAAAGGGTGCGGGTTCTAGGGTGATACTAGGTGAGATACTGGTGGCTGGGGGTGGTACATGAGTGGTGCAATACTGGGAGAGTGGTACGGGGGTGATAGGTACTGGAGGGATGATACAGGGGTGGCGGTAGGTACTAGGTGAGGTACTGGTGGGTGGGGTTGGTACAGGGGTTGTGCAATGCTGGGAGAGTGGTGCGGGGGTGGCAGGTGTTGGGGAGCTGGTGGTACTCGGGTGGTACAGGAGGGAAGGGTGGGTGGTACGGTTGGTGGCCTTGGCGGGGTGAGTGGTAGGGGTGTCAATACTGTCCTGCTGGTGAGTGGTCGATGTCTGCTGCCACTCTCACTCACGTCACTTCCCCCTACCTCTCTTACGTACACACACACACACACACACACACTGCATGCATTCTGTTGTTCCTTTGCACATCCACTAATGCATTCTCTTACGTAAACATGCAACTCGTACATTCCGGTATCAGCTTATTTATCCACGTCCTCTCTCTCTCTCTCTCTCTCTCTCTCTCTCTCTCTCTCTCTCAGCAACGCACCTCATATTCACCCACTTACTGGAACCCATGATAAAATCTATCTCTTGCAGTAACACAACTCAATCCGCTCTTTTTCAATGTCACGCCTTATAATCATTTTCTTACGAAGACCCCTAGCCCCTGTCATAAGAGCTCACCCCATACTCTTTCTTTAACACACACACACACACACACACACACACACACACACACACACACACACACACACACAGACACGGGGCCGCATTCTTTCTAGGTTAGGAAATTCCATAACACCTCTCCTTTTGTTGTTTCTCTCTGAATGTCGACAAAAAAAGAAAAAAGCATAACATACCAGGGAATGGAAACCCCTCTACCAGGATGACGTTTTTTATTACCTTATTACCTCCAGACGATTTTATTATTTCGAGAACTGAAGAAGCTAATTAAAGGTATCTCTAATCTGAAGTGTCTCTAATCCCTTCAGATAAAAATGAATCTACCCTATTCTGAATAAAACCATCTGAAAGTACCCAAAATAGGGATTGCGTCATCACTGTCAAGGGGTTAATAATTAATACTCACAAAAATATCACTACGGAAACATACCAGGTTGCTGCCCATGTCCGACAGAAATACAGCTTTCTTCTCCCTTGTACACGCCTCACACGCACACGCACTCAGTCCCCAGGCAACGCACACACGCACACGCACTCAGTCCCCTGGCAACGCACATAGTTCCCTTGCTTACCTGTTTGCGAACTACTCCATCCATATACATTCCACGCTAATCAATGTGACTTAAATGCAGAAACTCTCATAAATATTGATTCAAGTTCCTTCACACACACACACACACACACACACAGCAGGCACATTCATGGACGTGACGAATACAACAACGCATTCCAGAACAGGGTAAATATGACAGCGAGAACACACACACACACACACACACACACACACACACACACACACACACACACACACACACACACACAAAGAGCAGTTCGTGATATATTAAGATCATATATATCTATTTCACTGATTGCAGTTCCTTCACACACACACACACACACACACACACACACACACACACACACACACACACACACAGCAGTTCGCAATATATCAAAGTTCATATATTTACTTCATTGATGATATTTAGTATCTTTGGTCGCAGTTCCACACTGGTATTAACACGAAAAAACCATACTGTATGATCGTCTTACTTGAGCATAATTCTACACCTATTAATTATTTTTTTAATAAACAAAGGGTTTGATAGAGATAGACAGATATACATATAGACAGACAAACTAGACAGATGGATTGATATATACAAAGATACCGATTACTTCTTATCGTTATCACTACGCTCTCTGTTACTTCCTTCTATATGCTGATGCCTTTATAATTATTCTTGCCATCTCCAGACAATTATAATTATTCAAGTTGATAAAGGCGCGTTCTACAGCGGTTAGGTATAGCGTTCATTATCCCCTTCGCTACGAGAGGCCCTTCCTTATCTAAATCAAATCGTCTGGGGTCAGCCTGAGACAAACAAAAAATGTCACTGAAGGAAGGGGTTAGCGAGGTGTCTCCTATGTTGAATAAAGTAAATCTGTAGTAGCAAAACATAACGCAAATCAAGCGTCAGCATACAGAAGTGGTTGGCAGAGTTCGTTTCTGTTCTTAACACCACGAAAAGACTGATCTATATTCCAAAAATCGTCTGAAGGTAGCACAAATGTGGTTAATATCTAATAGCGTGTGTTCCATTTTTTTTCTTTTTTTTAATGAACGACCTCCAAACTACTACATTCGGCACTGGGGATGCGTCGTTTAGTGAAGGGGTAAATGGAGGCTTTATTTGATCGCGATTGTTCGAAGTCTCTTCTAAATTTGAACAAAATCGTCTAGTGGTAGCAGGAAGAGAACTAAAAAATTCTTCGTCGGGATGAGCTGTTTATAGTCCATAGTGGTCTTAGTAGAGAAACACATTTCATCTCGCCTCAGAATTTACTCTTCCACTTCAGCCATCCACCTGGTTCTCAGTCGTTCTCTCCTCCTCCTTCCGCCGTCCACCTCACCTTTACGTGTCCCATTTGCCTTACTCTTTACAGGCGCCCCAGTGGCATGGCAGAAAGAGGACTAGGGTATGAGGAGAGCGTGCACAAACCCGTCACTATTCGAATCCAAGAGGTTTTTCCATCATCTACACGCTGACAGGGACGTAAGGTGGTCTCCTTGGGCTTAACTGACCTGGATTACGGTAACTTGGCCTCTGCCCCTCCTACGCCCCCATTAACGCTTAACATAGTCTCATACCCATAGGTCGCGATGGATAATTAAACATTTCAGTGCGATGACGTGTTTTATATTTAATTAGTGTCTAACGATTCACCTTAGGAGTAACTGACAGCAATATTAAAAGAATAAAAAAAAAAAAAAAACATTGACTCTTTCGAGAGCACCCCCATAAAGATGAACAGAAGCCTATGTTGACAGCAAAAATGAAATATAAAAGGGGGGCCATCGTCCCAAAGGGACTTAACCCTCGCATGGTCGCGCCTTGTCTCGTATTTTATCTCAGTGAACACCAAACAAATTTATCAAGAGTGGATATACGACTCTGAGAGTGTCAACAGTGGCGCCATTAACCCATTCATTGTCGAGACGCCTCTAGTAATTTACTGCAAGGAACGCAAGACGATTTCAGTCAGCTTACAGTGAACATAGATCGAGCATTCATCTCCAGACGATTTCATCCAGCCGAGAGTGAGTCATAGGAGCCTGAGTGTGTTTTCATATGCTCCTTATTAGCAGTGCAAACCACTCTGCGCTCTTCTTAACCACGCAGCCCACACTTACATCCCGCACCGAACCACACTCACGCATGGCAACACCAATCACGCGTCATCTACACGTGCAAGGAACCAAAAAACGTGTCTCACTTTACGATTTAACTAACCAAGTTTCTCGCCCTACCATATAACCAAGCACGTGTTTCGCCCAAATATTTGCACGGAACCACAAAACACGTATCTCACCCTACCACTTGCACGTACCCACCAAGCATATGTCTCACCCTACCACTTATCCATGCACGAGCATCACATTACCACTTGGACAAAACCACCAATCACACGTATCATACTCCGATTTGCAATGAACCATATGCATTATTCAACTACCACTCGCTCGACTACTCCGCCTAGCTCTCTCACGAAACCAATCATGCCATACCTAACAATATCAAGAAACCAAACACAGAAATTGCAAGCCAAACTCACAAATCAATAATGTTTTACTTAGTGTTATACAAAAAGTTCAGACACACGCCTAATCTAATAAACGTAAGGAATTCTTTTCAACAGTATTATGAAACCAAACACCTGTTTCACCTATTATGCTCACCGAATAAGTCATGCCCTACCAATCCATTTCAAGATACCAAACATGGGCACCAGTACCAGTCCAACGGAAGCAGAGAAAAATTACCTATCTATAAAAAAAAAAAAAAAAAAAAAAAAAAAAAAATCCACCTATCAATCTTTCGAAACCAAACACAGAAACACCAATTTTATGAAATCAGACAGACACACTGGTCTTACGAAACCAAACATATGTCATTTCTACTAATCTCACGAAACTAATTAATCCTTACCTGTCACTTCACCTACCAGTCTCAAGAAACCAATCATGTTCTACCAATCAGTGTCGGGAAATCAAGTTCATGTCCAGCCTATTACTTCTACAAACCCACAACACACACCATACCTACCACACACACACACACACACACACACACACACACACACACACACACAACGTAACCAAACGGACCCCGCTTACCGATATCACGAAACCAAACATACATCTAACCTACTAAATTCACGGAACAAAAACACGACTCACCTATCAATCAAATGAAACCAAACACATGCCACAACTCACATTTCGCTAAAAAAAAAAAAAAAAAAAAAAAAAAAAAGAGCCACACCATACTTGCTTTACATACCAAACTCATGACAAAACACACACACACACACACACACACACACACGTCTCACCCCTCACCCTCACGAAAGCAACACCACCCCACACAATATCCTTAAAAGGTCACAGTGTCAACCTGCACGCACACGGCCGCCGCCACGCACACGCAAAGTTGTTTAGCCATGCCGGCGACGCACGCACACACATTGGCGAAATTAGAAAAAGCACGCGAAGACAACAACCATCACGCAGCGTAATTTTTTATATATACAAGTATGCTCGATGTATGTGGAGATCCTATTAAGTCCATTAGTCAACTGACAGTTTTCTGTTTAATTCTTGGTCTTTCTTGATAAGCATTAAAAAAAAAAAAAAAAAGGCAAAGTTTTTCGAACTGAAGGGGTTCTGTACAGCTACTATTAACCCTTCCAGTGACATAGGCTTTTCCTAAGTTGAATAAATTTGTCTGTAAGTAGCAAGAATAGATCAGTTAATTACCTCACTGGATGGATTTTGACGATTAAATTTGATCTAAGTTTTGCACATGACCTCTTCAATAAGCGTGGTATCCTATGCCGAATAAAGTCGTCCATTTTAACTACTGCCTCTATTTAAACACCCCTGCGTCTATTCAAACACCCCTGCGTCTATTTAAACACCAATGCCTCCATTTAAACACCACTGCCTCTATTTAAACACTACTGCGTCAATTTAAACACCACTGCGTCCATTTAAACACCACTGCCTCTATTTAAACACCACTGCCTCTACTTAAACACCACTGCCTCTACTTAAACACCACTGCCTCTACTTAAACACCACTGCCTCTACTTAAACACCACTGCCTCTACTTAAACACCACTGCCTCTATTTAAACACCACTACTGCGTCTATTTAAACACCACTACTGCGTCTTTTTTAACACCACTGCCTCTGTTTTAAGAATACCACGTCTGTTAAGCACAACGGCGTCTATTTCCGTTGCGTCTATCTCAACACAGCCGCGTCTATTTACACTGCGTCTATATAAACACTATCGCGTCTCTTTAAGCGTCACTGCGTCTGTCTTGGCGTTGTGGCGGCCCCGATAGGAACCTGAGGCAAACTTTAATTACCTGTTTACTCTCTCAATGCCCTTTACTTACGTCAGGTGATTGAAAAGTCTTGCGCCGGAATGAAAGAAAAATTATAGTGAATACTTTGTAAAGTGGTGTCTTTATTAAATAATTTTGCTGTTTAAAAAGAATGTATTTACCTTATGGAGACTCTGTAGCAGTGAAGGAGTAAACAAAAAGAAAAAATCACTCGCTCTTCCACTACGATGTTGTTGCTATGAGTTATTATTAATTATTATTATTATTATTAATATTATTATTATTATTATTATTATTATTATTAATATTATTATTATTATTATTATTATTATTATTAACTATTATTAGTATTCCTATTACCCTCATCCTCATCCTCGTCATCATCGCCATCGTCATTATTATTATTATTATTATTATTATTATTATTATTATTATTTTGTTTATACTTTTCCTTGTTTGTTTACCTTGCTTTTGGCTACATGGAAGGGCACATGACAAAGATGACAGGCCTAGCACTCTTCACTTAACCTGGCAGTCAAAATACTCTCTGGCAGGAGTTAGTGAAGGGCATCAGTATATTCGTAAAGAAAAGAAAACTAAAAAAGCATGTGCAGATGATTTTATATGTTAAGTTCAATCACGATTCCAGGGGCTTGGACGATGAGTGAAGGTCTGTCCCACATCCCTGTGCATAATGCTGATAATTTTCCTTCTTTTGTGCTTTCTCTTTCCTCGTGTCTTAACCTTACTAGACTTAGGGAGAGAAAAAAGGCCTGGATGATGATGATGATGATGATGATGATGATGACAATGATGACGATTTTGAGTTATATTATCTCCGATTTTCGGCAACTGCGAGTTTTAATTTTTTTATTTCTTCTGTTAACATACTGTGTAAGTTAGCTACTGCCTGTTAAAGAATGCCCAAAGAAATACCGGTATAAAAAAAAAAAAAGTCTGATCGGTGACCATTTTCCTTCCACATTCCTTTCTATAAACCCGTTAAAATATTCATAGCAGCTTTTTTGCTTACAAGTCCTTGTCGTAATTTCCCAATACCGTATTCATGTCTGGCTATTTATTTTTTCTTTAACGATGTTCAAATTTTCTCATCATGTTAGTTTTTCGCCCCCCCTAATCCAGTGTCGCTCTCCTGGCATGTCATCATCATCATCATCATCGTCATTATCATCGCATCATCATTACCACCATCACATCGTCATCATCATTATCAATCATCAATCACCGATTATCATCATCATCATGCTTTGGTTATCATCTGGTCAACGTTCTTTGGAATGTAAAACTCTGGTTACTTCTTTATGCAAAAAAGAGTAATCATCAACAGCTTCATCCATCGCTTAATTGCCAGTCCATGATTTTAACTTTCTTTCCCATGACTGCCTTCAATGATAAGACTGCCTTCAATGATAAAACTTTTGCGCATTTTCAGTCTTTAATTTCTTCTTGCTTAAAAATGAGATAACTATCATTTAACTGCCTATCTATCTTTTTATTCATCAAGTTATCCTAGTAAACGTACAAGAGGTTAAGGTCCCGTTTAATGATTCATTCCGGCTATCGTCAATTTTTAATGCTGTGGAAATCATTACTCTGCGAAGGGGCACCACTTCACTACGATCATTCTTTTTTATTTTTGGGGGGGCAAAACACAAACCTCTTACACTAAAGGTACGGTACACGTTCTTATGTCTGGGTATAAAACCATTAATCACCTCTCTTGGGTACTTCTTTTTTTTTTTTTTTTATGGTACACACAGGTTATTAGCAAAGGGACAAGGTGAGGGGTACTATGAAGGAGGGTGGTGTATCGCAAGAGAGATGGTTACTGAGTATGGTAAAAAATGCCCGAACTTCTCTTTGTCAAGCACTCCCCCTCACAGGATTCGGGGCCACAAGACATAAAGAGTAAATAAACAAAAAGTGTATATATATATATATATATATATATATATATATATATATATATATATATATATACAGTATATACAGTAAAGAGTAGATAAACAAAAAGTATATATATATATACACACACACACACATATATATGTATGTATGTATGTATATATATACAGCAGACCCTAATAATGCAAATGAGCGAAGATGGAGGAAAATTATACAAATCAGCGTAGATCCTTAGATAAGAACGGCAGACGTGCCATGTGTTACCATCCATCATCGCCACCCACACCATCATCCCTAGAACTAACGTCACCACTTCCACTACCTACTACCATCACTACTATCATGAAAACATCACCGATATCATTACCCCTACCCGATACCTACCCTATCACCACTATACAAGACAGAACAACTGTATTCCAAAACCCTTCTGTGCTGTAGAAAGTAAACACAACGAGAATAACAATGCTCTTAATATAAGCATAAAAAAAGTAAAATGCCTGAGATAATTATAACAACGTACTCATGTTTTGTATTATCTTGTACTTACAGCACTTGATGGACAGCAAGAGAACGCGACATACCTGCAAAGATAAAATATTTAATTAATAATAATAATAATAATAATAGTACTAGTACTACTATGTTCATTTCAATGAAAGGAAGCATAGACATTCACACATACTGAGGTATAATTCAAATAGGAGCAATAAATAGATAGACTGACAGACACAGACATAAATAGATAGACAGACAGACAGACAGACAGATAGACAGACTTATTGATAGACGTACGCGATGCACATAATTGTACCTTTTCATACTGGCACAACAGTCATACAGGTGTGAGTACCCTTCCATTGGCAGTGGTCCTGGGTCGACATAACTGTAGGGGTAAGAGGCTCCACGGCATCTCCTCCCTATCATATAATTGTTTCTGCATGTGGTACACTCGCCATCCAAAGAAGGTATCCAGTATTTGTCGATGCCGTGGCCAGGAAACCAAGAATGGTCTGGTGTTCGGACACAGCATCAAACTCCCTCCCCTCCACCTCCCTCCTTTCATTACCAACTACCACCACCTCTCTTGATCGAGAGGTAACTCACTCCTTTGCTTCGCGGTGTGAAGCTCGCACACGCACGCAAGCGCGCGCGCACACACACACAAACACACACAACGAAAAAAAAAGATGTGATAAAACTTAACTGCTATGAAGGTGAAAAAAAAAAAAAAAAACGTAGTTCACTGCTACAGAAGTGAAAAATAAGAAACAGGAAACCACCTGTAATAATGGTTTACTGCTGTCGAGATGTTCTTACGAAGAGAAAAAAAAAAAAAAAAAAAAAAAAAAATCCGTCAAAATAGTCAGCTGTTATGAAGTGAAAAATAAAAGAAATAAAACAATTGTTGATATTAATAAATTGTTAAAGATACTTGGTATTATCTAAGAAGTGGCTCGAATCTTTATAAACATTTTCCCCAGGTTACGTGCGCAGATCCAGGTGAAGCCAGAGTGGATCCCGGCGCATCACGGCATTAAGCATCCCTCCATCACTCCCAGGTGTAATAAACGTCAAGGTGTGCCTTTACGACTGCTTGGGGCTCACCGAAAATTGTTTTATCGTTCCCATTTGTTTGGCTTAAGAGGCATTCGTCTGGGCGCGGGGGTAGAACTTGTATTCTTGTAGGGTAGGGAGGCTCCCTAACACCATTTCCACAGCGATTTATTCTTGGACCTAGCTAGTTAATATCCTTTACACCCCTTCCTTATATGTTTTTGGATTTTCCCGGTTAATATCCTTCTGTACATTATTTTTGCAGAGTATGGTGATGTTTAAATAACTTATATGGCACAACAGACAGCAAGGTGGAATGTACAAAATAAATCGCTTTAGAAAAGGTATTAGGGAGCTTCCTTAACTGAAGAAAATACGATTTTTCTCCCTCTATAAAAATTCCTCCTCCCACTTCCCAAGACTCATTTTTCCCGTTTTCGCTCTCAGTAAAATATCATTCGGATGGATTTCTCGGGGGTATGATTTAACAATGTAACCTTAGTGCACATATATACTTCACAATTACACACACACACACACACACACACACACACACACACACACACACACACACAGCAAAAAAATCGTGTGGCGCAAGCAAAAATGAAATATATGTACATTATCAAAAACAAAACTGATTAGACACTGTGATAAAGAAATAAAGTCTTCAAAAAATCCATATAATTCTACACATCCTACCAATATAAACAAAACATTCTGTCACTGTCTGGTTCCTCTTTTGACTTCCTCTTACATCCTCTTTTTGACCTCTTCATTCATTGCCTTCTAACCCCCCTCCCCCCTCCCTAACCCCCCCTCAAAAGAAAAGAAAAAAAATTAGAGTACAGAAGGGAGCCACTTGTTCCTCTCCCCCTCCACTCGTCCAACTCTCACCATCGACACTCCTCCCGTCTCTCCAGTCTCTCCTCCTCCTCTCCCCCTCACGTTCCTCTTCTCTCTCCCTACTTCTCCCCTTCTGACTCTCCTTCCCCCTTCTTCGCTCTACTCAGCATCAATCACCCCATTCCCCAGCTCCCCCTCTCCTCTTCCTCACTCTCCCCACATCCTCTCACTTTTTTCTTCTTCTCCCTCACTCTTCCTCCTCTCCCCACTTCCCCCTCACTCTTCATTCTCTCCCTCAGTCTTCTTACTCCTACTTCTAGAGCACACACACACACACAAACACACACACACACACACACACACACACACACACACACACACACACACACACACACACACACACACACTGACAAACGAAACAGCTCGTCTCTCTTTCTCTCTCTTTCCCTTTCTCTCTCTCTCAGCTCATCCATCCATACAGGCGGGAGAGTAACCGGATGCGGCGCACGACGAGTCAGAGAGGAAAAAAAAAAAAAAGAAACAACAGGATTCTTTCAGCGGGTATGGTTTAGATCCCCAACAATAAAGACCACAGAAAAAAATACATTAGGAGTCCAGTGGTGATAATACAAAATACAGAAAATTTACCAGGACTCTTTCACAGGTTTATCTTTGAAATAATACAGAATACACACACACACACACACAGACAGAGACAGACAGACAGACAGACAGACAGACAGACAGACAGACACACACACACACACACACACACACACACACACACACACACACACACACACACACACACACACACACACACACACACACACACACACACACACAAAAGGTCTTCCAGTGAGCAGCAGTAGCAAAATAAAACAGGACTTCAGTAGATACAGTGAACATTACAAGCAATACAGGACAGAGTTACAGAGAAACGCCCTTCACTATGACATCTTTTGAACAATACAGATGACTCAAAAAATAATGGATTCCTTCACTGAGTACAAGAATTCAATTCCATATACAATAAGAATATAAATAAAAATAATAATGGAGCTCTTCAGTTGGACAGGCACTATGCAGAAGGATATAATGGTAACAGTTCAATGGGTAATGGTCATATTATAATGGGTAAACAACTGAAGGGGGTGACATATTATTGAAAATCCAAAATCCTGAGAAATTATAATCCTGGGACCCCTTTTGTGGTTAGGATATATATATTTTGATCAAGACAGAGTGAACGGCCTTCTTCAGACACATGGTACTGATATATTAAGAGTTTGAGTGAGAAGGGTACACTGTTTGAGCTACTGAGAGAGAGAGAGAGAGAGAGAGAGAGAGAGAGAGAGAGAGAGAGAGAGAGAGAGAGAGAGAGAGAGAGAGAGAATACTGATACTCCTTCACCGGGTACAGTATCATCACAATACAGAATACAGAAAAAAATCATTAGGTGTCCTTCGTGGAGTACGACAATGAAAAAAAAAGAAGAAACAAGAGAAGAAGAGAAAGAACCTAAGGCCTCTTCCAAAAGTTCGGGTACATCTTTCGAACAATAAAAAAAATGTTAAAAATAATGACAGCTGGAGTGAGTGAATGTCTGATCTAGGAGGGAATAAAAGGTCGCTGATAATTACAGAATCGGATAATGAGGCAAGACTCGTAAATTCGCTGAGGTGGTTTGCTACACGTCACCATTTTTTCGAGTGAGAGAGAGAGAGAGAGAGAGAGAGAGAGAGAGAGAGAGAGAGAGAGAGAGAGAGAGAGAGAGAGAGAGAGAGAGAGAGAGAGAGAGAGAGAGAGAGAGAGAGAGAGAGAGAGAGAGAGAGAGAGAGAGAATGAATTTCCTAGTACTAACCGAAGATGATGGTCATAACTCCTGCACACCAAGCACGCTATTTTCATTTTATTTTAATCAAATTAGCGCAAGATTTTCGAGCTAGGGGTGTTGTATACAGCCTTCACCGACTTCTTCACTGGTAGAGGTCCTTCCTAACTTGAATAAAATATCAGGTGGTGGCTCGAATAATAATAATAATAATAATAATAATAATAATAATAATAATAATAATAATAATAATGAATAATAATAAAAAATAATAATAACAAAAATAATAATAATAATAATAATAAATGCCTTCCTAGAGAGAGGATAATTTGATGTTCAGATGCGTATGGAGAGGTTTTGTGTGACTAATAAATCCCTTCAAATCTATGACACCTTCTTAGTCTTTTCTTCCCCCTGGACGATTTAATCAACAGAGTGAAGACTGACGATGATAAAGTGATCTTCTGAATCACTGGGGACATCTTCCAAATGTCATATCAAACCCTCCGTACAACGAAGCCTCATGTTAGCTTTTTCTTGCTACCTCCAGAATATTCCCGTCAGTAGCCTATATGTGAAGCTGGATATAATAACCCCGTGTTCTGAAGCCTATAGTGATTTTTATACTACAACTTATTCGATCTCATATGAGCATTAAGTTCTTAAAAATTGGCAGCTGATTGGTTGGTTGCTCGAGTGCATTCATCATTAACGACGCATTTTAAGTTAATTTTAATATAAGGGTTACAATAACCGTTTGATGGTAAGATTAGCCACACAAAATATTATATATAGCTATATGCACAGACTGACTTAAAAGGGGGGCCTTACACAGCGTACATAGGTGAGTACATGTGTGTAGGTGAGGGCAATATGTGGTTAGGTGAGAAGAGTGTGTGTCTGCAGGAGATGGGTAAGGATATGTTAATGAAGAGACCTTCATGAGACAGATGGGAGGGGAGGTGTGCGTGTGACAAAGAGAGGTCTGGATATGGTAATGGTGTGGTGTGTTGTGAATATAATAAAGGTGGGGAGAGAATGGCGCAGGAGACAGGTGTGGAATATGATGGGGTGTGGATGTGACATGAAGTGGTGTGATGCAGATATAGCTGAGGTGGGAAGAGGAGGTGGTACTGGGGAGGTGTGGAAGTGTGTGTGTGGCTGCGATGTGGTAAGGTGCGGTGTGATGTGTCAGGGGATGATAATTGTTGGGGTGAAGTGTGGATGTGGTAGGGATGGGGTGTGGGTTTTGTAGAGAGAGATGTGGATGTGGTAATGATGTGGATGTGATGTGATGTGATGTAAATACAGGAGAAGTGAGGTAAAAATATGGTTAGGGTGAAGTAGGAATGTGACATAAGTGAGGTCTTCAGGACGTATGATTTGGCACGAGCGAGGTGTGTAAAGATATGCAAAGAGGCGCGCTAAGGAGAGAGAGAGAGAGAGAGAGAGAGAGAGAGAGAGAGAGAGAATTTCAAGCTGAGTAAAACCGTCTGTAGGCAGCAAGAAAATAAGCAAAAAAAAAATCCCCGCCCAGTAAGCAGAACGTCAGTAAAGTTCACAAATTATTCACAGTCACGCAAAGGCAATTAGAGCTTCACTTTTATGATTCGTAACTCCTAGGATTTTATTATCTGACACTAGCTTTATTTTCCTTTTGTTTCAGACGCAGTGAGGTGGAGGAAAGCTTTGTGCACGGTGAACACAAAAAAAAGCGGGTTAAAGTAATGAGCATGAAAGGAGTTCTGAGGCAATTTTAATTTCGTTTATGCCAGTGGTTGTGTGTGGCTTATATTATGATGACTTTGTAATTAAAGTGGGTTTAAGAAAAAAATCTGTTGCTTGAAATCTCTCTCTCTCTCTCCAACTCCTCTACCTCTTCCCACCTTTCCTCACAATCTCTTATTACCTGATCCTTCCACCTGGCTCTTGGTCTACTTCGTCCTCTTCCCCCATCCATGTCATTCATATTTTCAGGTTGATTTGAGAGAGAGAGAGAGAGAGAGAGAGAGAGAGAGAGAGAGAGAGAGAGAGAGAGAGAGAGAGAGAGAGAGAGAGAGAGAGAGAGAGAAATAATAATAATGAAGAATAGGAACATACAGGAGAAGGAAAAAGGAGAATAAAGGTGGAAAGTAAAAGACAAAGTATAAAGAGTGAGGAAAAAGTGGAATTATCGAGTAATGTCTGTGGATGATGAACCCTTTTATACGACATGCAGACAGAGTGGAAAGTATAATAATAATAATAATAATAATAATAATAATAATAATAACGTATAAGACTCTCTTGCTTTCATCGTGCCGTGAATTATTGCAATGGATGAATTTTAACTTATATAGATATCGTGTTTACTGAGAATTTACAACAGTCTTGGTCCGGCTTTGACCTTCTGCGGGATGCCGAAATCTTTGTATCTTCTCAATAAATACAGATTCCATACGTGGACATGCAAACTTCCACATAAATAAAAGTATTCTGATGTGGTTTGATAATATGGAGCGGCTGAGGAGTAAAAAAAAAAAATGATAAAACAAAACGGGAAAAAATATCTATCTATCTATCTATAGCCCGACGCCCTAATCCCGCAAAGGGTGGCCGCAGACAAAACGCCTCCAAGTCACTCTGTCACCCACCATTTGACTCCCCTCCCCCCAACTCACCCCCCCCTCCCTCATATACCTCTCAACTCCATCCCTCCACCTCATCCTCGGTCTACCCCTCCCTCTCCCTCCCTCCACCTCACCTACATACACCCTCTTAGTCAGTCTTTCATTCTCCATCCTCTCCACATGTCCAAACCACCTCAGTGTATTTCTCCTAATCTTTTCAACCACATCCACATCTACCCCACAGCGTTCCTTCACTTCTTCATTCGTCAACCTGTCCCTCCATGTCACTCCACATGCTCCTCTCAAGTAACTCATTTCCACTGCTCTCACTCTTGACTTGTTCCCCTCTTGCAAGGTCCACGCCTCGCTTCCATACGTCAGGGTAAGGATCACAATACCATCATGCAGTGACTTCTTAACTTCCATACTCACCTCCCTATTTCTCATCACTGCTTTCAGTGTGCCAACAACCTTCCTTCCCTGCTGTACCCTTTCACGTACTTCATCCCCCAAAGTTCCATCCTTACTCATCACACTACCCAAGTACTTGAATGCACTCACATTCTCCATATCCTCACCATCCAACCTCACTTCACACTCTGTGACTTCATTCCTCTCAAACACCATAACTTTACTTTTGTTTACATTAACTTTCAGCTTCCTCCTCCTACACACTGTCCCAAATTCATTCACCAAACCTTGCAACTCCCATTCATCTTCACTCAACAATACTGTATCATCAGCAAACAGCAACACCGGAAGCTTCCAAATCTCACCCTCATTCATTAGGGCCACCCCCACATCCACTGCCCTACCTTGTACCTCCTTTACGACCCCATCCATATATATATTAAACAGCCATGGAGACATTACACACCCCTGTTTCAGTCCCACATTGAGATCAAAGAACTCACTCAGCTCACCATCCACTCGCACCGTAGCCCTAGCTCCCTCGTACATACTCTTCACAGCACTCAACAATTTCCTTCCACTCCATATATTCTTAATACCTTCCACATACCTTTCCTATCTATTCTGTCATAAGCTTTCTCCAAGTCCATGAAGGCAGCGTACACTTTCCTTCCCTTCTCTAGATACTTCTCCACTAAACATCTTAGAACAAATATCTGATCTACACACCCTTTTCCCTTCCTAAATCCCCCTTGTTCTTCTCCAACTAGCTCCTCTGTCATATGCCTAACCCTATCAATGAGTATTCTACCATATATTTTACCAGTCACACTAAGAAGGCAAATACCCCTATGGTTACCACATACTTCTCTCTCCCCTTTTCCTTTGTACAGAGGAACAATTATACCTGATTTCCAGTCCTCTGGAACCCTTCCCTCTTCCCAAGCCAATCTACACAACTTCCATATCCACTCCACAACAATCTCACCCCCATACCTAAGCATTTCACCACACACTCCATCAATTCCTGGGGCCTTTCCCAGCTTAATCTTCTTCATCGCTTCCACTACTTCCGACCTACTGATCTCTTCCTCCCTCCTCTCATCTCTTCTTCTCCCAGCCATTCCCCAACCACTTATACTCACACTGCTCTCACTCTCTACATTCAACAAATCCTCAAAGTGCTCCTTCCATCTCCTCAATTTCTCTCTTTTCTCCACCAACAATCTATTATTCCTATCTTTCACTCCCCTACTATTTCCCCTTTCACACTGCCTTACTTTCTTTACCTCCTTCCAAAACAATTTCTTACTCTCCCTCCATTTCACACTCAGATTCCTCCCAAACTCTTCATCCACTTTCTTCTTACTCTCCTTCACCAGTCTCTTAACCTCCCTTCTCCTGCTCACATATACCTCTCTCTTCTCTCTCTCATCTTCTCCCCTACCTCTACTCGCCAACCATTCACCATATGCCTTCTTCTTTTGTTCCACAGCTCGTTTCACCTCATCATTCCACCATGCTGTCCCTTGCACACCCTTGCATCTCCTCCTCACTCCACAAACCGCCTCACACACTGCGCTTATCTCTTCCGTGAATATCTTACATACGTCTTCCACCCCTTCCATCTGCTCTAGCTCATACCTTCTCAATCTTTCTTCCACTATGCTCTTATACTCTGTCCTCTTCTCACTATCTTGCAATTTCTCCACTCTTCTCACAGGAGCTGCTTCCTCCTGTCTTCCCCTTCGCCTCCTCAACCACTTTCTTTGCAGCTCTACCTTGGCCATCACTAAGTGATGGTCCGAGACTCCATTCCCCCACCCTCTCCACACCTTTGCATCCAACACTTGTCTTCTCATTCGCTCATCCACACACACGTAGTCTATCATTGCCTTTCGTTCAACAAGTTCACCATCCATCCTCCTCATTACTCTCCATGTATACCGGTGGATCATCTTATGACGAAAGTAGGTGTTGGCTATTGCCAACCCCTTACCAGCACAGATGTCCACCAAAGCACTACCATTCCCATCTACTTCCGCTGGCACACCCCACTGACCAACCACTCCATCCACTCGTACATTCCCGACTTTGCCATTCATGTCTCCGATCAACAGCACTCTCTCGCTCCTCTCAAACTTGTCCATACATGCTTCTACTCTCGCCCAAAACTCATCTTTCACTCTTGCCACTCGATCCTCAGTTGGAGCATACACACATACAATCGCCCATGCTTGTATACCTACTTTCATCCTCACCCATACAATCCTTGCACCCACTGTTCCATACTCTCTTATATTCTCCTTCCACTTCTTGCTTATCATCAGACATACTCCCTCCCTTGCCCTCTGATTCTCACTGACTCCCGCACATATACCTACACCGTATTCCCATTCTCTCATCCTTTCACCTTTCCATTTAGTTTCAGTCAATCCACATATATCCACTTTTGCATCCTCAAGCACCTGGACAATCTCTCTCTCTTTCACTTCATCATTCACTCCTCTCACATTCCACGTTCCTACTCTCAGAATGTCCTTTGTCCGTTCCTTAGTCGTCAACGTATGGTCCGTCCGGGTCCGAGGCGCTTTATTTGCTTTTTTAGTTAGTTCTTTTTACGGGGTGGGGCACTAACCCACCACCAACCCTTTTAGTCGCCTCGTACGACAAGCAGGGATACTGGGGGAGTATTCTTGAAACCCCCCTACCCCCAGGGGTAAAAATATCACGTAAATATTGTTAACCTCTTGTGCTCCGAGGCATATTAGTTTAGGTCAATCCTGCTGCTTCCAGACGATTTTCTTAAGCTTATGAGAGCCACCTAGTTGTGATGCGGAGAGTGAAAACTATATCTAACCCTTCCAGCTTGAAAAATCTATCCCAAGCTGAATACAATCAACTGGCACGACCTTGAATACTTCTGAAAGGACGTCTGATGCTTGAACCTTCTCCAGTTGCCCACGAAACAGGAACCTCAGGCGACCGATTCTGTAATGTATGTCTACCAATTCGCTGCACATGGGGTTCTATTCTACCTTCGGGACGGACACTGAAGATGAGGCAGGGTAAAACCTTTCATGTATTCTCACATATTCATACCATGTCGAAGTTTTTTTACCTGATGATGGTGAACTGGGTGACAAGGAGGCAGTCGTTTGTCCATCGCTTCCGAGATTAGTGGGTCTGGATAAAGAGATAAGACCGATACCGTAGATAAGATTTCCACCCCGCACCACAAAAGCCTTTCAGAATTTCCATGCGTGAGGGACTGGATACAAACCCGATACCTACTACAAGACCTCTTTCTTAAACTGAAGGGAATAAATCAGCTTGCAACGAGAAGAATGTAAAATAAAAAGACGTCTTGGTACTACAGAAACTGAGGATAAAATAGTAGAGTTTCCCCTACTGAGTTCTGCTTAATGACACGGAGGGGGCGAAATGAGATGGAAAAATAGGGTCACGCAGAGAAAGAGAGGGAGGGCAATTGGTGAGTAAGAGGTGGAGTAAAAATAGGTGTGTGTGTGTGTGTGTGTGTGTGTGTGTGTGTGTGTGTGTGTGTGTGTGTGTGTGTGTGTGTGTGTGTGTGTGTGTGTGTGTGTGTGTGTGTGTGTGTGTGTGTGTGTGTGTGTGTGTGTGTGTGTGTGTGTGTGTGTGTGTGTTTGTGGTTGAGAGAGAAATAATCAAATAATCATGGAATAAAAATAAAAAAAAATGGACGAGATGATATCAAAATGGAAAGAAAGAATCGAGGCAGGGAAGGTAAAACATATAATACTGAGGTAAAAGTGTGTGAAAAGGAACAGCAAAAAATAAGACAGACAGAGAGGGATAATGAGAGATTAAGCACAGGAATAGAGAGAGAGAGAGTGAAGAAATCTGATAAAAGAGGATAGTTAAGGGATAAAACCAAGTATGTCTGAGAATACAGAGAAAGGAGAGAACGAAAGGATAAATGAGTAATAAATCATATGAGATGAAGAGCTGATAGAAGGGACAATGATAGAAAATAGAGAAAAGATGGAGGAGGAGGACAAAAGACAGAAACGTAGGCAACGGCACGCTGTTGCAACCCTCCATCTGACGAAGCACATACCCCCCCCCCACCTCCTTGCACACCTAACCAAGCGGTAGGCGTAAGCATAGGACACATAACCTGGGCCTTTCGGATTCCTTGTGCAGGTCGCATTGAAAGCTCTGGATTATTTTTTAACCTTTTCATTATTAAAAAGAAAAAAACACTATAAGACTCAGCATTCTACCAATCAAAAGGCACTAGTTGACTCTAAGCCACATGATGTGAAATTTCATGACTCTATAGTGAATACTTTCTGAGTTCTGGCCCGGAAGTGTAATTTCTACGCCTGGCCAGCCGTCCTGCCGCCCAACTCTACGGACAGACACCTATTGATCCCTGTGATGATAACCTCCTCTGACTTTGTCACGAGGAGGGTAAAAAGGAAAGGGTATGCATAAAAATAATGGAAAAATCAAACGAAGAAAGAAAAAACGGGAAAGGGAAGGATGAAAAGGAAAAGGGAGAATGGGAAAGGATAACAGAAAAATGGGGAAGAGGGTCAAGATGGAAAGAAAGAAGCGGGGAGAAGGAAGGGACAAAAAGAAAGGATGGGTTTAAAGAAAGTGTAAAGAGGAGAGATAAAAAGAGGTACAAAAGTTAAGAGAAGTATAGAATGGAACACGAGTGAGGAAGGAGAAGGTATAAAGAGAGGATAAAAAGAAAAATATATGAGAACGGATAAAGGAAGAGACAAAACGTAAAATTTTATTACCGCGGATAAGAGAGAGAGAGAAAAAAAACGAAGAAGAGAGGAAAAATGGGGAAAATATACGGGGAGAAAGAGAGAGGAAAGAGGAGGGAAAAAAGAGAAGGCATAAAGAGGGGAATATATGAGAAGGGATAAAGAGGGAGAAAAGAGGAACGCTAAAAGGCTGGCGTTAGTCACGTGAGGCTAATCAGCTTGCGTCATGAAAACACCTCTCTCTCTCTCTCTCTCTCTCTCCGAATAACAATCCTTTCATCACAACCTAATAATGATTCCGCCTTTGTCTGTCTCAGTCTGTTTGTCTGTCGGTCGGTCTGTCCTAATAACAATCTTTTCGTCACATCCTGATAATCATTCCACCTCCCCCCCCCTTCTCTCTCTCTCTCTCTCTCTCTCTCTCTCTCTCTCTCTCTCTCTCCCTGTCCGTAATCATGAAGTGAGCAATTTTGTCAGCGCGAAGTCTTTACCATCATCATTTTTGCCAATAATAAACTATGATCTGGCTTACATTCATCCAAAGAAGGTATTACTTGCCCTAGTTAACTTCCACTTCCATACACAGGGAACTTATTAACAGGCCTTCAGAAAAATGAGCAAGATTATAACCTTCACTGAGGGAGGGTCTTACGAGCTGTATAATTTATGTTGTTAGTCAGAATTTAACTCTTATATTTTTTCAACCACTGAGAAGACGAATCAAAATAATTATGTTCTATGTCTTTTACTCTGAAGGGTTGTCCTTAACTGAATGTGTCTCATCCACAGGACGGGTTGCACTCAAGAAACAAGAATATACTGTACACGTGAATACATAAATACAGGCACCTAAATTACTTCATAAATATATAAATACATACATATATAAAAAGAAAAATATAATGTACATTTATATGCACTAGGTATGTATGTACGAGAATTTTACGTATGTACTGTATGTCCACGAAAAGAGAAGACGGCGGAGGAGGGGAGGGGGATTGATGGCTTGAATAAAATCTATATCACCAAATATTTCAGTCTGGAAATTTGTACTGCCTTCAAGAGAGCACCAGCGTAAAGGTGGAGGGTTGCTGGGCTAAAACACACCGCTGTATAGAAGAAAGGCATCATAACCTGTGACGGTGAGTAAATACAAACACGCAGGGTTGCCTCTCTCTCTCTCTCTCTCTCTCTTCACACACACACATTCCAACACGAGACGTATACATTATTAACCTGAATATGGTGCCTCAAAATAAAAAGTGACCATTTCCCTGTGTGTCAAATGGAATGCAATGTTTTACCGGCATAGTTCCTGAGTGTCTCTATTCGATGCTGAGTGAGAGTTTGACTACTTAGCATCAAACCATTAATCCCTTGAATACTATGATTGTTTATTATTCTATTCTTGCTACCGACAAACAATTTCATTCAACTCTGGAAAGATCTCAAGTGGCAAATGTTTGAGAAAACTTCCACAACGTGTTTAAATCCAGCGATGTCATTTTTGAATCGCCCCGAGTATTTTATTGAGCTAACAATGACTCGTGATCAAGCAGGTGCCATTACTATGGCGTGTGACAAAAAAATAATGCTGTAATATCCCCGGTGCACCAGATGGAATGCGGAAGGCTTTATTCAGCTGACGACGGCCTCCGTATTCGTGTGAAATTGTGTATGGTATTCATGACACCAAATGTTTAACACTGGAAAGTTTATGGCTTGTTTTGAGGCTCATGGCACCAGACAGCTGTGATTATCAACTTGTGGTGTGATGCAGGTGTGGTGAGTTGTGATGTTGATGTGGTGTGATTACAGTGAGGCAAGGAAATTACAGAGCAATGGATGATATTCTCTTTCTCGTCACGATACTAAAGTTTGCCAGTGATGGTGAAAGAAATGTGAGAGGAAAAAAGCGGGAGATGGGGAAGAAGAGATGTGTGGGAGTGAGGGGAGAGAGAGTGTGAGAGACGGAGGAAGAGAGGGAGTGTGAGAGACTGAAGGGGAGAGGGTGACAGATGGATGGGGGGAGGGAGAATGGGAAATAAAATGACGGACAGCGTGAGGGAAGAGGAGCGGAACAGCGGGAGGGAAGGAGAGCGGAAATGTGGGAGGAAAGGGGAAAGGAAGGGTGAGAAAGAAGAGGAGAGGAAGAGTGGGAGGGAAGGGGAGAATGAATGTGGATGGAAAGGGGAGAGTGGGAGGGAGAGGGAAAGGGACTGTGGAAGGGAAGAGGAGAGCGAGAGTCACAAGGAAGGGGAGAGGGAAAAAGAAGTGGGAAGGAAAAGAAGAGGAAGTGTGGGAAGGAAGAGGAGCAGGAGTGTGGGAGGGAAGAACAGTAGGAGTGTGGGAGGGAAGAACAGTAGGAGTGTGGGAGGGAAGAACAGTAGGAGTGTGGGAGAAAAAGGAGGAAGAAGAGTAAGAGTGTGGGAAGGAAGGGGAGCAGGAGTGTGGGAAGGAGCAGAAACGGAATAGTGGGGGTTATAGGTTAAGTCTGGTCTGTACGAAAAAATAAGAAAATGATGATTATGGAAACGAGGGGAGAGGAAGGGAGAGCGTGTCTGACAAGGGGAAAAGCAGGTGTGGGAGTGAGGGGAGATGGAGTGTTGGAGGGAAGGTAGAGGGAGCGTAGGAATGTGGGAATGTGGTGTTTGGTATGTGCGAGGGTATGAAAAAGAGTGGACATCGTGGAAGCGGGGGTTGTAAGAATGGGCATGCCAGACAGAAGGGAAATGAGCTGTGAAAATGAGGGGAAAATAAAGGAGAAAGGGGAAAGAACGGGTGGGAGTGTGGGTAAAGGAAGTAAGGAAATGAGGGGAAAGTGTGGAAATAAGGGGGGGAAATGTGTGGGTGTATGCTCTGGGTGTGCAGGGAGAGAATGAGGGAAAAAGATGTGTGGGAAAGGTAGTAAGCTGTGAGACTGTAGGGGAGAGGGAATACGGGGAGAGGAAGTGGGAGAAAAGTGAGGGTGTGCCGAGAGTGACATGATGGGGGAGTGTGGGAAAGGTGAAAGTGTACGAGTGTGCTGCGAGGGAGAAGGGATGAGCGAATATAATTATGTGAAGTGCGAGTGTAAGAGTGTGCTGTTAGTGAGAAAGGAAAAGAGAATATATGAGATGTACGAGTGTATGAGTGTGCTGCTAGCGAATAAGGAAGAGTGAACATAAGAGAGGTGCGAGTGTAGGAGTCTGCTGTCTGTCAGAAAGGAAGAGTGAATGAAAGTGACGTGCACGTGTGAAGAAGGCACTGTTAGTGAGCAGGGAAAAGAGAAACATAAATGACGTGCGGGTGTAAGAGTGTGCTGGAAGTGAGAAGGGCCAGGAAAGGGGAAGGGGAAGGGGGGGAGGAGGGGGAAGTACAAGGATAGGTAAGTGGGGTGAGTGTACCTACCGCCTCTGCCACGGAACTAGGGGTAAAAATGCTCATTGGTTGGAGCACTCCCACCAAGATAACCTCCACTCTAGACCCCCCTCCTCCGTCTCCTTGCTCTTTCTCACCCCCCCCCCCTGTCCTCTTGTCCTTTCTCATCGCCCCCCCCCCCACCGTCCTTCTACTCCCTTCCCATCCCCTCTCCCTCCTGTCCTCCATCTCTCACTCACCCGCCCTCAAGAACACTTGAGTTGAGAGTTGTAAGTTTATTGTGTCTTTTTCTAGACTTAACCATTTTTGTTTATATTACTTTTGTTCTCGTCATTTAGGATGGGAAAACTTCATGTATTAATAATGGAATATGAGTGAGTGAAGTTGCTTTCCCCTGCATTCGTGTGTCACCCCGATAAAGCAGGTAACAGCAACTATGTAAAAATGAATTAAAAAAAAAAAATTACTGCACTAGAAAACCCGACCGTAATGTTACCCATGAACCAGGAACACGATCGAGGTCAGTTCCAAATAGCATGCACACTAAAAATATGCACACTAAAAATAGCATAGAAAATTACAACCAGTTCGAAATATCGTTGCTGATTATTTTTCAGCAACAGTTCACATACCGGTATTTATTTCCAATTCTATACAGTTTAAAAAAAAAGATAATACATGAACAAACACACAAACAAGTCTCATATTAGATATTACGGGAGGCAGGGGTCAGAGGATTGGCTCTCGTACAGATTTTAACCCGTTAAAATTGGCGATATCTATATATTTGCGTCCATTCCGTCTCTTTTTAATATTTCAAGACAATTTTTTTCAATTTTGGAAGGACATTCACTTGTGTAAAGGTTACTGAAGACTATATCCAAGGTATTGCAAACTCTACCTGAAGGTGAATATTATCGTTTGTTGTTGTTGTTGCTGCTGTTGATCAAACCGTCTGTCTGGCCAAGCAGATCTACTCGTAGTAACCATAGGCAAGCAATCGCCTCTGCAAGGCCGTTCCCGTGCAAAGAACCAATGTTCCCTTGCGGCTGACAACGGCTTGCCACGGCAAGGCTCGGGGAAGGGGAAAAGCGTGGAGGTTTGATCCCTGGGTGGATGCCGCATTTGCGTCTCCACCTAGTTAACAGGGGTACCACAATAGGCTCAACTGCACTCCGTAATCTGGTTATGGTTACCATCCAGCACTATACATGGTTTCCTGGGCTACAGGAAACCTTAGACTTGTCACAGTGTAAAGCCAACTGAAGAGGAAAGAAGAGTAATAAAGAGTGACAGGATGGAAAGGAAGATGTCAGAAGAGGAGGGCAAACACAAAAATAGAATTATAAACGTTAAAGAAGCAGTAACAGAGTGGATGATGGTCGCCACCACCTACCATTACTATCGTCTGGAGATAACATATCACAGGACTGGAGCTACTAGGGGTATAATGCTGGCTGAATTCCCTGACGGCATTTTACATGGCAGAAAAACCACTGACCAACTTTAGAGGGTTCGAATCTTTGCGTATAGGAAGCGACTTCTTACCACTGGACCACCAGACGATGATGATGACGATGACTATGATACTGACGTCGACGACAATGATGATGATTACTGGAGCTCGCGAGAATTCAAAAGACTCAGTCAGGTACATTACAGTATGCTTGATGGGATAAAGTCGTGGTCAAAACTCTGCCTACAATTCCAATGCGTTTACTTCACACTTAGAGCACGTCCGTAACTCTCGGAACTGATGCAATAATATCAGCGAGAATCATTTTTATATGCACAGAAATTTATCCAACCTCTTTCAGCCTGAGAGTACTAGCCAACAGAGGGGAAAGCGAAAAGCAGAAACGGTGGAATACTGGGCAACTATACGCTGCTCAGTTCGTGACAGAAACCCTCTCTCTTAAAATTCTATCTTGCAAATCATATCTTTATCCCCTTTCGAATGATGACAATTTACATTTTATACTGTTACGGCAGGCGATTTTATTCAGCTCTGGGGAGACCTTTCTTGGTGAAGGTGGTTGAAGCTAGATTAAACCTTTCAGTGCAATGGAGACTGCATTAATATATCATTCTTGCTACCGACAGACGATTTTGCTAGACATAAGGATGACCTCTTGCGCGTTGACATTAATACTCACTACTGCCAGACGGTTTTACTCGGTTATGGAATGAACTCTGGTGGTGAAGGGTTAACTGAAGGCAATATCTAACCCATTCACATCGGAAAGTCTCGCAAAAGTCGAACATCAACTGACGGTAGTAAAAATAAAATACAAAAGACGTCAACTTAGGCCAGACGAATGGCTCCCTCGTCCACGTCTTCTCCCTGGTCCACTGTTCTTTCGCTGAGGATTACGGTGTGGCGCTGGCTAAATCAGAGTTGTGTATCTGTCCTAGGAGGTACGGGGGAGGGGGGGAAGGAAAGTGTGAGTGTGGGTGTGGGTGGGGATGCAGGGGGTGGTGGAGGTGGAAGACGTGTGGGCGTGATGTTCCTGAGGTATTGCGTATGAGTGAAGAATTTGTGGGCGTCTGTGTTTGTGGGGAGGCGTGAGTTATTTGGCTGAGAGAGAGAGAGAGAGAGAGAGAGAGAGAGAGAGAGAGAGAGAGAGAGAGAGAGAGAGAGAGAGAGAGAGACCTGTATATCATTATCATCATCAACAACACTTTTTTCTGTGTGTGTGTGTGTGTGTGTGTGTGTGTGTGTGTGTGTGTGTGTGTGTGTGTGTGTGTGTGTGTGTGTGTGTGTGTGTGTGTGTGTGTGCGTGTGTGTGTGTACCTTCCTATTCACACGTACTTCTGCGTCAGATATATAACTCTGTGCCAAGTAATATAACATAACCACAACCTACTCTCATTCTCGAAATCCATCGCTCGCCAAAAGATATATCACAATTACTGATTTTCGTACAATTCGCATCAAGACTAAGAAAAAAGAAAATGCCGGCCAAGAAAACCCATCAGCGCCATGATTTGGAAGCCAACCCGGGTATTCAGGTTGGGAAATTGGCAGCGTGATTCTTATCTCTGTTGACTGACTGGATGAAGCTAAGATTTGAAGCTGTTTTTATATTTCTGTTGTTGTTTTGTAGTTCCAGCACGCATGTAAGCACGGCCACACACACACACACACACACACACACACACACACACACACACACACACACACACACACACACACGAAATATTTTACTTTTACCTGATTTATACACAGGCCTATGTTACCGGTACAATTCAAATGGAGTTAGAAGGATCCACAGTATTTCTTCCTTAACGATATGTTTTGGACATAACACGTAATTCTTTTGTATTATACTGAAGGAACTAATGCGACACTATAATACATTAATAACCTACAAGAGATAAAAATAAATAATTCCCTTAATAAATCATTAATAAAGAAGTGCTAAGGAGTCTTTCAAGCCCATGAGATTACGGTCACTGATGCCAGTAAAGTGTTTTCCTCCACTTCTGATAATAAAAAGGTTAACTGTCTAGGGAATCCACTCGCCAGATTTCACTGTTAAAATACAAACTTTACTCTGAGAGGTAAATTTGAAAGCTTGCCCGCCATCTTTGAGAAATGTGTAGGGCCTTTTGCTCTGTTGTCTCCCCAGGCTTATTTGGTGGTGAACCCGGTGGTCTGCAGGCTAACGTTGCTCTTCTGCAGTCAGCTATCATTATTCTGGAGGATAGGGTGGGAGATGAGGGAAGCTTGTACAATCAGGGCAGAGGAGCCGTCTGGTGATATAGGTGCCACCGCGTGAGGGCGTCCATCTCCAACACTGGATGAAGATACTGATGAAGGAAGCAACAGGACCTTTGCTAGTTCTTAAGGAGGCAACAGGATCTTTGCTAGTTATCCTTTTTTACGCGTTCACTGCGGTGGTCCAGGTCTTTTATCTTCTAGTTTCTCTTAACTTCCAGTCTCTCAAGCCACTACGAAATTCCAGTCTCTTCCTGTTCCCAAGATATTCCAAGCCTTATAGACGTTATGATATTCCATTCGCTTCCAGTTTCTATTATACCCATATTTTTCAAGATTTTATACTATTCTTGTGTCTTCCAGGATGGGGTGAGAGGGGTGGGAGAAAGGGAGGAGACAGGAAAGAGTAAAGAGAGAGGGGGAGGAACACAATGAGAGGAGGGGATGAGAGGGAAATGTGGAGGAGGTGTGGTGAAAGTGACAAGGAAAGAATTGAGGGAGGAAGGGAGAGAGGCCTGAGATGAATCAGTGGAAAAGAAGGTAGGATGGAAAAACGAGGAGATGATGGGGGAGGAGGGGACACGTAAAGGGAGAGGAGGAAGAGAAAGGAAAACTGGAAGGGAGGGGAGCGGAGAGGTGGTGGGTGAAGGGAAAAGAAAAAAAAAAAAAAGGACGGAGAATAAAGGTCGAGAGAGAGAGAGAGAGAGAGAGAGAGAGAGAGAGAGAGAGAGAGAGAGAGAGAGAGAGGGGGGAGTAGACAGGAGAGAGCAGGTTGCAGTGGAGGAAGGGAGAATCGTGTCTTGTGATTTAGTGCTTAATCAGATTCAACGACAAGGGTGTGGGTGTGTGGGGGGGGTATGGAGGGGTGTGGGTGTGGGGAGGTGAGGGTGTGAGGGGATGTGGGGGGGTATGGAGGGAGAATGGGTGTGGAAGTGGTGAGGTGAGGGTGTGTGGGAGTATGTGGAGGGGGTATGGAGGGGTATGGGTGTGGGTGTGGGGAGGTGAGGGTGTGTGGGAGTGTATATGTTGGGTGTGGGTATGTGGAAGGTTTATGGAGGGGATATGGAGTATGACAGTGTGTGTGTGTGTGTGTGTGTGTGTGTGTGTGTGTGTGTGTGTGTGTGTGTGTGTGTGTGTGTGTGTGTGTGTGTGTGTGTGTGTGTGTGTGTGTGTGTGTGTGTGTGTGTGTGTGTGTGTGTGTGTGTTTTGGGGATTATGGAAGTGAGGAGGGGTGTATGCGGGTGGGGAGGGGTGTATGGGGGTGGGGAGGGGAGTATGGGCGTGTGGAGGGGGAATGGGGTGTGTGGAAAGGGTATGAGGAGTATGGGGGGGAGTATGTGGGGGGTGGGTGTGGGTGTAGGAAGTGTGGGTGTGTGTGGGGGGCTCTGTCTTGTCTTCACTGTATCAGCAAATCTTTAGTTTCTTTCATTCCTCGCCGCACTCTTTTGTTCGTCGTTTCTACCTTCGTCTAAGTTTGTCTGTCTGCTCTCTCTCTCTCTCTCTCTATTTTCGCCGTGTTTGTCAAGCGTTTTTTTTTTTTTTTTCTGAATCTGTCTCTGTCTTTCTGTATCTGTATGTCTCTTTTTCTGTTAGCTGATCTAATTCTATGTCCCTACATCTGTCTGGCTGTCTGTCTTTCCCACTCTGATTCCTCCGAACACATTTCACGTCAAAAAATCTCAATCCCTTTCCTTCGGTGGGTTTTCAAGAGCTTAATAAAATCGTCTTAGTAAGCCAAATGAAGTACAAAGTTCTCAATTAGTCGCCTAAGGATTATGCCAAACATTTTAACACTCCCATATTACCTGCTCTGATACGTAGGGTCCCGCGGCTAGGCTATCGGAGTTCAGTACATTTAAAGGTAGATGGCCATGCTACTTCCCTTCAGAGGTCTCTTGGGATCCAGCCTATGTAGGACTATCACTCCGACTGGGACGTTCCAACCACTACACCGTTTTTACTCTAACTTGGCCTAAAATTACCATCTCTCCATCTTGAATACTCGGCTGCGACAACTGATTAGCGCCAGAATATGAATGCTAGTCACGAAGCAGTGCTATACAGAGGATGTGGGGCCAGAGTATTGTCTTATTCTGCCACTGAGCCACATGAAATATGCTGTACAAGGATGAAAATCTGGGCAAAGCTAAGGTAAGAGAGCCATACCGCAGACATAATAAAATAACAGACAGAAAATAATATGAGGATTGTTAGAAGAAAATGGGATTCGTTTGTGGTGGCGAAAAAGGTAAAAACATCGAATCTTTTTCCCATTCTTTTCTACCCACATTTTTATGACTGAAAGGAAAATGTTATACAATGGTTACGGAAAATGTTTATTCGAAATTCAAAAAACTCCGAATCGTGATGGAAAATTCAAAATGCTTAGGGGAAATAGGTCAAATACTTGGTGTTTGTTTTTCTTCTTGAGTCCCCCATCCATCGTTCCCTTACCCTCAATATTCAGGTATATAACAGATAGGAAGAGGAAGAAGGAAGATGAGAAAAAGAAGAAGGAAGAGAGAAGGAAGAGGGAAAGAAGAGGAAAGGAAGAAGGAGGGAGAAGGAGGAGAACAAGAATGAGATGGAGAAGGAGAGATGAGAAAGACATGACGTAGGGGATAACAGTGGAAAGATGGGAGAAATAAGATTGAGGTAAGACACATGAGGAAGTAGAAGAGGAAGGAAGGAGGGAAGGAAAGAGGGAGGGAAGGAAGGAGGGAAGGAAAGAGGGAGGGAAGGAAGGAGGGAAGGAAGGAAGGAGGAAGGAAGGAGGGAAAGAAGGAAGGAGGGAGGGAGAGAAGATAAGAAAGAGAAACAACACACACAAATTGTTTTGGGGTGGGAAACAGGAGGAAATTGAGGAAGACAAATAAGCTAAGAGTAAAAATGCCAAAGGAGTGTCATGGGGAGTTTTATTAGTGTGTGTGTGTGTGTGTGTGTGTGTGTGAGAGAGAGAGAGAGAGAGAGAGAGAGAGAGAGAGAGAGAGAGAGAGAGAGAGAGAGAGAGAGAGAGAATTTTCAAAAGCGATAAAAAAAGTGAAACAAGAAACAGGAGGGAAAATGAGACATAAGAAAGACCTAGAAAGATCAGATGACAACAACAACAACAAAACACGAAGAAGAATGAAAAAAGGCACAAATATGAAAAAGGAGCAAAAAATATATGAGAAATGTGGTATGAATTTCGAGAAGTAATATCAAAGAATATGATAGGATAATAAAGTATTGGATATTGAAAAGATTATGTGGAAAAATGTACAGATTCACTTGGTTATGACTTGGTGCAGCAGCAAAGAAGATAAGCGTAAAAAGAGAAGCGTATGAAAAAATGACAAAAAAAATAAATAAATAAATAAAACGCGCTATACATGTCGTTTGAGAAAATCACGGTATACCAAAAAACACTGCCACAATACACAACACCACACTACAGTCACACTTCGGTCATACAGCCTTGTTACACACTGTCACTCTTCACTTTACTACACCAAACACTGCCACACTTCGCAATGCCACATCACACACTACTACGCCACACACTAGCACATCATACACACCACACTGCGGACTGTCCCATCCCACACAGGCACACCCAAGAACACCACACACTCTCAGCCCACACAGCCCCACTTAACAGTCACACTTCACACTGCAACATGTCTCCTTCAGCAGAGTGACTTTTCCAACACCCTATATAAACCAACTGGAGAGACAATGCAGGGAAGTGTATGAGGAAGGGTGGTGTGTCGTGGGACAAGGGGAAAGTTAGTGAGTAACGGCAGAAATACTTGGAAATTTGTGTTGGTGTCTTCCCTCACTGGATGCGGCGCCGAGCAACAGATACACAGGTAAACAGAGAAATAGTTATGTAGAAGCGTTTGTGTCAAAAGATAAAAAAAAAAAAAATGACTATGAATAAGAAGACGAGAAAGCTTATTGAAAATTGCTGAAAAAATACCTTGTGTATAGAAAAAAAAAAAAAAAAGGAGCAAGAATATAGAATGAAGAAGCAGAATAACCGAAAACGCGACAAAAGCATATACAAAACACCACCAGGGTCGTAGGCCGGTCACCTGCCCTTAACTGTTCTGGATTACGGTAGAATATCCTCGGCTTCTACTCCTCGGAGGCAAATATGGAATTAGTTGTTCGGGAAAAAAAAAAAAAAAAAAAAAAAAAAAAAAAAGCGTATTTCAATCCGGCAAACTTCCAGGCAACTACTTATATAAGTAAAAAAAAGTTAAAAATTTTCGCCCCTAATTCGCGCATTGTGAGAAAGAACGAACATGTAAAAGAAAGAAGCTTGGTAACGGTGTGGGATTTGCTAAACATTCTGCAGTTGACATAATAATCAGTATTACAAAGTTTCGCCGCCCTGAAGTAAGGACTAAAATGTTTATAACTTGGTTGGGGTCCCCGGCAAAGTTTGGGATCTAGCCGAGCTCTGATAATTTCCCTCAAAGTGAGCCGGACAACAAGTTTCCGCGTTTCAGCCAACTTCCGCAACGATGAAAGCCAGCGTGATTGTAAGATGGTGGAAATTTTGAGATCACATTCCCGCCCTCATGTCAAGCTTTCCTTCCCTTTCGCTAGATGGGAACGAGATCTTTGAGGAACATTTTGCATAAACTGGAGCTACCAAGTCTTTAAACCAGACTACGAAAAAAAAAGCATTCAATCCACAATTTTTAAAGCAAATCTTAATTCTTTTTGCTGGCAAGGATTTTTTTTTTTTTTTTTTCACGGGTTTATCAATTAAGTGAAAATTCTTACAGATATATAAATGTTTACTTCTTGGGTAAGCCTGCGAGGCAAATACATCAGTTTGAAACCCGAAATCACACACACACACACACACACACACACACACACACACACACACACACACACACACACACACACACACACACAGAGCCGTATGAAATATTTTATCAAATTTCAGTTCACGTCAAGTTCCTTTCCTTCCAGTGTATCGGGACGATGACTGAGAAAAATTATGTGCTCAAAGTAAAAAGTAAAAAACAAAACAAAAAAACTTGAGGGCCTATGAAACACCCATCCCATCTGAGTCATCTGCGAAAACAAGAAAGTATTATGACTATTCGGTATTAAAATATATTCCTGCGTGATATGACAACGAGGGAAAATATATCATATCCCCGCCATTACGTCCAGTTTTTCTCCCGCTTCTTGGTCTATATACAGATCTCTGGGGTAAGTTTACTGAAGAGAGAAAATTAAGATATAAATGAAAACGACGTACTTCAGCACTTTTAAGGATGGAAGGCTTAAACAAACCATAATCTTAAATACAGTCCTCTTCTTGCTAACTTAAGTGGAGAATTGAGTATTTTAAGCTTGTGGGAGAATTCTTATTATAAAAAAAAAAAAAAAAAAAAACTAGGGTGTGTGTGTGTGTGTGTGTCATAATCCGTAATTTCTGGTAGTGACTGAAGGAAGGGTCTCAGTCTGTTCCGTAATTTCTTGGGTAGTGATGGAAAAGGTTTGGTTATGCTGTATGATATGAACCAACATGATCTGCTGATGGTGCAAATTTCCAAGAGCGCAGTCCACCTTTTACGTCGAACTTCTTTTCCTTTTCCTGAACTGGAATGAAATCGCTGACGTGTATTTTACCTCAGAAAATAATCGTAAAATCCTCTAGTTCTTGAAACTGCCTAGAATAAGAAGGTATCAATAACTATACATCCAGAGCATGAACAGCCTCGCTCCCTTTGGTGACTTGGGACGAGGTTCTTAATGAAAATTATCACTGTCAGGCTTCTGCCACTCAGTCTCATCAGAATAACATCGTCTGGCGTTAACTACATCAGAATACGGTAGTTGTTCAGGCCATGAGATGTTAAAATGTAAAAATAATACTTCAAAAGATCTTGGAAACGTGCCATCAACCCTAGATATTTTGGTCCACTGACAGCGAGAGATGGTTTGACCGTCCAGTATGCATTAAAACCAAAATTCCTACATAGCCTCTTACCTTCAACAGGAATCATAAGCAGTTTATCATTCCCTCCCTCTGGATGAATATATTCGGCTCCGAAATAGTGTCAAGTTAACAATAATCACATACATGGATATTCACAGAAACAGAATATGATTAAATATTGGACATGGTGTATAACGCATTTTTTTTTTTTTTTCAATGCACTGGATGAAGCTCAAGAGTATTCGATGCGACGGATGAGGCTCAGAAATACTCCCTGTCTCTCGCTGCACCTTCTAGTGATGCGTTGGTGTTGACGGCTTTGCGAGTGGCTGTGTGGCGTGGCAGGAGAGGCTGGGAGGAGGATCAGGTCTCTTTCCCGACCGCCAGAGGGCGCTGGAGTTATCACGGCGGGGGCTTGACACGGATTTATGGGTTGCCGTAAGGGGAAAGTTCCTCTGGTAGACCGTGATTCTGATGGTGGGTGGGTGGTTTTTATGCCCCTCTCATGCAGTGGGTTACACATTTTTTATGAATGGAGGACACTTGTAATCCAGTGTATGGATTTTTATTAACATTTAATTTTTCATCCTCTGTCCATCTTGTCAACAAAACAAACACACAAACAAACTACTACCCCCAAATGGATTGTTGTGAGGAAGAAGTCCATACTCAGCCGTGATTTTTATGCTCCTTGATTTGTTTTTGCGTCACCTTTACACTTCAAAATATACTCTGCTCAATTTTACATGGCCTCAAATGCCATCTCTCCATCTCCAGTGCTAAGCTGTAACATGAATGGTGCCAGTCATGAAGAAGTGATATAGAGGGGATATAAGCCTTAATATTGTCTTATTCTTTCGCTGTGCTATGGGAAATAATCCGCAATACGCCGAAATTCTGGGCCAAGTTATGGTGGACGAGTGGCGTAACACTGAATGATGCTCGAGGCCCACGATCTACCTTATTTTTGACATCGGAGTGTTCCAAGTGTCTATATTTTCAGGAGGTAGATAGAACACCAGGGTCGTCCCCAAACAAAGGTCGTCCAAAAAAGGGTCGCCCCAAAACCAGGGTCGCCCCTCCCGAAATCAGGGTCGTCCAAAACTCTGGGATCGTCCGATAACCCGGGTCGTTGCAAACACCTAACGGTACATTTTTTTAATTCACGTGTTTAGACTTAAGCCTCTGTGACATTACTGATAGATAAACAAAGGAATAAGTATATAACTTGATTTATTTTACACCTGTCAAATATATTTCTGCCCCGATTTTGCTCTTCCTTTTTACATATCGTTGGGCATGACAATATTCTTTTTTCTGTGACGATGTGAGAAAAACTTAAGAGACGACACTGATCTGATTCGCTAAAGATTTCTGTATGTCCTGTTCATATACTTTGTTCATCTGTTGCCATTAATTATATTCCCAACGACGACGAAATGCTAAAATTCTTTCCTTAATGATGAATCTGACGACCAGTTTTCCCATTTTTCTGTGGCCTGATTTGAGGAAACATTAGGATACCAGAGGATATTTGGGGAAGTACATGTAATAGATCGTGACTTGTTTTTACGATAGGCAAGTTTTTATAGCGGTGATCTGTCGGGGAATAAATTTGTGTGGTCTTATTACATACCTTTACGAATATATTCATTTTAGTTTGGTTATTATCATGAGTAATTCTGCCTGGCCGTATTTCATCACTTTAATCATCGCTTTAGTTTGGTTGTAAAGTGACTGTTAATAGTACGAGTGAAAACAGTGATGGACAGAAGGAATCTTTTACAGATTTCCAGCTCATGAAACTTTATGGCTTCCCATTTCCTTAGCCCCTTCAGTCCGAGTGCACATTTACTTTATTCTAGGTTCGCGCCGATGATTTTAATCACGTTAGGACAGACTCATGGAACCTGATGGATAGGATGTAGTAATACTCTATCCCCTCAATACTGTAAGTCTCTCCCGAGATGGATAAAATAGTCTGAAATTAACAATAATAACAGAAGAAACTCATAGCACTGCAAGACATCAGCACTTCTCCCTTCCCCCACAAACTTGGCAATCAAGGAATTTTATAAGCAGTTCAGACTCAACAAAGGAATTTTACACAGTTCAGATTCGAAGGAATTTTACACACAGTTCAGATTCGAAGGAATTTTATACAGCTCAAATTCAAGAAAGTTTATGAATATGGTACCACATTCCCCCACCATCTAACCTACTATTCCTCTCAGACGCGGAATTTTTTTTTTTTTTTTTTTTTTTTAACATTTCGAAAAAAGAAAGAACGAAAAAGAAACGAGAAGTACAATATGTTCCGAATTCTGTCTAAAGAATATTGATAATTATCGAAACATAACCACACTCGTAACTGTAATAATGTGTCTCAGATGGTTTGACTTTTCGCAGATGTGTTCAGTAAACTTTAAAAACACACTCCATTTCCTGGCTGAACCACATTTCCCAGACATTTTTCTCCCTCGTTCCCTCCCAGACGGGACACAAAACCCTCCTCAACGCCTCCCACGAGAAATAAAAGATGATGGGGTCTGACTCCAGAATTTTATGAAGCGGACAGGCTCGTCTTTTTGTGACCTTTTTGATTCTGACGTGAGTTTGAGCATATGAGTCTGCCCTTATTTTTCCTCCTCTTGGTGACGGTTCTGTCCTACTTATATGCTTTGTTATTTACTGTGTCTGGAGTCTATTCGCCCATTATACTGTACACTAATGTAAACAGGATGGTGGTAGTGGTGGTGGTGGCAATGTAGTATTATTTTGTTTATGTGAGTGGCATCAACCTTTACTTTTTATTCGAACTGATTTTATTTCACTTCAGCGTCAGGTGTTTTTTGGTCTCTCACTTTCACTGGGAGCATGATATTATTTCCTAAGATATCTGAATATTATTACCTCTGACATGGAGGCTATGATTTTCCCCCCCGTCCGTTTGGTTGTTTGTTTGATTGTGAGCAAGTTTACACAAAAACTACTGGACGGGTTTCCACGATACTTGGTAGAAGAATGGGTCTTGGCCCAGAATAGACTCCATTAAATTTTGGTGCGGATCCAGGATTTTTATTATTTTCACTTTCTTTAACATTGCGAGATAGGGCGTTTTTCGACATTTTCGTACATTTTTCAATGAATATTGCATGGATCTTGATGGTGGAGGTATGCGCTCTACCTAGTGCCATTCTATTTCCCATTCAGCTTAACAGCTTGAAGGTGATTTATAAACATTTTCCCTCCCCCCCTCACACACACACACACACACACACACACACACACACACACACACACAATCTAACTACAGCTTCCGCATTCCATCGAGGGCAATCCAATCCTCAGTCCCAACGCCTGACCTTTTATTACAATAGTTTCTTAAAAGGTCTCCCCACCTCGTGGCTAATAACACGACGCTGCTACATACTTGGGCTCTCCCTACTGTTTGCATATTCATAGCCTCCAGCCCTTCACCGCCTTGTTTCGAGTATGAACTATGTGGAATGAGGAGAATGAGAATGTGAGAATTAACCCCGTAATGGTCGAAACAGTTCTGGCATTCTGTTCTACCTAGCGCCTGAGAATGTGAGAATTAACCCTCTCAAGGTCGAAACAGCTCTGATATTCCGTTCCCCTTAACGCTAGATGATCATGTTTAGCCGATGTAGTCATTCCAGCCTAAGAATATCAGTCAAGAACCATTAACACCTTCATGCTCAGAACAACTCTAGAATTCTACTTCGGGTAACGCCTGACAGTTATTTAGCTGGGGGTGAGCACAGGGGGGTGGGAATGTTAATCCTGGCACAATTAATCCTCTTATTATCGGAACATCTTTCATAATATCTTCCACCTACACCATACGATGCTAACCAGCCGAGTGTGTGTCACAGGTACCTGAGGTGGTTAAGGTATGTGACTAATTAACGAAGGTATGATAGTGCTGAGGTGTGCCTAGTGTTGCTAAGTCTACGCTTTGACTAGACCCAACGCTTTGCATTAAAATCTGGGCATCAGAAGGCTTAAATTTCGTTCTATCTACATCGTTTTAAATTACCGCTTAACGCAAAATTCTTAACTTTTTACCTAAAATTCTGCGAACAATTCAACTTTAACGCTTTTTCAAGATCTCTAGTTGGACACATTGGTCCCAAGTGCAAATTTCACCTATGTTCTGTTTTATCTGAATGTTTCCTTGGCTTCTTTACAGTCTCGTTTCATACCTTAACTATGTGGGATGGGAATTTTGATTAAGTGGGCACTATGTAGGCGAATGAGGTGGAAGGAGGGTACTTAAATGCAAGATGCTATGTTCTTCAGACGTTCAAATGTTCAGCTTTGTTCAGTTTTACCTAGTTCAGTGTTGTGTTCTTTATTGTGTTATGATCTGAGATGATGATCCTAAAGTGAGTAAATGTTTGCCTATCCTCTGTTTTACCTGGTTTAGAGTACATGGTTCCTTTTGGCCTACTCTGTGTGTGTGTGTGTGTGTGTGTGTGTGTGTGTGTGTGTGTGTGTGTGTGTGTGTGTGTGTGTGTGTGTGTGTGTGTGTGTGTGTGTGTGTGTGTGTGTGTGTGTGTGTGTGTGTGTGTGTGTGTGTGTGTGTGTGTGTGTGTGTGTGTGTGTGTGTGTGTGTGTGTGTGTGTGTGTGTGTGTGTGTGTGTGTGTGTGTGTGTGTGTGTGTGTGTGTGTGTGTGTGTGTGTGTGTGTGTGTGTGTGTGTGTGTGTGTGTGTGTGTGTGTGTGTGTGTGTGTGTGTGTGTGTGTGTGTGTGTGTGTGTGTGTGTGTGTGTGTGTGTGTGTGTGTGTGTGTGTGTGTGTGTGTGTGTGTGTGTGTGTGTGTGTGTGTGTGTGTGTGTGTGTGTCCTCTGAATTCCCATCTAACCCTGAAGTCCCCTCCTCCCTTAAGTGCAAGGTCAAATTATATCGTTCATTTTGAGTTTTTACAAGCTAATCTTATCCAAGTTCTCCTCTCTCTCTCTCTCTCTCGTCCCCAAAACTACACCCATTGCATTTTTACTCTTCCTATTTTTTCGCAAGCCTAACTTAGAGCAAGATTCCGGGCAAATTTTACCACGATGTCTGAAGATACTGGTAAGACTTGTAGGAGCTCTGAGAAGTATATTTTTAGTTTCTCAGATATTATTAGCTGGTCTTTACCCCTTGAGTACGATGATGCCTTTTATTTTTATTTTTTACTTTGCTTTCTATTTTCATTTTGCCTTCCCCAGATGATTATATTCATGGGACCTACAATTACCCTTTCTGATGGCGTGTTTTTCATATTTCCGCTACTTTCAGGCAAAACTAATTAAGCTTGGAAAGACGCCTATTTGTGAACGGGCTAAAGAATGTGTTTAATTACTCTATTTTTAAAGCTGAGATTAAAGACAAGATGTTAAGAATGTATTTATAACCACTGACTATTTATTATTTATTTATTCACTTACTGCGATAGATAAATACAATCAAATATTAAACCTACGATTGTGCAGCGAGATCGGTGGAAGTGCGGATTCACCCCTTCCGCCCGAGGATGCCATTTCGACTATGGTAAGTTATTTTTCAGACTTTTCTGTTCGGCTCATGAGAGGGTTTTGAAGCGGAGGGGACAGATATTGCATAAATAAAAACTTTCAGTATGAGAAGACTTTCATAAAATTAATAAAGTCGTGTGCATGAGGCAAAAAGTAAAGTACAGAAACATCGCAGTGAGAGGGTTAAAGATAGCAAGGCATGGGACAATAAGAGGTACATTGGACTAAACTGTGTTCCCATGCACTTAGATTAGGGTCAAGATAAATATGTGTGTGTGTGTTGTAATTCACCTGGTCGGTCAGGATCACTTTGATGGTCGTGATCGTCGGCTTTTACCCTCCCGGAAGGGAGCTGAGAGCTCATATAGTCCGATCTAAGGGCAAGGCTGTGACCTTCACACACGCACACACCCGTCCCCTTGCTCAAGGGGGACAGTAACCACCCACTTCGTCAGTGAAACTTTTCGCAACCTGAGCGAGGCGCGAACTCCCGTCCACCAGTTGGCAAGCGAGAGCGTTACCACTGCACCAGCGAGCGGTGTGTGTGTGTGTGTGTGTGTGTGTGTGTGTGTGTGAGAGAGAGAGAGAGAGAGAGAGAGAGAGAGCGTTACCACTGCACCAGCGAGCGGTGTGTGTGTGTGTGTGTGTGTGTGTGTGTGTGTGAGAGAGAGAGAGAGAGAGAGAGAGAGAGAGAGAGAGGAGAATCTGTGTGCTGTGTGCCTTTGTGTGTCCACTTGGTTTTCCTTGGCGTCGCAAAATTAAAAACGTTTTCCAAAATTCTTGCTTTTCTTGAGTTTCACTAGCGCCGTCCCGCCTCCGTAAAGTGGCAGGAGACTCTAAGGGACGTATTCATAAAGGAACTTAAGTCAGATTTAACGATTAACTAAGTCTCTATAGCTGTGAAATATCATCAAAAAGCACTGTTTGGTCGTTTCTATCTTTTTCACTTTAGTTCGTTGTGTAGTAACTGTAGCTGTGTAAATAAAGACAGAATTATTTACAAGCAATGGCATACAAGTAAAGCGCAAGAAAGTTAATGAATAGGGTAAAGAGCAAGAAAGTTAATGAATATGGTAAACTCGAGCATGGAGCGGCATCTCGCAGCAACAAACCATAACCTTAAGAGCCAGGGTCACCTACATTTTCAAACATTTTCCTCAGGACACAGACTTTATCCTTTTACCACTCTCACTAGTGTGTTATTAGGCTAAAAGTGAGTCCCCGGAGCGTCAGTGTTCATACTATAGGTCACTCACTTCAACTTGGCCCACATTTCAACCCTTTCCAGCTTACTCGACATAGTTCAGAGGCAGAAAAAGACAATAATGTGGCTCTACTTACTGTTTGTAGCACTTCTTCGTGACTGGCATCTTCTAATGTTAATCGGTTACAACTTGGCATTAAAGATGGTCGGACGCCAATTTTAGGCCAAGGAAAAGTGAAAGGAGTATAGTACCACCTACCCTCATGCTTGGGACAACTCTGGTAGTCTCCTTCAGCTAACGCCAAGCGATTTTGTTAAGTTAAGAATGAATTATAGAAGCGTGAGTGTAAATGATGGTAGTATGAACACATGCACGGTCAAGACAACTCTAGAATTCTGCTCCGGCTGACACCATACGATTTTATTCACATACGAGTGAGTCACAGGAGTCTGAGAGTGTCAGTACTGGTACCATTAACCCTTTCATGGTAGGGACAGTTCTTGTATTCCATTCCAAATAACGCCAGACGGTTTTAATCAGCCGAATGAGTCTTACGAGCTTGGGTGGTAAGTACAATATTTAGTTTTCTTTTCTCCTCCGTTTAATTATATTCATCTTAAGAAGGATCTCGTACTGAATGCCTCCCAAGGGCTGAATAAATCGTCTGGAGGTAGCAAGAAGAGAATTATCGACACTGAATGAGTTAAAGCGAAATCTGATCTATTGCTACGTTCCTCGCAGCGAAATATTATCTTCGAGTAAAAAACATTCCTGTAAGACGTTCGTAAAACAACCTTAGTGACTACTGCCGCTCTGAAGGTAAAAATAACTCTTTAAGATATTCGTAAGACACCGACTCTCACTACCACCTCCACCGAGCCATACTCTCAGTGCAGTTCTTACGTGGATATTTTAGCATGTTACGTTTTAGTATTCTCCTCAGACGCCTGGTGGTCCAACAAGTTAAGGTGTTCCAACTGGATGTGGCCCATATGTTTTAAATCTGGGGGATAGTTGGAATTTAATGCTCACACAATGCCACTCGGGGTAAGGAAACTGGTCACTCAAGCTCTCAATGTCTGGAATGATCACCGCAGCCCAAGGTCCCTAAGCACTATATGGGGCATTAAAAGTAAAGCACTAGATATATGACGTTATTCCCACGTACATGACAGTAAGACTCAGTAAGCAAGTAAGTCGCTGAGGAGGAGGCGTTGCGTAATCTACTAAGCCAACGAGAATCCTTACAGTCTATTTCTAAAGTCTGGGAAATACATTGTGGAAAAATCTATTCATCAGAGACACGCATTAGTCCATTACACTTTGGCTACGCTTTGCTAGTTTTCAGACAAAGCTGGGAAGATATCTAATTCCCGGACTATACGATCGTCACATAATGAGGGCTGGCTATTGGTGACATGAAAAGTGGTATAGACTTCGTGGCACTTCTTCTTTTACACTAACTTTCTCTTACGCAACCTACATAAACTTGGTATCAGATTAAACTGAATAGTGACACACAACACGTTATTTAGGGGCAAAAAATGACAAAGTTAAGGAAGCTATGAAATCTCCAGAACCACTAGAATCCAAGGGCACATCAGGCTGGACGATTATTCTCCTGTACGAATCGGCAGGAACAGTGTGGTGTCTTTGGCTCTACTTTTATTATGTGGGCTTGGATCGCACTCTCACGGGATGAGGGTGTTCCTTAATAAGCGTGACGGACAAGGAAAGCACTCAAACACTCCCGCAACCGCCCTTTGCAATCCAGGTCCCTATTTCCGTTCTAGGCGTAAACATACCGGGGTACAGAAGACATTATCCAAGGGTCTCAACGTCTATCTAGGAATCGAACCCGGTGCCTTTCGGCTGAAGGTGGATTATTCTCCCGATTACACCACCGCCACCTTTCTGTGTCACTGTCGAGGAAAGCAGCCCTATACTCCACAAGACTATGACACCAACCGACGACATTACATTCTAGTCCCTATTTCAGCTTTGGGTGTACACAGGCTGGGGTAAATAAGGCACAGCTTTAAGGTCTCGTGTTCGGTCCGGGAATCGTAGCAATTCTGTTCCTTTTACAAGTGGTCTTCCCAGAGCTGAATAAAACTACGGTATCTGCCGGTGGAAAGGAGTAAAAGTAAAGACGCCACCATATTGATGGACTTAAGACTTCGGTGCTGCCTCTCCAATAACTAGATGGCTCATTAGGGTGTAGGGAGCGCTTATATGGTGTGTAGAGGTGGTAAACAGAGGCGATGAATTTATTGGTGTGGTGGTTAGTGTGACTGGTGTGGAGGGACGCGATGAGGGCTGCCACTGAGTTTACTGGTGTGGTGATTAGTGTGGTAGGTGTGGAGGAATATTGGTGTGGTGGTTAGTGTGGTGGGTGTGGACGGATATTGGTGTGGTGGGTGTGGACGGATATTGGTGTGGTGGGTGTGGAGGGACGCGATGAGGGCTGCCACTGAGTTTCTTGGAGTGGTGGTTAGCGCGGTGGGTGTGGAGGGATATTGGTGTGGTGGTTAGCGTAGTGGGTGTGGAGGGATATTGGTGTGGTGGTTAGTGTGGTGGGCGTGGAGGGATATTGGTGAGGTGATTAGTGTGGTAGGTGAGGAGGCACGTAATGATGAGGGCTGCCATTGTGTCCTGAAGCTCATTTGCCACTGATGGCCACGCACACTCAGCAAATAATTATCGTTACTCCTACGTTCGATAGTATTGGAAAGGAACTATATTTTTCATTATGTTTCAGCATGTTTACTGGTTCTCGGCAACTAAAACTTCACGCTGATGCCATATTAATTATCCTTAACGAGTGACAAAATTGAAATTAATATAATATTTTGCTTTTAATATATACTCGCTTTTATCTATTCCAACAGGAGGTTCACGGAAGCAGAAGGCAGACTCATTCACTCACATTAACTCTCCTAATTGCCGTATATAATGGTCTACATCACAGTAAGTTTGCAACATCCACAACCAAATCCCTCTGGGCGCTGCGGTTTACCCCATTCGCTTCACTGCTTTGTTTGCCTATTAAAATTATTGACAACGAGTGCTCTGCCGCCCTCTCCCTCGTACATCCCTTTTATTAGTTAACTCTCATTTCTACACACCTTTCACCCCCTGGGACAGCTATGGAGGCTTTCTATACTCTTTTCTCCTTAACCTGGCCCAATTTTTTTCTTCCTTTTGAAGCTTATTTCATGTAGCTCAGAGGTAGAATAAGGCAGTATTACTGTCTACAGCCTTTTTGTAGCACTTGTTCGTGACGAGCATCATATTCTAGTGTTATTATTACAACTCAGCATTCAAGACGGAGAGATGGTAGTTTTAGGTCAAGTTAGAGTAAAAAGGTCATAGCACCTCTGCATTACCATTGTTTTCTGCACCTCGCTCGTTAATATTTATGCATGTTGTCTATCCTATTTCTGAATATATTTTAAAAAGCTGCAAATTATGTCCAACGGTATGATAAAAAGGAAAAAATCGCAACGGGAGGGATGTTCGGAACGAACGAAGATACGGCCCTGGATAGAACTGCATCATTCAAAGTATCTTTCAAAACGCCATGCCACTTCCCAATTAGTCTCCCTCCATTTTTTCTCACTCCCTCTGCTTTTCACCTCTACATTTTCCTTTCCGTCCTCTCACCACACATTCTTTCGATATATCAATACCACTTAACACACACTGGACGGCTCTTCCCACCACATTACATCTACTCCCAAACCTCACTGTTATTTCTCGATCCGCCAAAGCATCTCACTTCATTCCCAACACTTCCGTTCTTTAAAATCTCTATCTTTAAGGCCACATACCTCACATCCCTACAGCACATTCAACATCACTTTAGCTTCATACATCTGCTCCAAAAATTGTTGATGCATACTTCGCGATCAAGTATCTGACACCAAAGACGATGACTGTTGCAAAGAGTTCGATTATTTCACCCTGCGCTGTTGAGTTTGCTTTCTCGAGGATGCATGATATAGCCTGTATGTGATACTTCGTAGTAAGTATTGCTATCTTGTGAATATTCTGATGCTAACAGGTTAACTGTCTTGGTGCACACCCAGCTATACAGATCGTTTGGGAGAGAATCTCCTCCACCCAACGTGATACATTTCGAAGCGTGTGTACACTGCTAATCTTTCCTCCCACACGCTCATCAATGCCCCTAATACTACTAATAATATCTATATCTTTCTCTCTTATCCTATGGTATACTTTAGGTCCCAAGTTCGACTGGGATCAATGCCCCTAATACTACTAATAATATCTATATCTTTCTCTCTTATCCTATGGTATACTTTAGGTCCCAAGTTCGACTGGGAGCTATGTCCACTCCCTGATACCTAAAACACATCACTTCCTCTGAATCTACTCATTTCAAATTTACTTTTATATGGTAATTTTAGACAGTTCGTCCCGTGTCTCAGGAAGGACCAGAGAGAGACAGTAATGATATTTGATTCTGCTGAACGTGATGCAGCAGTCTTTAAGTTAAGTAGTCCTTAGTTTTGATAAGCTCTGCATAAATAATAATAATAATAATAATAATAATAATAATAATAATAATAATAATCCACCACGCTCGGTAACTTTTAAGGTAAGATAATTACAAACGCCATTTACCGTTCGTATATATATCTGTAGATTATTTAGTTTTATTTTGGTTAAATATTCAAAACTTTCAGACCTACAGCAAAAAAATAATAATTTGGGGCCGGTTAACAGAGTACTGTACTACAGAACGCACACTTTAACCTCAGTTAATTAAGAACTGGGCTTCTGTTGATTCGTCCCTGTGACAGGGAACCCTCAATTAATCTAGCACTGTGGCTGCTCCATAAGTTAAAGTGAGAGAGGAAACAACTTTTAATTTAGCTGGACCGCAAAACAACGCATTTAATTCGTGCAACAAAAACTACACAGTGAGTCTTATACTAGAAATGACAATGTTTACACCTTTGTAACTAGTTAAATCAGTACAATGACATTTAATCGATGTTTATTCTTGCTACTGCCGACGATCTTTTTGTACTTGGGAAAGCCTGGCAGCAATGAAGGGATTCTAGGCTATAGGACCGGATCTGTCATTCGGAAGGAGAGTGATGACCTGCCAACCCTTCTTAACGCTGGCGAAGTAAGAATGGAGACAGTGTTTGTAGGAAAAGTAACTCATGTGAACGTAGAAGTGTTGTAAAGGTTACGTTTGTGTATGTTAACAGTCTGTATATGCCATCGGAACAGCTTGGAGGTGCAAACATATGGACGCATGTGAAACGGCATACTACTTGCATACACTTTAAATGGCCGTCACAGCTTGGGTTGTAACCTAAACCTACGGCAGACGCATTGCGAGACAAGTATACTGCCGATTGGACCACTGCAGCATCAGTGGAGGGGCTAATGAAATCCACACCTATAACTCGTCCACATCGAAATGTCTCTCATAAGCTTACTGAAATTGTCCGAATATAATAATGATAAGTTGCAACAGTCGTTAACATAGCGATGAGACAACAAAAACAAAAAACGAATCCGTAATGCTTAGTTACATCACAGGATACACGGGTCTCTTATATACATACGAGTACACGGCACACGCATGGTCCTGCTGTCTTCTGTGGCCTCCCAGACACACACTGTAACCTTACTCACTCTACCTACCACGTAAACAGAAAGTGTGCTAGCGCGCGTGTGTGTATAAACCTCTCATTAGATCATTACTGTGAAAAAAATGTCCAGGTGTGCATTACATAACTATCTAATTAGATCAGAACAGTACTGGTGTGTTCGTGGCCTGCGAGCGCGCATGCGTGTATGTACCTACGTTTGTGTGCGTGCGTCCGAGTATACCTGCGTGTGCATGTGTGTGTAATCCTGGGTCTCATTATCGTCCTGGCCTCATTGTGGACTTCGGTACGCCTGGCCGAGATTTAGGTTATATGGGCGTGCCACAAGCTCCATCTGTGCCCACTTCTCACATGCAACCCACAATTCTCTCTCTCTCTCTCTCTCTCTCTCTCTTTCTATATATATATATATATATATATATATATATATATATATATATATATATATATATATATATATATATGTGTGTGTGTGTGTGTGTGTGTGTGTGTTTTCGTCGGTCATTCTCGTATACAGGCGTGTCAGGCAGATCACGTGTACCCACTGCTCACATGCACGCCATAATCTCACTAACAACTACCTTTGCGTCCGTCATTAGGTTCACTGATGTAGGTAATATATGTATTTTACTTTTAACGTCTCTGGTTGGCGTGTAAGGAACTATAATCCCACACAGCTTCTATAACTTACCTTCCGAAAATTATATCATCATCATCATCATCATCATCATCCCTACCCTACATCCAACTATTAAGCTGGGAAGGTAAAGTCGAAACAGGAAAAGGAAAACTTGCGAGGACCTACCTAAATAAATATCATACACATTAATTCATTTAACATTCAAGCCTTTTTGGTGCCTAGACAAATATACAATCCTTGCTATTAGAAAAAAGAGCTAGATAACATCTTCCCTAAGTTTTACTGTTCCAAATCGGTTCTCTGAAAGGGAGGATTACATAAAAGAAAAGCCTTTACCAAGACCACTCCTGATAACTTCATTGGTTCCCAGGCAATTCTTATGATAACTTACGAAAACAGAAGAAGTTAAGTGTGGTTAGTTTCGTGTGGCTCAGGGGTCGTTACTGCCACACTAACTGGAGAGAAAGTGTCTTACCTCGAAGTTTGGAGGGGGCGAGGCGGCGAGGTCGAGGCCATCAGCAGCCGCCGCGTCAGCCACGGCAGCCCTGTACGCCGCTGACTTCCTGGCCCTCCCGCTCCTCAAACACCCGCCCACCGAGCCCCACGACCACGGCATGGCGGCGATGTGGTCTGGCGCTCCCCTGGCCGACCACCACACTCACCGTCCTCTGGTCATGTTGTACCGCTCACCACCTACACATAGCACCGCTCAGCAAGGCAGTGCTCAGTTCTCACCACCTGACCATGGCACCGCTCAACAAGGCAGTGCTAGGATCAGTTCTCACCATCTACACATAGCACCGCTAGGCAAGGCAGTGCTAGGTTTTCACTACATGCCGGGGGGTTCCGAGTTCCTTTCATCCAGGCATCGTGATCACCCGCGTCTCTCTCAGCCTGTACAGGAGCTAGGGAGGTGAGGGTCAACAGCCGCGGGAGGTAATCAAGTCCCCGTGAAGTCCCCCCCCTTTATGTGGTACTCGGCTGCGGTGGTGCCTGGGGGTGGGGTGGAAGGTGGAGGTGGGTGGGCGGGAGGGTGGGTCAGTAGGTCGTGTGGAGTCCAGCCCTCATCAATGGTGCTGGGTTATTCATACACACTCCGGGGTAAAGGTCGGGTTGGGAAGTACATTTCCTCTCACACTCACGGCTTACGTAAGACAACACAAACACAATTATGGCTGTTAATCAACGTCATTCAAGGACCAGCCTTAGCGACATATTTACTGACTTCCCCACTGTTCACTTTGCTATTTCGTATAACTCAAAGGATTTTCTATGAAAGTTCTATATACAGACCAACAAAACTTGTGAGAATAATACTTAGTCACTCATACAAAAAGATAATTCTCTGCGTGCATCATAGATTTCCTGAAAAGCAAGACACAATTTCAAATAATAAAACTACTGTAGTCTCATATCTATCTAGCAGTAAGTCAGTGGTACGTTTCGATCCTATCACGTTACCATCAATACTCCCACTCTCACACCCACACACGAGACCTTTACACAATAGAGAGAGAAACAACTTGGGATTGAGGTGGTTACGACGAGGCTATGGACGCTGTGACCTTACGGGAGCCTGATGGGGCAAATGCCACCTTACTCTCTTCTCTGTCCTTTTTACACCACTGATTTGGAAGCTCAGTTCGAGGCTGTATGAAATTCATAAGGTGATCAGGGAGGCTGAAGGGCTCGGGTGGGAAGATTTACGTGAGGACGAGAAAACCCCGAAGATAAACGAGAGAGCATTTGACGTGGAGCTGAGAGAAGCAGGAGAAGGCAGCTGTGAAACCGTGGCCACTTGAGTAAAACTGGACCTAAATGATCGAGTTTAACTGATACTGGATAAACTGTTCTTCGGTGCTGTATGCATTGGGCACTTATGATTATGCCGATTTATTTATCATCATCATAAACATGTCTGATTTTTCCCCCTATCGAAGGATGGGATGAGGTTTATATTTAGATACACTGAAAAACTGGAACGCAGAATTTTAGCCAAGTCAAAAGACTAAAACTCAGACTGCAAAATGAAGAGTCATTAACTACATATAACCACTCATGTTTTTCGTGACTTCGTATTAAGTAAAACCCGACTATTTTTCCCGTTGCACTTGAATACTCTGCTTAAAGAGAGTTGTGACCTTTAACCTGCACGGAGCTTACAATCTACTTAACCTTTAACTTGCTTACAGCGTTTTTTTTTTTTTTTTAATATGCTCGACTCTGGGCATAGGCTTCACAGCCTGCTCCTAAGGCCCAGTAGTCCTCCCACATATCATAGACCTCTACATTTCACCACTTCGGCGCTAACACCCACCGTCCATATTGAATACATGCTAGGACTGTCGCATACAGGACTGGTGTATTGGTATTAGCGGGGGTATTTTTACGACATGTCGGCAGGTCTTCTGGTAGATTGGTAAAGTCTGCTTAACATGAAATTCAAATCCTTAAACTGTTCCCTGCCCCAGTGGGGATTTGAACCTGGGTCCGGTAGGACCGCAGACCACCTCTCTACCGATTGAGCCACCGCCTCCCCTGTGCTTGTCGTCATGGTGGCGTGAGTGAACTATCGTCAGCATTTATCATTTCGTCAGTCAGTCAGTCGCACCGTCAGGCACAGGTGAGTGGCGAGGCAGTGAAATCCCTCAACAGTCTCAGGCGGGACGTAAACCGATGAGAACCCAGTAGGGCGAGGCGAGGCGAGGTAAGAAGAGGAGGGGCGTGAATTTCCTGGCTGCCGGTGGGAGGAAGTGGAAAAGGGCAAGCAGGCTCATCATGGCCTCCCTTAACCATTCTCTGTGACAAAGTATTTTGTTTATTCTTGCTCCCACTAGACCCTTAAATCTGCCTTAAGAGAGACGTCTTGCAGCGAACCGGGTAATTATGGGTATATCAAACCTCTGCAGTTAGAAAAGTCTACCCTGAGTGAGTGAAACCGTCTGGATAGCAAAAACAAAAATAAAATATGTCATTAAAACACTCTCCTTTGCGGCTGTCATACAAGCGGTTTTCAGGCAGTTTTATCTGTACCACTCTATCTTAGGTAGGACATTTTCGGGACTGCTGGAGACTTTTCATGATGACTGCGATTGCAACGTCCAGTGTGGCAATATTTCTTAAAAGGTCACCAGGAGTAGTGTACCAAGATTGAGTTGCCATGGAAAAGCTGGCACAAAGACCGAGGGTGTGATATCGCCTTTGCCGTGACAGACCGTCCCTCTCGGCGGACACCAGTCAGTCACCACCACCCTGTGTCCTCAGAGCCTCACTTTGCTGAATAGCTGACCTTCTCCTCCCCTCTTCTCCCTCCTTTCGTCTCTCTTCCCATCTCCTTTCATCCCTTACCCACCATCCTCTCTTCCTCTCATCCCCTCTCTTTACATCCTCTCACTTCCCTTATCCTCTCCTTCTCACCCTCCCCCCTCATCTTACCACGTCTCTCTTCCACTTCCCTCCCCTCCCCTCTTTTTCCTTCCATCTCCTCTCCTCTCCTCTACTCTTTCTCTGCTCCCCTCCTCTCCCGTCTCCTCTCTTTTCCACTTCCCTCCTCCCCTCCCTCCTCCTCTCCCCTCCTCTTTCTCTGCTCCCCTCCCTTACCGTCTCCTCTCGCTCCCCTCCCTCCCTCCACCTCCTCTCCTACTTTCCTCTTTCCATCCCTCCTTACATTCAATCTTCCCCTCCCATTACATCACCTTACCTCACCTCCCATTCTGCTCGGAAATTACACACATTTGCTCATCGCTTCAGTTCATACCTCACACCAGTTCCTCTTTCTTGCAGTCCCATACTAACTCTCGCGTTTAATACTGTTTTATTCATATCTCTAGAAAATGGAAGTTATGCAAAAGAAAACTACAACATTATCCCTTCCGGAGAGAGACGGGGATAAATGAAGTTTTAGCGGGTGTTCCAAGTGCTATATTTTCACATTATATATCCCACGACCATAAATTGTTGCACAGTATTAATTTTCTTACTATACGAGGACCCCCCCCTTCTCTCTCTCTCTCTCTCTCTCTCTCTCTCTCTCCTTAGGAAAGACTTCGTGGTGGAAAGGTTAATGAAGGCTGTATACAATTCCTCTATTTCGAAGGGTCTGTCGTAAGCTGTATACAATCGTCTGGAGGTAGTAAAAATAAGAAAAATTTCGTCTTCGGACTGAAAGCGTTAATCATGAGAAGAGAACTTTAAATTACACCATTTTGTAAAGTTTCGACGACACATTAAAAGCATGTTATGGATGAGGAATTTATACCACCAGGATATGTGATCTGTCGTATAATTTATGATCTTTTTACGAGCACATCCACAACTTTACGACATGTGTTTCTTGCGATAACAAAGTGATAAGAGCGCGTTAACTTCAATGATCAATCAGAAGTTTATAATGGCTAGCGAGGATGGAGATAAGGAAAGGGGTTAATATGATAATAAGGTATAATAGGAATGAACCAGATGCGAAAATCTGTGATAATACTGACATACAGTGTATTTACTAACCAGGCTGCTGAGAGACTGCAAAATTCTCTCTCTCACACAAAGTTTAAAACAGCGAGAACTAAAATCAAATTAGTTTTAAGATGCCTGCACACACTGATTAGAGGAGAAACATACGGTACTAACAAACACTCATAAACTAGTACAGTCGTTCGACAAGACTAATATGAAGAAGAATTAGAGAGCATCTAGATGCGGCAAGACTCATTCCCCAAAAGACGTCGCCATCTCGGAAGACTTAACATTGCTTCATAACGCATCTACCCGGACTTAAGCGCTTCGGACTTTCGCAACATTCGGAGGGAAAGGACGGGGAGGTGGGGGGAGAGAGGAGAGATGAGGACGGTCTGGTTTCCTGACTTCACGAGCTTGTTCTGTCTCTGCGGTCATCAGAGCGAGGTAATGAGTGCCGGGGTAGTTTCCTGAATACTTCTGGTGTCATAACGAGGTTGAATATCGAGTATAAAATTAATAATTGGATTTTCTTTAACCTATTCACTACCAGTGGCCTGTCTTAAGCTAAATCACATCGTCTGGGGGTAGCAAGATAAAATCAAAGGAAACCGCCGTTCTGAAAGGGTTCTTGTGGAAGGCTGTATGGACTGGGCATCGACAGATACAAGAGTAATTTGGATATTCGTTAATCCCTTCAGCCAGAGGGTATTTTGTCTTGGCTCCCTTTTGCTGCCTCCATGTAACTAATCAGATTAGGGGATTTTTTTTTTTTTCTTTTTTTTTTTTTTTTTTTTAACGAATGAATAAAGAAAAGCTATTAGGCCTCGTTTATTCGATGCGTCACCACAAATGGTGGTGGAGCACGCGTGGAGCAGTGGCAAGGCATGGGATGGAGCACAGTACAGATCTGATCAGCTTACTGGGCATTTGCATGGCACTTTGATGTGGCTCTCTGTTTTGATTTCATTCTGTTCTCACTGTATAATGTGTGTTTTTTCCTGTACCAATGACACGTGTGCACGTAAGATTAAAATATTTCACATCACTGCACAGCTTCCTACAAGCTTTCGTTTCTGTTTCTGTATCAGGCACTCGTGACTTGCTATACACATGGGAGGTACCTAAGCAGTACAGTCCAAAAAGCTGTTGACAAAACAACCTTCACCGTTCCTTTTAAACTGGCGCGAATGTGCGGTGTGGCTGAGACAACACACGTGGCCACGGAGATAACATGATCCCAGAAAATACTGCCTGAGAACGGCCCGTGGTTCACTGTTGCCGTCTACACCAATTTACAATGGATATGGAAAGGTAAGGATGCCCTGAACTAGCAGGTAGCAAATAAAATTATTTGCCTTTTAAATGAAAGTAAATTTTAAAAAGAAAATAAAGACGGCTTATGTTGACATAAACTGTGGCAAACCAATTATAGTTATTACTCCGTAATACTATTTATACTCGACCGAATATTTTCATCACACAAATGCATGGTATTTGGGCACAACATCCCTATACATTTATCAACATTAGAACACCTACAAATATTAAACCTGTTGCCTAGCACGAAAACTACAAATGTATGACTGTATGAAACTTTTTTCTTTTTTTTCTTTCTTCTTCTTCTTCTCCTTCTTCTTTTGTTTTGCTTTGTATTCCATTAATGGCGTTTTTTGTTCAGTTGTATTCTGAATCAAACATTTTGTCCGTTGTTCATGTACGACACACTGGTCTGTTTTCTACATGGCACTTTTTTGTTTTGTATTCGTCCTTTTTTTTTTTTTTTCTTAATTTCCCATGTTCAGTTTCTGCATCTCCACTTGTAATGCATGTTGCATGAGGTTACTTCCATTACAAGAGCATGTGCATTAATTAATAATTACCTCCACCAACGATGTTGGAGGAGGTTATGTATTCACCTGTTTGTCTGTCTGTCTGTCCACACGATATTTCCAAAAGTTCACAATGCCTTTCAATAAAATTCTGTGAAAGTGTGAGCCATGGGCCAAAAAAGAACTAATTAAATTTTGGGGCGGGTCCGGATCCCATGTATACCACACAATATCTCCCAAAAGTTCTCAATGAATTTCAACAAAACTCTTCTAAGCTGAAAGAAATAATTTGGCAGCAGAAAGAATAAAATAAATCACGATGTCATCGGACTGGAGGGACTAGTGCTTTACCATCATGACCGTCCTTGATGAACTGTGGGATTGGGCACCTGGCAATATAAAGGTATAACTTATATATCAAACACCATGGAATACAATTAATGTAAACTGATAGTAAAACAAAATGGTCAATCTCACAAGGCACACTCTTGTTAGTGCTGATTATCCTATATCTGAACCCTACCCAAACCATATATTCGCGTTTAATTGGGTTATGATGATGATGATGATGATGATGATGGCGATGATGATGATGATGATGATAAGAAATGGAAAGGGATTTCATGACGAAGGATATGAAACCGCTTCACCACGATGGCGTCTACCTTATTTTTACCTTGTTACCTCCAGACGATTTTATTTAGCTCAGGGAAACACCCTTGTAGTCATGGGGTTAGTGAAGGGTTTAGTTGGATCGACAAGAAGGTGCTGGAGAGTGATGCCTTCATGTGGTGGCACCGATAAAACGAGGCGACTCAACTACCTGGCAATACAAGCATCCCTCAACTACTTCCCTATCCCCCGAAATAAGGATGGGAGACTGCAGGCGAAGGGCAATTTAAGCCTTCAGTCCACCGGGTTCACGTTTCAGATGAACCTCGGACCACAGCAACAGCAGCGATAGCAGATCGAAAAGGCTCTCGAACTGAATAAAATCGTCCGTAGACAGAAGGAATTAAAAAAAAAAAAAAAAAGCCGTGATAGTAGTGAAGGGGTAAATGAGTGTGGTTTGCGAAAGCCACATATTCAAAACGGCAGTGAAGCCCAGACAGGAAGCACAACTCATTTCACGCGTAATTATCTTCAGTTATACATCACAAGCCTACGTGCTTTATTTACTTCCCATAATTCTGTCTAGCACATGGAGGGGAGGGGGGAGAAAAAAAAAAAAAACTCGTAGTGGCCGTACACCTCTTAAATCTTAATAATATAGGTCTATAATTATTTCCAGTTATAGAGTACTTTCTGTGTCTTGACTCTCTCAACAAAATATAAACATTTGGCATGAGGTGGAATCGAATACCAGAGTTGTCGCGAGCATCAGAGGGTCAAAGGTGTCAGTAAACCCCCTCTTACCTGCCTGGGACTCACGCTCAGGTAACTAAAACGATGTGGCTCTCGTTGGAATAAAGCACTAGAATTTTCCCGACCATACGACATACGTTTTTCCATATAATTCTCTGTATTATGTGCGCAGTTATGGACAAATCTGTTAACTTTTATTATTCTCTCTATCAAGCAACTCTTTTCTTGCAATTTCTACCATGCAGGCAGTAAGACTCATTCGTTAACTTTTTTTTTTTCCACCAATTCTTTCTATAATGTGAGCAGTTATGGACGGATTCTTTATCTTCTTTTTCTTGGTATTTTTCACGTGAACAGCTACAGACAGACTCTAACTCTATAATTCTCTCTTTCACGTAGACAGATCCGTTAACTTCTTGTTATTCTTTTTATTACGTGAGGAGTTATTGACAGATTCGTTAACTTTCTCTTACAATTTTTTCCATCACGTGAGTAATTATAGACAGATTCGCAGTGGCCGTGCAAAAGACCTCAAAGTTCCGTACAACACAGCAAGGTAGTTATATCAAATTAGACAAGACGTGACTCATTACCTTTCCACTGCAATCCCCCTCCTCTCTCTCTCTCTCTCTCTTTCTCTCTCTCTCTCTCTCTCACGTAAGCAATTATAGTGTCGTATTTTCCCTGGTTTAGGAGATCTCGTAACACTTCTTCCCCAGCGATTTCTTCTGTACGTTACAAAATTACCCAAGGATATATTTTGTATTTTATTTTAGCTACAGTAATTTTGTATCTTAGTTTTGCTACAGTATCAAAGTAAGTTTTCATTCAGTTCAGGAAAGACTCTGGGACCTGGAGGTAACAGACACAGCCTTCATAAACCCCTTCAGTGAGAGGTCCTTCCTAAAATGAAGAAAATCGTCTGGGGTTACCAAGAATTAAAGTGAAGGAGGTGATCATCGTGAAGGGTTTTAATATTCCTTAGCAAGTCACTGATGCAAGCTGTTCACTCCTAAATTAAAACTAATAACGGTATGATATTATCAAAGTGTACTATGAAAAATAAATCGCTTAGGGAGAGGGGCTACGAGGGTTCCCATGGTAATGAAAAACGGCTTACATCTATAAAGTGTGTATGACTGACGAGGAAAACAAAAAATTCCCTCAAGACTACGATATACGCAACCATCGCTTACTAATTCAGGTTCCTGTTTTGTCAATACGTAAAGAGAGACTACTTAGTGTAATGTGCAAAATAAATCGCTAAGGAACAGGTGCTTGAAACCCTCCCGAACCGACGGAGATACAGGGAGGCGTCACCAGGTACGTAATCAGAGAGGAGGAGGTAAAGGTAATATCAGAGAGGAGGAGGTAAGAGCCAAACCACCAAGTCGAACTCCCTCCCCCCTCCCCACTTCACACTCTCACTCTTCCCGGAACTCTCGTCACTCTGATCGACAAGATTATGGACAGAAATTTCTTGAGGGCGGAGGGACGGGTTAAGCGAGGACACTTAATCTCTCTTCACCCCAAAGACGGGATTTTTACTTCATCTGTGCTGTCACCGGACGATTAAAACTGATGGCAGTGGAAATAAAAACAACCCTCATTATACTGATTGTTGAAACCCCTTTACTAGGCTGAATAAAGTACTCGAAAGGCAGAAAACAAAGTAAAAAAGCGTCATCGTTCTGAAGGGACTAAACTCTCTGAGGTTAAATAAAATCGTCTGGAATTTGGAGTATAATATGACTTTGTACACCTGAGTCTTTTTTTTTTGGGGGGGGGAGGGAAAGGGGAGGGTTGAAGAAGTATTATATTTTTGTTATAATTATTTAAGCGATACAACCAATTAAATCGTTTTGCTTGTTTTAACTAGATGGAAACAAATTAATCGTGGCTTATTTTTTCAGCTGCTCTGGATTAGTCTCGTATTCATTAGGCTTTTCAGGTCGGACAGTTCATCTTTAATTCTTGCCATTATCAAGCGACTTTATTCTGCTTAGGGCTGATATTTCAAACTAGAAGGGTTAGATGGAGCCTTCACTATTCCTTTTAATTTGTGCGGCCTTTCCCGAACTGAATTAAGCAGTCCTGTGGCAGTAACAATTAAAGGAAAATGACGTTCTCTGGCTGAAGGGATGATGTTAATTATGAGAGTGGGCTGAGCAATGAACTCCTTCCATCCGATACCGTGTTTAATAGTCTATTGTTTCTCCTGTCAGGCGCTTTTATTTTTTTTAGAAGAAGTTCCTGAGTAGCGAAGGGGCTAATGAACGTTATATCCAGCCTGTACTGTTGGAAGTCCCTCTCCTAAGCAGAATAAAATTGCCTGTAAAGAGCAAGAATGAAAGATGTCACCGAAATGAAAAGATAAAACCAGTATGACGAATGACCAATAAAGTATGCTGATTGTTACACGTTTCCGGTAATTGGGAAGCACAATTAAAGAGCGGCAAAGTAACTATGACTGTTCGTTTTCGATAGTTATGGATTAGCATGGTATTATCAAAGAATAATTATGTAGCCATCACTCCATAAAACCACAGCTGAGGGTTTGAAGCACATTGTCAGAGTGAGGGCATGTACTTAGGAGTCCAGTTTCTCGTTCATTAATTTGTGTAAAATTGCCACTGTGAGTGTAAGCAGTTAATATTAGTAATCCACACCGTCAATGCACACTATGCTGCGCATTATATGGTAGGGATGGGGTAGCTGTTGGTTAATATCGTGTTGATGGAGCTGGGGCAAGTTGATTAAACAATCAACTTATTTCATCAACATCACCATACCGAATGTTCATCCATCCATCCACCAATCAATCCTATGTCGCCCCATGAGGAGCGTAGGAACCCGGGATTAGGAAAGTTGGTCCTGACATTTAAGATGAGTGACCAGCCTCACTCATCCCTGAGTGGCATTACGTGAACAATAAACCCCAACCACCCCCTGGATAGAAACCTACACAGGCCCAATCCGACTGGAGCACCTTAATTAGCCATGAATGTAAGTACCATTATTCTGAATCATCAACACATTATGCTGATTCCTGTACCTCCTCCGGAAATATGGATTACTAGCGTATTATCAGTAACTCAGTACTTGAAAACGGTATTATGAGTCATCAATATACCATACTGAAGTAACCGGTTATGACTACGTCGTTCATGCCAGTTTTCTCAAGCATTAACGCACACGATGCAGAATGTGTCATGATTTCGGCAGCTGTGACCTAAAAGCTTAAAATAATCAGAAGGCGTGTTTGGAGTTATCGCAATTTGTATTCCGGATCACCAACATCATACCGAAGACAGCGACTGTGCCACAGGTGAAACCATTACTCTGAACCAACACAATGCTAACTACTTTTCTGTTTTCGTTAGGTAATGAATAAACTATATTGTATTAAAAGTATGACCGTTTTAGGCATGACTTGATATTGTCAAAATGGCAGTTCGTAGTTAGGGGAAATAGTTTTTCACCTCACCAATACACTCGGCTGACTGTCATTAGTTTTCAGTAGTCAACGGGCAATGGGATTAAGTACTTAAGGTACGATAATTTGTGTTTCATAGCCATAAATCAGCGTTCAGTTGCCAGGAGGGGATTACAAATTATAAAATTCAGTATTCTGAATCACCAACACTACTGTATGTTTACTACTGGATATTCTCACAAGCTATTCCTTAGCATTGCTCTATAAACGTGGGATGCAGTTATTACTGCTTATTTTCAGTACTCGTGTCTTCGAAACGGGACTAGATGCCTAAAATTAGTATTCCGAATCACCAACACGCCATACCGAAGCAACCGGCCGTTAACACCAAAGTTGCGACCGTCCGTTACGATGTCGCGACCGGGAGAGAGAGTGTGTGCCGACCGCCCTGCTCGCGAGACGGCACGAGACTAACACACTACTACGCTTACCACCTCACGGCTCCCAACGAGGCGGCGGTGGAGGTAGGGTCCGCGAAATTGTTGTTCCACCGACAAGCGCTTTTCGTAATAGTTGTTTTTCTTTAACTTACGTACGTATTTGTGTGTGTGTGTGTGTGTGTGTGTGTGTGTGTGTGTGTGTGTGTGTGTGTGTGTGTGTGTGTGTGTGTTTCAGAGAGAGAGAGAGAGAGAGGGAGAGATTTAATCGTGGGGGGGGGGGAAGCAATTCATCTTGGCCGGGGAAGCCATTTATATCAAAATTTCAGGAGATTCGGGAGGGTGATGGGAAGCGGTGAGGAAATTAGTCACTCATATCGACCTTGAAACCTCACACCCACACAAATACCCATGTCACTACGCCCCCGCCTCCCACTACTCACCCCTCCTCCTTCCTACCCCACCACCCCCCCTCATACGACGCCCCCTGTTTTCTCCCTCCTCACCCCTCCGTCTTCTTCGTCACCCCATCCCCTACTACTCCTACTACTACTACTACTATGTCTAGCGTAGGGGGGCGGTGGTATAGAGGTAACATACAATCTGATTATCTTGCCTATCAGATTCTTGGACTAAATGTGTTTCCATCTTGTCCTATTCACTCGGCAGTGCAATTTGGGACGTGGATGTAAGCTGGGATTTAGTAAAAAACAGCTTCCTGCCTTAATGACTCGTCCAGTCGATAGGCACTGATCCAAAGCCTTCTTCATTTTCCCTAATACGTATTCCTGTGCCACTCGCCTCTGACACATTTCTCACACCCTCTTGTCAACCTTCTCATGCTACTTCTTTTCCCTGTCGCCACCTCCTTCCCATCCTTCTCCCCACCCCCCTTTCCTACCCAAATCCTTCCACCTACCACCTTTGCCATATACCGGTACCTCCCCTCTTTCCTTTACCCATTAGATACCAGTCCCATCCTCTATCCTTCTCCCTCCTACCACTCCTTACCACCTTCCTGTGACCATATGCCCAGGTCCCATCCATACCAATCCATCTCTCTACGACCCCTCCCTTTCCCCTACCTATCCCGTTCCTCCTTCATCCCTCTCGTCTAACCTTACCCTACCCTTTCATTGACCTCTCTCATACCTCTAACTTATGTCGGTAATCTACTCTCCCCTACCTTTACCTCTCTCTCATCCCTTTCGTCCACTCCTTCACCCCTCCCTCATCCCTCTCCCCTACCCTTCATTTACCTTTCCCTCCTTCGTCCCTCCTTCACTCCTAATACTTAGCCATGAATAACTTAAACGGACATACCAGTGGGCCAGCGTGGCTACGAAAACAGGCTGGCGGGGATTGTAGCGGTAATCAATGTGCCCCGCGTTGGCCTGGGAATAATGCATGTGTGGCGTGCTAAGGGGTATCGGCGAGACACAGTTTCCATCGAACTTTTGCAGTGGTATGCCTGCCTCTTGCTGTGATGTAAGGAATGATTATGCACGCCTCCAATCAACACAATCAATGGACTTAATGGCAGTGGTAATTTTAGGGCTGACTCCATTACACTGGGAAGGGATATGCAAGCTTGGTATCGACACAGAGACGATACACTCAGGTGACTTGAGAAGTAATCTGTTGTCCGAAAGGAAGAGAGTTTGTCCCCAGACCGGGTCAGTGAACAGTTTGATCATTTGAATTTCGATAAAATTCGGGTTTTCTGATCTTCCACATGACACACTGATGTGTCATAATAACACCCCAGCAAATACCAAAATAACATCCATGAACTGGACAGCGCTAGCTTGTATTCAGTTTAAGCATTAGCACCAGAAGAGTTCCATGTGAAGGTGTACGTTAATCGGAGGACTGGTTCCTACAGTGACGCCCGGAGCGGATCAGTAACCTTAGTAACCAGACAGACACTGCAACCCTGATACACACACCCTACACAGCACTAGATTTCGTGGATGTACTCCTTAAACCCTATGCTCTTGGGCTTCCGGCACTTTTTAGCATTTCTTCCTTTGCAATTTATTTGGCATATTGAGTCTTACCATTGTCTTGTATTTATCTTTATCATGTTAACGACACAATTAGTATCAGTAACTGACAAGATGTTATGTATGGGTAATGTGCAAAACAAATAACTAAGGACGATGTGTTATGAAATCTCCAAGGCCTCTGACGCAAACTGCATACTCATCAGGCAAACCTGCTTCATCGTCTCTGCCTAAGTACTGAGCTGTTACATCCGTTTCACAGTTTTCAGTACTGAGGATAGATTTTCGACTGACAAACCCACCATAATCCTCTTTGCGTGACTGCTTCCATCAGACAAGATTTCCGTTTTCAATACCTGGGTCACAATCCGTTTGACAAACCCAATATTACCTTTGGGCTGTTGCCGAGGTGTGGTATCCGTCAGACAAACCCATTATTATCGTCTGTGTGAGTGTTGAGCTTGCATATCTCTTGGCAAACTTACTATCTTCAATAACGATGTCACGATCCGTCTGACAAACCCAGTGTCGCCTTTGTGTGGTTGTTAAGGTGGGATATCCGTTCCACAAATCCATTTTTCAATATCCTTTTGTGCCCGTTTAGGTTTGCATACCAATTCGACAGACATAGCATTTTCAATATTGAGGTTGTAATACCTGCCCGGCATGTCTGCTATTCAATACTGCGGTTACATGTGTGCTCGGTAAACATATTTCCATCGTCTCAGTGTGGATACTGGCGTAGCGTATCAGCTCCACAAACCCATCCTTTTTATACACCACCACTTCTTAAATATTACTGTACGTCCACCACACATATATCACTTTACATAATACCATACATACCATCACACAAACGTAGAGTCACTTCGTAGATACCAGCATACACGTCTCCATACATAATGCCATACCACAATGCTTAATACCATACAGTACATACCACCACATTAAATACCATAGATACTACCTTAACTAATACACACAGCCACACAAAAAATTATACATACCACCGTACACCACCACATACACACAACTTATACTACCATATATACCTTTTTTTTTTTTTTTTTTTTGCGAGGAAGATGGAACCAAAGGCCAGGAGCCCACAAATTGTTCCCTCAAAGAGAAAACAAAAACAAGATAACAGAGGGCCAAATTCCAGATCCATTCATTTCGAGATGCCTGGACACACCGCGTTTGAAAGACTGGAGATCATAGGCAGAAGGAAATACAGACAGAGGAAGACAGTTCCAGAGCTGACCTGTTGCATACATGAAGGACTGGGAGTAACGGCTAACTCTTGCAGTAGAGAGCTGGACAAAAAAGGGATGAGAGTTTGTTGCTAGACCGGTGCTACGCGCCCGCCGTAGAGGTGGAGGGATGCAAGCAGACAGTTCAAAGAAGTGACCATAGGTGTTCTATGGCTTCATCCCTTGTTTGTTGAAGTAACTGCCGAGATGGACGCTGCAGGAAGCGAATGGAAGGGTGAAGGGTGGAGTCATCAGAGTACGAATGGATGGGGTTAGATGTACAGCTTAGGTCACTGATGAATAAAAGGAAGAGAGTTGGTGATAAGACAGAGACCTGAGAAACAACACTACTGATAGCTCTAGAAGAATGGTGGCCGTACACATATTACTAAACATAAAAGTTGCCATACATACCATCATACTTACCCTACATGCCACCATATATAAAATACCATGCATACCACCTTTCGTACCATCATACTTGATACAATCCATACAGTACCACCAAACCTAATACCATAAATACCATCAAACATACCACATCATACACGCCACCACTTCAAAATTTATGTGCATTCGAGCAAGTCACGTCAGTTCAGAAGGGTACAATTACTCATCAAATGAAATACGTGTATAATCAGTGGCTGCGTCAGGCTTCGTATTTATCAAGGATTTAAATTAATCTGCTTTTATTAGATATTCTTTTGTTTATCCTACTTTTTCATTTTAATATTCACTCTAGTTTTGTTTTCAAGTGTTTGGCAGCTGTACGAGCTTCGGAAAACGAAGGAACACGCGAACTTAAGCTCGGAAGGGTTCGTATAATGTGAAATCAAGTCGCAGTTCAGTGAGGTAGTGTCATGGCATAATCCCTTCACTACTTCACGTCTTCTATATTCCAGTCTCTTCCCGCCAGAGCTTTAATCAGAGTAGGAGAGACGTCTAGGAGGGACAGAATTAGATGCTAGCCAATGACTCACTCTTGGCTTATTATTATCATTATTATTATTATTATTATTATTAAGAATCCTTTAAATTGATTAAAGCAGTCTGATAGAGGTAGCAAATGCTCCCACGTCATCCTCTCTCCATCCCTCCATCATTCTCACAATCTATCCTCATACTCCGTCCTCCCCATCATCCCTACCATTTCCCCATCCGTCCATTATTTTACCATTCTCTCCCCATTCCTCGCCTCCTTTCCACTATTTCCTCACTATTCCCCAACCATCTCTCCTACTCCTATCCTCTCTCCATCCATCCATCCTTCTCACCTTCTCTCGTCCCATCCTGCATCCTCCTGATCATTTCCCTATCCTCCACAGCCACCCACTTCCCACTCAGGCAATGGATAAACGTAGATCACAGCATCCCTCGCTTTGTGCTTGCATTACAAAGGCTCTTGACGTGGCGCAGGGGTTGGGGTGGGGGGTTTGTGGAAGGGTGTAACGCTAGAGAGGGGAAGGGTGGGGGTAGGAGAGGAAGAGGGAGGGCAGTTCTTTCCACTGCCAGAAAGAGCGTTGGGGCGGTGGTGGGGAGAAATAGTTGCCATGATAAAGATGGACTGAATGGGGGTAGGGGAAGAAGAGGAAGGGTTGTTCTTGATGCCACAGAGAGGGTTGGGGTTCGGGTGGGGGGAAGAGGTTGGCATGCTAAAGAGGAGTTTGTGAGGATGGATGAGGGAGGGGGGCTGCGATGCTACAAAGGAGAGTGGAGGGAGGTTGCAATGCTAAAGATTAATTAGGAGAGGGTGGAGGGAAGGATGACAGTGATGGTGGTGGTGGTGGGGAGAAGATTGCGATGATAAGGACGGGTCTGGGTTGGGGAGGGAGGTTGTCCGCGATATCATGGAGGTTGTAGGAAGTTAGGGTAAGGCGGTTATTGATGGATGGATTACCTGCTGACTCACACGAAACGGCACTTAGGCGAGGTATACAAGGATTCTCAGCACGGTAGGTTGGGTTTTGTTCTGTGCAGCCGTCGATGCAAGAACGATTACAACCAGCCCGATTACATAATTCCTTTTTCCTGATGGTGCCAGACTATTATGAAGCCTTTATATTGGTGCTTCATTGATTTTAAAGCCCTACAGATTAATTTGGTTATTCTTATTTATTCTTGCTGATTATCGGAGTGGATGGGCAGTGAAAATGACCAAAGATTTTTTTCAAGCCCAATTTGTATTTCTTTTTGAGCATAATGGCTTTTCAGGGAGTTTTTAGTCTCGGATTTACACCATTCTTTTCCTGAAACATTAGAGGGCAATTCTTTTAACAGCATTATTATTCTATTTTACTTTCCTTTGAAACCAATAATTTTTGTAAAAGAGGCCAAGAGTTGCATATTTAAAATTAGTGTGAAAAAATATATTGCTGCATAAATCCATGTTTATGATAGTGAAAGCAGGTCCTGTCTATGTTATCCATCAATGTAATTTGTGTCTTTATGTGCGTCTGTATCCATAAATCTTTACAACGACTCGTGGCCTAAATTCTGTGTGAAAATCCAGCATGCAGCAGCTGCAAACACCTGCATTACCACACATTGTCTCTGTCTCAGTCTGTCTGTCTGTCTGTCTCTCTCTCTGTCTCTCTCTCTCAGGCACATACGCTCTAAGGCACACTCTCAGCATCTCACTAAACCAGCTTTATACTTCAGCCGACGCCAGGAAAGCACCACTATCCCCAGTGGATCGATTTAATGGTAAAGAAAATAACCAGAATTATAACACATTTTCTCAACTACACACGTTATGCCAACACATTTTTCAGTCACACACACTCATCCACATTCTCTCTCTCTCTCTCTCTCACCTAGCCACCAACTCAACTTTTCCTGTGCATTACATTACCACACAAGAGGTCAAGCACCGCCATCCAGTAAATCGGGAGGTGAATCAAGAAGAAAAATAGCCAGGTTTCCTTTTTTCCCCTGGCCACACATTTGTTTATCCACGCACTCTTTCACCCACGCACTCTCAGTCAGTCACCAAGCTAAATCCTCCTATACTTATTGACTCAAAGATATGATATAGGGATAAAAAGTCGGCGTTAATTACATTTTTTTTCCTCATTCACATTTTCTCTCCTTCATACACCTAACCACTCACCCACACCCACTCCCACACCTACGCCCTCTCCCATTCATACTCCCCTCCACTCTCTCCCAACACACTCTTCCCCACTCATAACTTCTAACAACCACACACCTCACTCACAAACTCCCTAACCCACGCACTCCAACACATACACTCCTTCACTCACACACACTCTCCCAGTCACTCACACTCAAGTTAACTCCTTGCATACCTCAGTCGACACCACAAGAACTCCATCAACAACCCCGCCAGTGAATCGAAGAGGGGATCAAGGAGAAAATTACCAGCATGACCGCGAACTTAGAGGGTTGGAGGACAGTGACTTCTTCGTTTAACACGCAGTCACGGTGATGGCCGGGTTGAGGCTGGATGTGGAATGTGTCTGGGGGTCGTTTACTTGTCATTATGGGTGGATTTCTAGTGCCTTTTCCTTATGAGAGAAGGGAGGGAAGGGCGGAGCGGTAGGTGATATGGAAGTGGTGTGTGTGTGTGTGTGTGTGTGTGTGTGTGTGTGTGTGTGTGTGTGTGTGTGTGTGTGTGTGTGTGTGTGTGTGTGTGTGTGTGTGTGTGTGTGTGTGTGTGTGTGTGTGTGTGTGTGTGTGTGTGTGTGTGTGTGTGTGTGTGTGTGTGTGTGTGTGTGTGTGTGTGTGTGTGTGTGTGTGTGTGTGTGTGTGTGTGTGTGTGTGTTTACGCCGCAGTTTGCAAACCATTACAGTAAGATGGCGCCTTTGTTAATTAGTTTCTTCTTGCTACTTTCACACGATAATTTCAGCTTAAAATGCCCCCTGGTGATGGAGAAGAAAATGAAGGGGAATTCTAGCCCACTCAATTTGCAAGAAGTCTCCAACGCTTAAGAAAAACTCCTCTTTTAGCCGAAAAAAAAATTCCGACACCGTACTGAATACGTTAACATTATTTTGCGTATGACCCAGGCACACGGTCATATTAAAAAAAAACAGAGAGGGCGAGGATGTCTGGAAGCTCCCAATACCTGCGTGTCAATTATGGAATAGTTGTGGCCATTACATGCAATCTGCCTGCATGCCACGTTACACAGCACAATCAGCAGCTGGGCAAAGAAGCCTAACACGCTCTTCTCTCACCCCGAGTTCTGCAAAAATAGTAAAAAGCTGAGGGCTGGCTTTTGCTTAACAAATTTAGTTTTTAAAATATGGACCACAGTCTTGTAAAACTGTGTGAAACTTATATATCAAGCGTTACCTTAGACCCACGGAAGACTTAAAAGGGCGTTTCTAAAGTTTTATAAACGCAGCCCAAAAATCTGTGGTGGTGTGTGTTGGTAAAGTGAGGCATGGACGTTGTACCCTGACCGTCACCTGCTGTTTGTCCTCGCCTGCCTTTCATCCGCTACCCAGAAATTATGGTACAACTTTCATATCACGTCATCCTTGGTGCCCATTTTTCATAAAACGTCGATAACTTTATTCAGTTTAGGAAGGACGTCCAGTGAAGAAAGGCAAAATCAAGACTGTACTCGTATCTAACTCCTACATTTCGAGCGAGCTCTCTTAGTTAAGGCGCTGAAGAGGAGACTACAAGTGGCGGCGATATGACCCTGGGGAGAGCAGCTGTGGCGTCCATCCGGGGGGCAAACCTTTTCATATTTTCCTGCACCTCACCACGGGAAGGCCTGGGCCGACCCTGGCGAGGCGCTGTCTAGCACAAAGAGGCGCCGGTTCCCTGCACAGGGAACTGTACTGTACCTGTAGGAATAACGCGCTTGCTTACCTGTTCGGCCAGACAGACCTGGATTAACCAACGATGACTATAAAATTCCCTTAGCTAAACAAAAATCGTCCGACAGTAATGAGAATACAATAAAAAGAAAGGACGACAATAAACAGAAAAGGTTCCCCCAAATGCGAAACTAGAGGCGAGGAATCAGTGCACCCCGACAACACCACTGACCCACTGAATGACCTATTACGCTGACGAGGGGCGGCTGATGTATCTCCGCCCCATCATCATTAGCGCAGTAATTCAATGCACGAGTGCTGATGGGGCGGAGGAAAAGAATGGGGAGGACAATGGGCAGAATGGGATGATGATAATGATAATGATGGGGATAGTGTTATTGGTGGTGGTGGTGGTTATATAAGAGATGGTGATAATGATGATGATGATAATGACATTGCCTATGGTGTTGATGATGGCAGTGTATTGATGATGATACTGCCTAAGGTGGTGATGATGGTAGTGTACTGATGATGATGATGATGATAGTGATGAAGACGATGAAACACATGACAAGGATGAATGAATGATATCCTAACTTGTATTACTTAGATGATTGGATACAATATAGAGGAGGGCTGTGTTCTAAGCCCTAAATATTGCGTACCGGTACTTGTAATTCTGTACTGTTAACGTGAAGTACATGTAATATTCTTATGTAACCTGTCCCTTCTGTAACCATTTCTCTACGATGACGCTATTTTTATAGTATTCCAGCTGCCTTTTGATTAGTTTACTCAGATGGAGTCTTTGGGAACTGGAAGGATTATAAGTTTCATTAATCCCTTCATTATGACAGGCCTTTCCAAAATTCATTAAAATTATCAGGAGGTAGTAAAGACAGACGAATAGAGAGAGAGAGAGAGAGAGAGAGAGAGAGAGAGAGAGAGAGAGAGAGAGAGAGAGAGTCATCGCAGTGAAGGGGTTAATGAATCTAATGCTACAAATTCGCTGGAAAACTCGGTCACTAAGTTCAAATATCCACCTCCGACCTAGCAAACAGCGCTACGTATCTTCACATATACCTTGAAGTTACTGTAATATGCAAAGGATATACTGAATTTCGAACTGCAATATACTAGGGGTGTAGCAGTCGAACCGTTATATCCTAAGGTGATATATCTCAGAAATCTAATATGACAGGGAGATTAAGTTCATAACGATAATATGCTAAGGATATACATTTCGGAATTCTAATATACCATGGATATGTATCTAAGAATCTAATAAGCTAGGGATATATTTCAGAACTCTAATGTGCTAAGGATACCGGTATATATATTTTAGTCCCATAATATGCTAGGCTCGACGAATTGTATGTCAGGGAACAGAAAACTGCGTTATAAACTGAGTCTTAAAACTGTTCTTATTAGTAGCCAGGATTTCTTATCCTTCACTGCGATAGGTCCTTCAGAAAGCGTCTAAAATCGTCCGGGAGAAAGAAGTATGAAATTAAAAAAGATTCATCCGTGACGCATCACATAATTTATTGTTGCTCTTTCCAGATTATATTATGGTCAGGATATAATGTAAGAACTGGGAGAATTTGATACAGCCTTCAGTAAACCTCTTCGCAAGTATGGTGTTCTAAAATAATCAAAGTTCTCCAATAACTGAAAAAAAAAAAAAAAAAAAAAAAAAAAAAGGCAAAGAAGGCGTCAGCGGCTTGAATGGGTTATGAGAGGTCCTTCCTAAAAATAAAGCTTCCCGGCGGTGGTAAGAATATAACATGTCATAAATGTGAAGAGATTATTTATGACCAAATAATCCACGGTTCAATCTGTTATCTATCTACTGTCAACGTAGGCATAATCCATGTAAAGAAGAACTAGGTTAATGCCCTATCGACCACACGAGGATAACTAATAGCAGGATGATTAAAATAAATATACGTCATCCGAGTGAAGAGGTTTATACTGCACTGTTAGCCTTTCCAGTGATATGACATAAAGTTTATTTTTATCACCAGACGATTTTATTCAACTCACAAAGGACCTAGGTCAAAGAGTATGCGAAGCTTATTATTATGTAACCCCTCAAGTTCCAAAGAGATTTCAGCCAAATCATATCGTCTGAAACTAGCAAGAAAAAAATTTAAAAATACGTCACAGTGAAGCATTTAAGTATGCAAATTAGTGTTCATTATTCTCTAAGCACAGTGGCAGCCAGATAGACGCCTTAACTACACTATGGCAGCCCCAACAACGCGATCAATGTAAGGCGCCTGAATTAATGATGCTTTATTGATGTCTTAAGTACCAGAGTATTTTAAGTCTGAGTACCGTACAGTATAGCCCAATCAATACCCCTTGTCTGCCTCGTACCTCCCCTTCTCACTCCCTCTTCACCCCACTCCCTCCCCCTAGTTCACCCTACATGCCTCCCCCTCCTCTTCTCATTCTCCTCTCCCCCTTCTACCAATTCTTCCTCTCCACCCCTTTCCCCCCACTTCCCTACACACATTTATTCCACTTCCTCCCCTCATTCCTCTTTCTCCCCTCCAACATCAACCTCTCCTCTCTACACTCCTCTCTTCCAATTTTCAATTCCCTTTTCCCCTTTCCTCTCCCTTCCCCCCGCCT